>NW_028295715.1:1200000-1590000 GCF_964341445.2 Mesoplodon mirus
CATGGAGCATTGTGATGACAGCTGTCATGGAGAACTGTGATGACAAGTGTCACGGAGCATTGTGAATACAGGGTTCATGAAGCATTGGGATGACAAGTGCATGGATCATTGTGATGACAAGTTTCATGGAGCATTGAGCTGAAAATGTTCATGGAGTGTTGTGATGACAGGGGTCATGGAGCATTGTGATGACAGAGGTCATGGATAATTTTTATTTCATTGTGATGACAATAGCCTGAATCATTATGATAATCAGCATGATGCATTGTGATGACAGGGTTCATGGAGCATTGAGATGAAAAGGGGCATGGAGCACTGTGTTTACAGGGGTTTTGGAGCATTGTGATGACAAGGGCATGGATCATTTTGATGAGAAGGCCAAGGAACAATCTGATGACATGTGTCATGGAGCTTTGTGATGACAACGGCATGGAGCGTTGTGATTAAAGGGGTCTTGGAGCATTGTGATGACAAGTGTCATGGAGCCTTGTGATGACAAGGCCGTGGAACATTGTGATGGCAGGGGTCATGGAGCACTGTTATGACAGGTGTCATGGAGCATTGTGATGAGAAGGGCATGCAGCATTGTGATTACAATTTTTATGGAGCATTGTGATGACAAATTTTTGGACCGTTGGGATGAAAAACACGTGGCACTTTGTGATGACAATGGTCATGGAGCATTTTACTGACAAAGGCATGGAGCATTGTGATGACAAGGGTCACAGAGCATTGTGATGAAATGTTCATGGAGCATTGTTGATACAAAGGTAACAGAGCCTTGTGATGTCGCGGGCATGGACCATTGTGATGACAAATATTATGAAGCATTGTGATGACTGGAGTCACAGAGCATTGTGATGACAGGTGTCATGGAGCACTGTGATGACAAGGTCCTGGAGCATTGTGATGAGATGACCATGGAGACTTCTGATGACAAGTCTCATGGAGCATTCTGATGAAAAGGGGCATGGAGCATTGTGATTACAGGGGTCTTGGAGCCTTGTGATGACAAAGGCATGGAGCATTGTGAGGAGAAGGCCATGGAGGATTCTAATGACATACGTCATGCAGCATTGTGATGAGAAAGGCATAGAGCATTGTGATGACAGGGGATAAAGAGCATTGTGAAGAAAAGTTCATGGAGCATTGTGGTTAAAAAGGTCACAGAGTCTGTTGATGATGAGGGCATGGACCATTGTGATGACAAAGGTCATGAAGCATTGTGATGACTGGAGTCACGGAGCATTGTGATGACAGGGGTCATTAAGCATTGTGATAACAAGGGCATGGAGCATTGTGATGACAAGGGCATGGAGCACTGTGATGACCAGGTCATGCAGTATTGTGAAGAGAGCTGTCAGGGAGCATTGTGATGACATATGTAATGGCCCATTGTGATGACAATGGCATTGAGCATTGTGATGCCAAGTGTCATGGAGGATTCTGAAGACAAAGGTAATGGAGCATTGTGATGACAATGGCTTGGAGCATTGTGATGACAAGGGTCAGGGCCCATTGTGCTGACAAGTGCATGGAGAATTGTGATGACAAGGGTCATGGAGCATTCTGGTGACAAGCTTGTGAAGTATTTTGATGACAATTGCATGGAGCATTGTGATGAAAACCGCATGGGGCTTTGTGATGAAAAAGGCAAGGAGACTTTTCGTGACAGGGTTCAATGAGCATTCTGATGACAAATGTCAGGGCGCATTGTGATGACAATGTATTGAGAATTGTGATGACAAAGGTCATGGAGCATTGTGATTAAAAGGGCATGGATTATTGTGATGAAAAGCATCATGGAGCGTTGTGATGACAAGTGCTATGGAACACTGTGATCACAAGGATTTGGAGCATTGTGATGACAGAGGTCATGGATCATTTCGATTTCAAGGAGCATGGAGCATTGTGATGACAAAGGCATGAAGCAATGTGATCCTGAGTTTCATGGAGGATTGTGATGACAATGGAAATGGAGTATTGTGATGACAAGCACATAGAGCATTGTGATGACAAAGTCATGTAGCATTTTGCTGACAAAGGCATGGAACATTGTGATGTCATGTGTCATGGAGCACTGTGATGACAAGCGTCACGGAGCATTGTGAATACCGGGGTCATGGAGCATTGGGATGACAAGGGCATGGATCATTGTGATGACAAGGGTCATGGAGCACTGGGCTGAAAATGTTCATGGAGTGTTGTGATGACAGGGGTCATGGAGCATTTTGATGACTAGGGAATGGAACATTGTGATGACAAGAGTCCCGGATCATTGTGTTGTCAGGTGGCATGGAGTGTTGTGATGACAGTGGTCATGGAGCATTGTGATGATATTGGCCATGGAGCATTGTGATGAGTAGGTCGTGGAGCATTGTGCTGAAAATGTTAATGGATTATTGTGAAGACAGGGGTCATGGAGCATTGTGATGACAAGGGAATGGCGCATGGTGATGACAATGTCCTAGAACATTGTGATGAGAAGACCATGGTGACTTGTGATGATAAGTCTCATGGAGCATTCTGATGAAAAGGGGCATGGAGCATTGTGATTACAGGGGTCTTGGAGCATTTTGATGACAAGAGCATGGAGCATTGTGATGAGAAGTCCATGAAGCATTCTGATGACATGTGTCATGGAGCTTTTTGATGACAAGGGCATGGAGCATTGTGATGACATGTGTCATGGAGCATTGTGATGACAACGGAATGGAGCATGGTGATGACAAGGTTCTGGGGCATTGTGATGAGAAGACCATGGAGACTTCTGATGAGAAATCTCATGGAGCATTCTGATGAAAAGGAGCATGGAGCATTTAATTACAGGTGTCTTGAAGCATTGTGATGACTAGGGCATGGAGCATTGTGATGAGAAGGCCATGGAGCATTCTGATGACATGCGTCATGGAGTTTTGTTATGACAAGGACATGGAGCATTTGTGATTACAGGGATCTTGGAGCATTGTGATGAAAAGTGCATGGATCATTGTTATGAAAAAGGCATGGAGCCTTGTCATGACAGGGTTCATGGAGCATTCTGATGACAAGGGTCAGGAAGCATTGTGATGACAAGTGTATTGAGCATTGTGATGACAAAGATCATGGAGCATTGTGATGAGAAGACCATGGATAATTGTGATGATGAGCGTCATGTGGTGTTGTGATTATAAGTGTTATGGAACCTTGTGATCACAAGGGTTTGGAACATTATGATGACAGAGGTCATGGAGAATATTGATTTCATTGTGATGACAATAGCCTGTAGCATTATGATGATGGGAATGGTGCATTGTGATGACAGGGTTCATGGAGCATTGAGATGAAAAGGGGCATGGAGCATTGTGATTACAAGGGTCTTGGAGCATTGTGATGACAACGGCATGGAGCACTGTGATGAGAAGGCCATGGAACTTTCTGATGACATGCGTCATGGAGCTTTGTGATGTCAAGGGCATGGAGCATTGTGCTTTCAGGGGTCTGGAGCATTGTGATGACAAGTGTCATGGAACCTTGTGATGACTAGGCCGTGGAACATTTTGATGGAAAGGGTCATGGTGCATTTTTATGACAGGTGTAATGGAGCATTTTGATGAGAAAGGCATGGAACTTTGGTCTGAAATGTTTCATGGATTATTGTGATGACAAGGGCACCGAACACTGTGATACATGGGTCATGCAGGATTGTAATGACAAGGGCATGGAGCATTGTGATGAGAAGGGCATCGAGCATTGTGATGACAAGTGTCATGTTTCTTTGTGATGAGAAGGGCATGGAGCAATGTGATGAGAGGGTTCATGGAGCATTGTGATGACAATGACATGGAGCATTGGGATGCCAAAGGTCATGGAGCTTTGTGATGACAAGTCATGAAGCATTTTGATGACAAGGGCATGGTGCATTGTGCTGAGAAATGCAGGGAGCATTTTGATGACCAGGTCATGCAGCAATTTGATAAAAATTGTAAAGGAACATTTTGATGGCATGGGTTATAGAACATTGTGATGTCAGGGGTCTTGGAGCTTTAGGATGAAAAGGGTCATGGAGCATTTTGATGACAGGGGTCATGGAACATTGTGATGTCAGGGGTCATGGAACATTGTGATGTTAAGTGGATGTAGCATTGTGATGACAGGGTCCTGGAACATTGTGATTACAGGGATGAGGGAGTATTGTGATGACTAGAGATGGAACATTGTGATATCTCTGGTGAGAGAGCATTTTGATGAGAAGTGCATGGACCATTGTGATTACAAGGTTTATGAAGCATAGCAATGACAAGGTTGTGGACCGTTGTGATGAAATGCGCGTGGCACATTGTGATGACTATGTTCATTGAGCATTGTTCTGACAAAGAAATGGAGCTTTGTGATGACAAGGGCATGGAGCATTGTGATTACATGGGTCATGGAGCATTTTGATGACAATGGCGTCGAGCATTGTGATGAGAAGGCCATGGATAATTGTGATGACGCGCGTCATGGAGCACAGTAATGCCTAGGGGTTTGGAGCATTGTGATGACAGTGGCCATGGAGAAATGTGATGACAAGTGTCATGGAGCATTCTGATGACAAGCTTGTGGGGTATTGTGACGACAATGGCTTGGAGCATTGTGATGAAAAGGGCATGGAGCATTGTGATGAAAAAGGCTTGAAGCCATTTCATGACAGGTTTCAAGGAGCATTCTGATGACAAGTGTCAGGGAACATTGTGATGACATGTGTATTGAGAATTGTGATGAAATAGATCATGGAGCATTTTGACGAAAATGAAATAGAGTATTGTGATGACAGGCATCATGGAGCGTTGTGATGACAAGTGTTATGGAACATTGTGATCACAAGGGTTTGGAGCATTGTGATGATAGAAGTCATGGATCATTTTGTTTTCAAGGAGCATGGAGCATTGTGATGACAAGGGCATGAAGCAATGTGATCCCATGTTTCATGCATGATTGTGATAACAATGCTAAGGGAGTATTGTGATGACAAACAAATGGAGCATTTTGATGGCAAGTTCTTGTAGCATTTTGCTGACACAGGCATGGAGCATGGTGATGATAAGGGTCATAGAGCACTTTGATGAGAAGCATCACGGATCATTGTGATTACAGGGGTTATGGAGCATTGGGATGGCAAGGTCATGGATCATTGTGATGACAAGTGTCATGGAGCATTGGGCTGAAAATATTAATGGAGCATTGTGATGACTAGGGAATGGAGCATTGTGATGACTAGAGTCCCGGATCACTGTGTTGTCAGGGGTCATGGAGCGTTGTGATGACAGTGGTCATGGAGCATTGTGATGATAGGGATCATGAAGCATTGTGATGAGAAGTTCCTGGAGAATTGGCGTGAAAATGTTCAGCAAGTATTGTGAGGACAGGGGTCATGGAGCATTGTGATGACAAGGGAATGGAACACTGTGATGAAAGGTTCCTGGAGCACTGTGATGAGGAGACCATGGAGCCTCGTAATAAGAAGTCTCATGGAGCATTCTGATGAAAAGGGGCATGGAGTATTGTGATTACAGGGGTCTTGGAGCATTGTGATGACAAGGGCATGGAGCATTGTGATTACTGGTGTCTTGGAGCATTGTGATGAAATTGGCATGGATCATTGTTATGAAAATGGTATGGAGCCTTGTCATGACAGGGTTCCAGGAGCATACTGATGAGAAGTGTCAGGGAGCATTGTGATGACAAATGTCATGGAGCACTGTGATGAGAAGACCATGGATAACTGTGATGATGAGCTTCATGGGGCGTTGTGATGATAAGTGTTATGGAACATTGTGATCACAAGGATTTGGAGCATTGTGATGAGATAGATCATCGAATATTTTGATTTCATTGTGATGACAATAGCCTGAAGCATTATGATGATGGTCATGGTGCATTTGGATGACAGGGTTCATGGAGCATTGAGATGCAAAGGGGCATGTAGCATTGTGATTAGAGGGTTCATGGAGCATTTTGTTGACAATGGCATGGAGCATTGAGATGCCAATTGTCATGGAGTTTTGTGATGACAAAAGTTATGGAGCATTTTGATGACAATGGCGTGGTACATTGTGAGGAGAAGGGCAGGGAGCATTGTGATGACAGGGTCTTAGAGCAATTTGATGAAAAGTGTCATGGAATATTTTAATGACAGCGGTTATGGAACATTGTGATGTCAGGGTTCATGGAGCATTTTGATGAAAAGGATCATGGAGAATTATGATGACAGGGGTTATGGAACACTGTGATGTCAGGGGTCATTGAGCATTTTGAGGAAAAGTGTTATGGAGCATTATGATGACAGGGGTTATGGAACATTGTGATGTCAGGGGTCACCGAACTTTGTGATGATATGTGCATGTATCATTGCAAAGACAAAAGTCATGGAACATTGTGATGACAGGGGTGAGGGAGTATTGTGATGAATAGTGCTGTAACATTGCGATATCATTGGTGAGAAAGCATTTTGATGAGAAGTGCGTGGAGAATTGTGATGACAAGTTTTATGGAGCACCGTGGTGACAAGATTGTGGAGCACTGTGATGAGAAGCGCAGGGTGAATTGTGATGACATGGGTCATAAAGCATTGATGTGACAAGCGCATGGAGCATTGTGATGACAAGGGTCATGGAGCATGGTGCTGAGAAAGGCATAGAACATTGTGATGACAAGGGTCAAAGAGCATTGTGATGAAAAGTTATTGGACCATTGTGGTTAAATATGTCACAGAGACTGTTGATGACGAGGGCATGGACCATTGTGATGAAAAAGGTCATGAATCATTATGATGAATGGAGGCATGGAGCATTGTGATGACAGGCGTCATGGAGCATTGTGATAACAAGGATATGGAGCATTGTGATGACAAGGGAATGGAGCATTGGTCTAATAAGTTTCATGGATTATTGTGATGACTGTTGTAATGGCGCATTGTGATGACCAGGTCATGCAGTATTGTGAAGACAGGTGTCAGGGAGCATTGTGATGACATATGTAATGGCCCATAGTGATGACAATGGCATGGAACATTGTGATGCCAAGTGTCATGGAGGATTCTGATGACAAAGGTAATGGAGCATTGTGATGACAATGGCTTGGAGCATTGTGATGACAAGGGTCAGGGAGAATTTTGCTGACAGGTGCAGGGAGAATTGTGATGAAAACTGTCATGAAGTATTCTGATGACAAGCTTGTGGAGTATTTTGATGACAATGGCATGGAACATTGTGATGAAAAAGGCATGTGGCATTGTGATGACAAGTGTATTGAGAATTGTGATGACAAATGTCATGGAGCATTGTGATGAGTAGGGCATGGAGTATTGTGATGACAGGCATCATGGAGCGTTGTGATGACAAGTGTTATGAAACATTGTGATCACAAGGGTTTGGAGCATTGTGATGACAGAGGTCATGGATCATTTTGATTTCAAGGAGCATGGATCATTGTGATGACAATGGCATGAAGCAATGTGATCCCAAGGTTCATGGAGGACTGTGATGACAATGGTAATGGAGTATTGTGATGAAAAGCGAATAGAGCATTGCAATGACAAGGTCAGGTAGCATTTTACCGACAAAGGCATGGAGCATTGTGATGACAGGTGTCATGGAGCATTGTGAATACATGGGTCATGGAGCATTGGGATGACAAGGGCATGGATCTTTGTGATGACCAGTGTCATGGAGCATTGGGCTGAAAATATTCATGGAGTATTGTGATGACAGGGATCATGGAGCATTTTGATGACAAGTTCCTGGAGCACTTTGATGAGAATACAATGGAGACTTGTGATGACAAGTCTCATGGAGCATTCTGATGAAAAGGGACATGTAGCATTGTGATTACAGGGGTCTTGGAGCATTGTGATGACAAGGGTATGGAGCATTGTGAGGAGAAGGCCATGGAGCATTCTGATGACATGCGTCATTGAGTTTTGTGATGACAAGGGCATGGAGAATTGTGATTACAGGGGTCTTGGAGCATTGTGATTAAAAGGGCATGGATCATTGTGATGAAAAAGGCATGGAGACGTGTCATTACAGGGTTAATGGAGCATACTGTCGACAAGTGTCAGGGAGCATTGTGATGTCAAGTGTATTGAGCATTGTGATAACAAAGGTCATGGAGCATTGTGATGAGGAGACCATGGATAATTGTGATAATGAGCGTCATTGGGTGTTGTGATGATAAGTGTCATGGAACATTGTGATCACAAGGGATTGGAGCATTGTGATGACAGAGGTCATGGAGCATATAGATTTCATTGTGATGACAATAGCCTGAAGCATTATCATGATGGGCCTGATGCATTGTGATGACAGTGTTCATGGAGCATTGAGAGGAAAAGGGGCATGGAGCATTGTGATTACAGGGATCTTGGAGCATTGTGATGACAAGGGAATGGAGCATTGTGATTACAGGGTTCTTGGAGCATTGTGATGACAAGGGTCATGGAGCCTTGTGATGACTAGGCCGTGGAACATTGTGATGGCAGTGGTCATGGATAATTGTTATGACAGAAGTAATAGAGCATTTTGATGAGAAGGGCATTGAGCATTGGTCTGAAATATTTCATGGATTATTGTGATGAGAGTGGGCATGGAGCGCTGTGATGACAAGGGCACGGAAGACTGTGATACATTGGTAATGGAGGATTGTAATGACAGGGGCATAGAGCATTGTGATGAGAACGCATCGAGCATTGTGATGACATGTGTCATGGAGCTTTGTGATGACAAGGGCATGGAGCAATGTGATGAGAGGGTTCATGGAGCATTGTGATGACAATGACATGGAGCATTTTGATGCCAAGGGTCATGGTGCATTGTGATGAGAAGTGCAGGGAGCAGTTTGATGACCGGGTAATGCAGCAATTTGATATAAAGTGTAATGGAACATTTTGATGGCAGGGGTTATAGAACATTGTGATGTAAGGGTCTTGGATCTTTGTGATGACAAGTGTCATGGTGCATTGTGATGACTAGGGAATGGAGCAATGTGATGAAAAGAGTCCTGGATCATTGTGTTGTCAGGTGTCATGGAGTGTTGTGATGACAGTGGTAATGGAGCATTGTGATGATATTGGCCATGGAGCATTGGAATGAGTAGGTCGTGGAGCATTGGGCTGAAAATGGTCATGGATTACTGTGATGACAGGTGTCATGGAGCATTGTGATGACAAGGGTCATGGAGCATGGTGCTGAGAAAGGCATAGAACATTGTGATGACAAGGGTCAAAGAGCATTGTGATGAAAAGTTATTGGACCATTGTGGTTAAATATGTCACAGAGACTGTTGATGACGAGGGCATGGACCATTGTGATGAAAAAGGTCATGAATCATTATGATGAATGGAGGCATGGAGCATTGTGATGACAGGCGTCATGGAGCATTGTGATAACAAGGATATGGAGCATTGTGATGACAAGGGAATGGAGCATTGGTCTAATAAGTTTCATGGATTATTGTGATGACTGTTGTAATGGCGCATTGTGATGACCAGGTCATGCAGTATTGTGAAGACAGGTGTCAGGGAGCATTGTGATGACATATGTAATGGCCCATAGTGATGACAATGGCATGGAACATTGTGATGCCAAGTGTCATGGAGGATTCTGATGACAAAGGTAATGGAGCATTGTGATGACAATGGCTTGGAGCATTGTGATGACAAGGGTCAGGGAGAATTTTGCTGACAGGTGCAGGGAGAATTGTGATGAAAACTGTCATGAAGTATTCTGATGACAAGCTTGTGGAGTATTTTGATGACAATGGCATGGAACATTGTGATGAAAAAGGCATGTGTCATTGTGATGACAAGTGTATTGAGAATTGTGATGACAAATGTCATGGAGCATTGTGATGAGTAGGGCATGGAGTATTGTGATGACAGGCATCATGGAGCGTTGTGATGACAAGTGTTATGAAACATTGTGATCACAAGGGTTTGGAGCATTGTGATGACAGAGGTCATGGATCATTTTGATTTCAAGGAGCATGGATCATTGTGATGACAATGGCATGAAGCAATGTGATCCCAAGGTTCATGGAGGACTGTGATGACAATGGTAATGGAGTATTGTGATGAAAAGCGAATAGAGCATTGCAATGACAAGGTCAGGTAGCATTTTACCGACAAAGGCATGGAGCATTGTGATGACAGGTGTCATGGAGCATTGTGAATACATGGGTCATGGAGCATTGGGATGACAAGGGCATGGATCTTTGTGATGACCAGTGTCATGGAGCATTGGGCTGAAAATATTCATGGAGTATTGTGATGACAGGGATCATGGAGCATTTTGATGACAAGTTCCTGGAGCACTTTGATGAGAATACAATGGAGACTTGTGATGACAAGTCTCATGGAGCATTCTGATGAAAAGGGACATGTAGCATTGTGATTACAGGGGTCTTGGAGCATTGTGATGACAAGGGTATGGAGCATTGTGAGGAGAAGGCCATGGAGCATTCTGATGACATGCGTCATTGAGTTTTGTGATGACAAGGGCATGGAGAATTGTGATTACAGGGGTCTTGGAGCATTGTGATTAAAAGGGCATGGATCATTGTGATGAAAAAGGCATGGAGACGTGTCATTACAGGGTTAATGGAGCATACTGTCGACAAGTGTCAGGGAGCATTGTGATGTCAAGTGTATTGAGCATTGTGATAACAAAGGTCATGGAGCATTGTGATGAGGAGACCATGGATAATTGTGATAATGAGCGTCATTGGGTGTTGTGATGATAAGTGTCATGGAACATTGTGATCACAAGGGATTGGAGCATTGTGATGACAGAGGTCATGGAGCATATAGATTTCATTGTGATGACAATAGCCTGAAGCATTATCATGATGGGCCTGATGCATTGTGATGACAGTGTTCATGGAGCATTGAGAGGAAAAGGGGCATGGAGCATTGTGATTACAGGGATCTTGGAGCATTGTGATGACAAGGGAATGGAGCATTGTGATTACAGGGTTCTTGGAGCATTGTGATGACAAGGGTCATGGAGCCTTGTGATGACTAGGCCGTGGAACATTGTGATGGCAGTGGTCATGGATAATTGTTATGACAGAAGTAATAGAGCATTTTGATGAGAAGGGCATTGAGCATTGGTCTGAAATATTTCATGGATTATTGTGATGAGAGTGGGCATGGAGCGCTGTGATGACAAGGGCACGGAAGACTGTGATACATTGGTAATGGAGGATTGTAATGACAGGGGCATAGAGCATTGTGATGAGAACGCATCGAGCATTGTGATGACATGTGTCATGGAGCTTTGTGATGACAAGGGCATGGAGCAATGTGATGAGAGGGTTCATGGAGCATTGTGATGACAATGACATGGAGCATTTTGATGCCAAGGGTCATGGTGCATTGTGATGAGAAGTGCAGGGAGCAGTTTGATGACCGGGTAATGCAGCAATTTGATATAAAGTGTAATGGAACATTTTGATGGCAGGGGTTATAGAACATTGTGATGTAAGGGTCTTGGATCTTTGTGATGACAAGTGTCATGGTGCATTGTGATGACTAGGGAATGGAGCAATGTGATGAAAAGAGTCCTGGATCATTGTGTTGTCAGGTGTCATGGAGTGTTGTGATGACAGTGGTAATGGAGCATTGTGATGATATTGGCCATGGAGCATTGGAATGAGTAGGTCGTGGAGCATTGGGCTGAAAATGGTCATGGATTACTGTGATGACAGGTGTCATGGAGCATTGTGATGACAAGGGAATGGAGCATGGTGATGACAATGTCCTGGAGCATTGTGATGAGAAGACCATGGACACTTGTAATGACAACTCTCATGGAGCATTCTGATGAAAAGGGGCATGGAGCATTGTGATTACAGGGGTCTTGGAACATTGTGATGACAAGGGCATGGAGCACTGTGAGGAGAAGACCAAGGAGCATTCTGATGGCATGCATCATTGAGCTTTGTGATGACAAGGTCATGGAGCATTGTGATTACATGGGTTTTGGATCGTTGTGATGAAAATGGCATGGATCATTGTGATGAAAAAAGCATGGAGACTTGTCATGACAGGGTTCAAGGAGCATACAGACAACAAGTGTCAGGGAGCATTTTGATGAAAAGTGTATTGAGCATTGTGATGACGAAGGTCATGGAGCATTTTGATGAGAAGACCATGGATAATTGTGATGATGAGCGTCATCGGGCATTGATATGACAAGTGTTATGGAATATTGTGATCACAAGGGTTTGGAGCATTGTTATGACTGAGGTCATGGAGCATTTTGATTTCATTGTGATGGCAATAGCATGAAGCATTATGATGATGGGCATGGTGCATTGTGATGACAGGGTTCATGGATCATTGAGATGAAAAGGGGCATAGAGCATTGTGATTACAGTGTTCTTGGAGCAATGTGATGAGAAGGTCATGGAGCCTTGTGATGACAAGGCCATGGAACATCGTGATGGCAGGGGTCATGGAGCGTTGTTATGACAGGGGTAATGGAGCATTGTGATGGCAAGGGCATGGAGCATTGTGATGAGAAGTCCATGAAGCATTCTGATGACATGTGTCATGGAGCTATGTGAAGACAAGGGCATGGAGCAATGTGATGAGAGCGTTCATGGAGCATTGTGATGACAATGACATGGAGCATTGTGATGCCAAGCGTCATGGATCTTTGTGATGAGAAAGGTTATGGAGCAATTTGATGGCAAGGGCGTTGTGCATTGGAATGAGAATGGCAGGGAGCATTGTGATGACAGGGTCATGGACCAATTTGATGAAAAGTGTGATGGAACATTTTGATGACAGGGGTTATGGAACATTGAGATGTCATGGGTCATCGAACATTGTTATGATAAGTGCATGTAGCATTGTTATGACAGGAGGCATGGATCACTGTGATGACAGGGCTGAGGGTGTATTGTGACAAATAGTGATGTAGCATTGTGATATCAGTGGTGAGAGAGCATTTTGATGAGAAGAGCATGGAGCATTGTGATGACAAATTTTATGGAGCATTGTGATGACAAGTTTGTGGAGCACTGTGATGACAAGCACATGGTTCATTGTGATGACATGTGTCATGGAGCACTGTGCTGACAAGCGCATTGAGCATTGTGATGCCAAGGGTCAAAGAGCATTGTGATGAAAAGTTCATGGAGCATTGTGGTTAAAAAGGTCACAGAGACTGTTCATGACGAGGGCATGGAGCATTGTGATGAAAAAGGTCATGAAACATTGTGATGACTGGAGTCACGGAGCATTGTGATGACAGGGGTCATGGAGCATTGTGATAACAAGGACATGGAGCATTGTGATGACAAGGGCATGGAGTATTGTGAAGACAGGTGTCAGGGAGCATTGTGATGACATATGTAATGGCCCATTGTGATGACAATGGCATGAAGCATTGTGATGCCAAGTGTCATGGAGGATTCTGATGACAAAGGTAATGGAGCATTTTGATGACAATGGCTTGGAGCATTGTGATGACAAGGGTCAGGGAGCATTGTGCTGACAAGTGCATGGAGAATTGTGATAACAAGGGTCATGGAACATTCTGATGACATGCTTGTGGAGTATTTTGATGACAATGGCATGGAGCATTGTGAAGAAAACGGCATGGGGCATTGTGATGTAAAAGGCAGGGAGCCTTTTCGTGACAGGTTTCAAGGAGCATTCTGACGACAAGTTTCAGGAAGCATTGTAATGACAAGTGTATATGGAATTGTGATGACAATGGTCATGGAGCATTGTGATGAAAAGGGCATGGAATATTTTGATGACAGGCATCATGGAGCGTTGTGATGACAAGTGTTATGGAACATTGTGCTCACAAGGGTTTGGAGAATTGTGATGACAGAGGTCATGGATTATTTTGATTTCAAGGACCATGGAGCATTGTGATGACAAGGGCATGAAGCAATGTGATCCCAAGGTTCATGGAGGATTGTGATGACAATGGCAATGGAGTACTGTGATGACAGGCGCATAGAGCATTGTAATGACAAGGTCATGTAGCATTTGCTGACAAAGGCATGGAGCACTGTGATGACAGGTGTCAAGGAGCACTGTGATGACAAGCGTCAAGAAGCATCGTGAATACAGTGGTCATGGAGCATTGGGATGACAAGGGCATGGTTCAATGTGATGACAAGCGTCATGGAGCATTGGGCTGAAAATGTTCATGGAGTATTGTGATGACAGGGGTCATGGAGCATTGTGATCACAAGAGTTCCAGATCATTGTGTTGTCAGGTGTCATGGTGTGTTGTGGTGACTGTGGTCATGGAGCATTGTGATGATACTGGCCATGGAGCATTGTGATGAGAAGGTCGTGGAGCATTGTGATTACAGGTGTCTTGGTGCATTGTAATGAAAAGGGCATGTATCATTGTGATGAAAATGGCATGGAGCCTTGTCATGACAGGGTTCAAGAAGCATACTGACGACAAGTGTCAGGGAGCATTGTGATGACAAGTGTATTGAGCTTTGTGATGACAATGGTCATGGAGCATTGTGATGAAAAGACCATGGATAATTGTGATCATGAGCGTCATGGGGTGTTGTGATGATAATCTTATGGAACACTGTGATCACAAGGGTTTGGAGCATTATGATGATAGAGGTCATGGAGAATATTGATTTCATTGTGATGACAATAGCCTGAAAAATTATGATGATGGGCATGGTGCATTGTGATGACAGGGTTCCTGGAGCATTGAGATGAAAAGTGGAATGGAGCATTGTGCTTACCTGGGTCTTGGAGCATTGTGATGACAAGGGCATGGAGCATTGTGATGAGAAGGCCATGGAACATTCTGATGACATGCGTCATGGAGCACTGTGATGACAAGGGCATGGAGCATTGTGATTAAAGTGGTCTTGCAGCATTGTGATGACAAGGGTCATGGAGCCTTGTGATGACATGCCATTGAACACTGTGATGGCAGGGGTCATTGAGCATTGTTATGACAAAGGTAATGGAGCATTGTGATGCGAATGGCATTGAGTTTTTGTCTAAAATGTTTCATGGTTTATTGTGATGAGAGTGGGCATGACACTGGGATGCCAATGGCACGGAACACTGTGATACATGGTTCATGGAGGATTGTAATGTCAAGGGCATGGAGCATTGTGATAAGAAGGGCATCGAGCATAGTGATGACAAGTGTCATGGAGCTTAGTGATGACAAGGGCGTGGAGCAATGTGATGAGAGTGTTCATGGAGCATTGTGATGACAATGAAATGGAGCATTGTGATGCCAAGGGTCATGGAGATTTGTTATGACAAATAACAGGGAACATTTCGATGACAATGGTGTGGTGCATTGTGATGAGAAGGGCAGGGAGCATTTTGATTACAGGTTCATGCAGCAATTTAATTAAAAGTGTAATGGAACATTTTGAGGGCAGGGGTTATAGAACATTGTGATGTCAGGGGTCATGGAGCTTTGGGATGAAAAGGGTCATGGTTCACAATGATGACAGGGGTTATGGAACATTGTGATGCCAGGGGTCATGGAACATTGTGATGATAAGGGTATGTAGCATTGTGATGACAGGGGTCATGGAATATTATGATTACCGGGGTGAGGGAGTATTGTGATGACTAGTGATGGAACATTGTGATATATCTGGTGAGAGAGAATTTGGATGAGAAGTGCCTGGAGCATTGTGATTACAAGGTTTATGGAGCATAACGATGACAAGGTTGTGGACCGATGTGATGAATAGCACGTGGCACATTGTGATGACAAGGGTCATGGAGCATTGTTCTGACGAAGACATGGAGCATTGTGATGAGAAGTGTCACGGAGCATTGTGATGAAAAGTTCATGGAGCATTGTGGTTACAAAGGTCACAGAGCCTTGTGATGACACGGGCAAGGACCGTTTTGATGACAAACTTTATGAAGAATTGTGATGACTGGAGTCATGGAGCATTGTGATGATAGGGGTCATGGTGCATTGTGATGACAAGGGCATGGAGCAGTGTGATGACAGGGGCATGGAGCATTGGTCTGACAAGTTTCATAGATTATTGTGATGACAGTGGACATGGTGCATTGTGATGACAAGGGCATTGATCATGGTGATGAGAAAGTCATGGAGTATTGTGAAGACAGGTGTCAGGAAGCATTGTGATGACATATGTCATGGTCCATTGCGATGACAATGGCATGGAGCATTGTGATGCCAATTGTAATGGAGGATTGTGATGACAAATAAAATGGAGCATTGTGATTACTAGGGCTTAGAGCACTATGATGACAAGGGCCATTGAGAATTTTCATGGCAATGTCGTGAAGCATTGTGATGACAAGGTCCTGGAGCATTGTGATGAGAAATCCATGGAGCCTTGTGATGACAAGTCTCATATAGCATACTGATAAAAAGGGGCATGGACCATTGTGATTACAGGGGTCTTGGAACATTGTGATGAAAATGGCATGGATCATTGTGAAGAGAAGGCCAAGGAGCATTCTGAGGACATGCGTCATTGAGCTCTGTGATGAAAAGCACATGGAGCATTGTGATTACAGGGGTCTTGGAACATTGTGATGAAAAGTGCATGGATCATTGTGATGAAAAAGGCATGGAGCCTTGTAATGACAGGGTTCAAGGAGCATACAGACAACAAGTGGCAGGGAGCATTGTGATGACAAGTGTATTGATCATTGTGACGACAAAGGTCATGGAGCATTGTGATGAGAAGACCATGGATAATTGTGATGACGAGCGTCATGGGGCATTGCGATGACAAGTGTTATGGAATATTGTGATCACAAGGGTTTGGAGCATTGTTATGACAGAGGTCATGGAGCATTTTGATTTCATTTTGATGACAATAGCATGAAGCATTATGATGATGGGCATGGTGAATTGTGATGACAGGGTTCATGGATCATTGAGATGAAAAGGGGCATGGAGCATTATGATTACATGGATCATGGATCATTGAGATGAAAATGGGCATGGAGCATTGTGATTACAGGGGTCTTTGATCAATGTGATGAGAAGGGTCATGGAGACTTGTGATGACAAGGCCATGGAACATCGTGATGGCAGGTGTCATGGAGCATTGTTATGACAGGGGTAATGAAGCATTTTGATGGCAAGGGCATGGAGCATTGTGATGAGAAGGCCATGGAGCATTCTGATGACATGTGTCATGGAGCTTAGTGATGACAAGGGCATGGAGCAATGTGATGCCAAGGGTCATGGATCTTTGTGATGACAAAGGTCATGGAGCATTTTGATGACAAGGGCGTTGTGCATTGTGATGAGAAGGGCAGGGAGCATTGTGATGACAGGGTCATGGAGCAATTTGATGAAAAGTGTCAAGGAGCATTTTGATGACAGTGGTTATGGAACATTGTGATGTCAGGGGTCATCGAACATTGTGATGATAAGTGCATGTAGCATTGTGATGACAGGAGTCATGGAACACTGTGATGACAGAGGTGAGGGAGTATTGTGACGAATAGTGATGTAACATTGTGATATCAGTGGTGAGAGAGCATTTTGATGAGAAGTGCATGGAGCATTGTGATGACAAGTTTTATGGAGCATTGTGATGACAAGGTTGTGGAGGACTGTGATGACAATGGCTTGGAACATTGTGATGACAAGGTCAGGGAGCATTGTGCTGACAAGTGCATGGAGAATTGTGATGACAAGGGTCATGGAGCATTTTGATGACAGGGCTTAAGGAACATTGTGATGTCAGGGGTCATGGAACATTGTGATGATAAGGGGATGTAGCATTGTGATGACAGGGTCATGGAACATTGTGATTCCATGGGTGAGGGAGTATTGTGATGACTAGTGATGGAACATTGTGATATCTCTGGTGAGAGAGCATTTTGATGAGAAGGGCATGGACCATTGTGATTACAAAGTTTATGGAGCATTGCAATGATAAGGTTGTGGACCGTTGTGATGAAATGTGCCTGGCACATTGTGATGACAATGGTCATGGAGCATTGTTCTGACAAAGACATGGAGCATTGTGATGACAAGGGTCACAGAGAATTGTGATGAAAAGTTCATGGAGCATTGTGGTTACAAAGGTCACAGAGCCTTGTGATGATGCTGGCATGGACCATTGTGATGACAAACGTTATGAAGCATTGTGATGACTGGAATCACGGAGCATTGTGATGACAGGGGTCATGGAGCATTGTGATGACAAGGGCATGGAGCATTGTGAGGAGAAGGCCAAGGAGCATTCTGAAGACATACATCATTGAGCGTTTTGATGACAAGGGCATGGCGCTTTGTGATTGCAGGTGTCTTGGAGCATTGTGATGAAAAGTGCATGGATCACTGTGATGAAAAAGGCATGGAGCCTTGTAATGAGAGGGTTCAAGGAGCATACAGACAACAAGTGGCAGGGAGCATTGTGATGACAAGTGTATTGATCATTGTGATGACAATGGTCATGGAGCATTGTGATGAGAAGGCCATGGATAATTGTGATGACGAGCTTCATGGGGCATTGTGATGACAAGTGTTATGGAATATTGTGATCACAAGGGTTTGGAGCATTGTTATGACAGAGGTCATGGAGCATTTTGATTTCATTGTGATGACAATAGCATGAAGCATTATGATGATGGGCATGGTGCATTGTGATGACAGGGTTCATGGATCATTGAGATGAAAACGGGCATGGAGCATTGTGATTACAGGGGTCTTGGAGCATTGTGATGAGAAGAGTCATAGAGCCTTGTGATGACAAGGCCATGGAACAACGTGATAACAGGGGTCATGAAGCATTGTTATGACAGGGGTAATGGAGCATTGTGATGGCAAGGGCATGGAGCATTGTGATGAGAAGGCCATGGAGCATTCTGATGACATGTGTCATGGAGGTTTGTGATGACAAGGACATGGAGCAATGTGATGAGAACCTTCATGGAGTACTGTGATGACAATGACATGGAGCATTGTGATGCCAAGGGTCATGGATCTTTGTGATGACAAAGGTCATGGAGCATTTTGATGACAAGGGCGTTGTGCATTGTGATGAGAAGGGTAGGGAGCATTGTGATGACTGGGTCATGGAGCAATTTGATGAAAAGTGTCATGGAACATTTTGATGAGAGGGGTTATGGAACATTGTGATGCCAGGGGTCATCGAACATTGTGATGATAAGTGCATGTAGCATTGTGATGACAGGAGTCATGGCACATTTTGATGACAGAGGTGAGGGAATATTGTGACGAATAGTAATGTAACATTGTGATATCAGAGGTCAGAGAGCATTTTGATGAGAAGTGCATGGATCATTGTGATGACAAGTGTCAAAGAGCTTTTTGATGAAAATTTCATATAGCATTGTGGTTAAAAAGGTCACAGAGACTGTTGATGACGAGGGCATGGACCACTGTGATGACAAAGGTCATGAAGCACTGTAATAACTGGAGTCACGGAGCATTGTGAGGACAGGGGTCATGGAACATTGTGATAACAAGGACATGGAGCATTGTGATGACAAGGGCATGGAACATTGGTCTACTAAGCTTCATGGATTATTGCGATGACAGTTGGAATGGCGCATTGTGATGACAAGGGCATGGAGCATTGTGATGACCAGGTCATGCAGTACTGTGAAGACAGGTGTCAGGGAGCAATTTGATGACATATGTAATGGCCCATTGTGATGACAATGGCATGGAGCATTGTGATGACATGGGACAGGAAGCATTGTGCTGACAATTGCATGGAGAATTGTGATGACAAGGGCCATGGAGCATTCTGATGACATGGGTCATGGAGCTTTTTGATGACAAGGGCATGGAGCATTGTGATTACAGGGATCTTGGAGCACTGTGATGAAAAGGGAGTGGGTTATTGTGATGAAAAAGGCATGGAGCCTTGTCATGACTGGGTTCAAGGAGTATACTGACGACAAGTGTCAGGGAGCATTGTGAGGACAACTGTATTGAGCATTGTGATGACGAAGTTCATGGAGCTTTGTGATGAGAAGACCATGGATAATTGTGATGAGGAGCGTCATGGGGTGTTGTGATGATAAGTGTTACGGAACATTGTGATCACAAGGGTTTGGAGCATTATGATGACAGATGTCAAGGAGAATATTGATTTCATTGTGATGACAATAGCGTGAAGCATTATGATGATGGACATGGTGCATTGTGATGACAGGGTTCATGGAGCATTGAGATAAAAAGGGGCAAGGAGCATTGTGTTTACAGGGGTCTTGGAGCATTGTGATGACTAGGGCATGGAGCATTGTAATGAGAAGGCCATGGAACATTCTGATGACATGCGTCATGGAGCTTTGTGATGACAAGTCATGGAGCATTGTAATGACAAGGTCATGTAGCATTTTGCTGAAAAAGGCATGGAGCTTTGTGATGACAGGTGTCATGGAGCACTGTGATGACAAGCGTCATGGAGAATTCTGATGACAAAGGTAATGGAGCATTGTGATGACAATGGCTTGGAACATTGTGATTACAAGGGTCAGGGAGCATTGTGCTGGCAAGTGCATGGAGAATTGTGTTGACAAGGGTCATGGAGCATTTTGATGACAGGGGTTATGGAACATTGTTATGTCACGGTTCAAGGAAAATTGTGATGATAAGGGGATGTAGCACTGTGATGACAGGGTCATGGAATATTGTGATTCCAGGGTTGAGGGAGTATTGTGGTGACTAGTGATGGAACATTGTGATATCTCTGGTGACAGAGCATTTTGATGAGAAGTGCATGGACCATTGTGATTACAAAGTTTATGGAGCATTGCAATGATAATTTTGTGGACCGTTGTGATGAAATGTGCGTGGCACACTGTGATGACAATGGTCATGGAGCATTGTTCTGACAAAGACATGGAGCATTGTGATGACAAGGGTCACAGAGAATAGTGATGAAATGTTCATGGAGCATTGTGGTTACAAAGGTCACAGAGCCTTGTGATGACGCGGGCATGGACCGTTTTGATGACAAACGTTATGAAGCATTGTGATGACTGCAGTCACGGAGCACTGTGATGACAGGTGTCATGGAGCATTGTAATGAGAAGGGCATGGAGCACTGTTTTCACAGGAGAATGGAGCATTCGTCTAACAAATTTCATAGATTATTGTGATGACAGTGGTTATGGTGCATTGTGATGACAAGGGCATGGAGCATTGTGATGAGAAGGTCATGGAGTATTGTGAAGACAAGTGTCAGGGAGCATTGTGATGACATATGTCATGGTCCATTGCGATGACAATGGCATGGAGCATTGTGATACCGAATGTAATGGAGGATTGTGATGACAAATATAATGGAGCATTGTGATGATTAGCGCTTGGAGCATTATGATGACAAGGGTCATTGAGAATTTTCATGACAAGGTCGTGAAGCATTGTGATGACAAAGTCCTGGAGCATTGTGATGACAAAACTATGGAGCCTTGTGATGACAAGTCTCATGGAGCATACTGATAAAAAGGGGCATGGAGCATTGTGATTACAGGGGTCTTGGAGCATTGTTATGACAAGGGTCACAGAGAATTGTGAAGAAATATTCATGGAGCATTGTGGTTACAAAGGTCAAAGAGCCTTGTGATGACGCGGACATGGACCACTGTGATGACAAAGGTTATGAAGCATTTTGATGACTGGAGTCACGGAGCATTCTGATGACAGGGGTCATGGAGCATTGTGATGACATGTGTCATGGAGAATTGTGCTGACATGCGCATGGAGCTTTGTGATGACAGGGGTCATGGAGCATTGTGATAATAAGGGAATGGAGAATTGTGATGACAAGGGCATGGAATATTGGTCTAATATGTTTCATGGATTATTGCGATGACAGTTGGAATGGCGCATTGTGATGACAGGGGCACGGAGCATTGTGATAACCAGGTCATGCATTATTGTGAAGACAGTTCTCAGGGAGCATTGTGATGACATATGCAATGGCCTATAGTGATGACAATGGCATGGAGCATTTTGATGCCAAGTGTCATGGAGGATTCTGATGAAAAAGGTAATGGAGAGTTGTGATGACAATGGCTTGGAGCATTGTGATGAAAAGGGTCAGGGAGCATTGTGCTGACAAGTGCATGGATAATTGTGATGACAAGGGTCATGGAGCATTCTGATGACAAGCTTCTGGAGTATTTTGATGACAATGGCATGGAGCATTGTGATGAAAACGGCATGGGGTATTGTGATGAAAAAGGCATTGAGCCTTTTTGTGACAGGGTTCAAGGAGCATTCTGATGACAAATGTCAGGGAGCATTGTGATGACATGTGTATTGAGCATTTTGATGACAAAGGTCATGGAGCATTGTGATGAAAAAGGCATGGAATATTGTGATGACAGGCATCATGGAGCGTTGTGATGACAAGTGTTATGGAACATTGTGATCACAAGGGTTTGGAGCATTGTGATGACAGACGTCATGGATCATTTTGATTTCAAGGAGCATGGAGCATTGTGATGAAAAGGGCATGAGGCAATGTGATCCCAAGGTTCATGGAGGATGGTGATGACAATGGAAATGGAGTATTGTGATGACAAGTGCATAGAGCATTGTAATGACAAGGTCATGTAGCATTTTGCTGACAAAGGCATGGAGCATTGTGATGACATATGTCATGGAGCACTGTGATAACAGGCGTCAGGGAGCATTGTGAATACAGGGGTAATGGAGCATTGGGATGAAAAGGGCATGGATCATTGTGATGACAAGTGTCATGGAGCACTGGGCTGAAAATGTTCATGGAGTGTTGTGATGACAGGGGTCATGGAGCATTTTGATAACAAGAGTCCCGGATCATTGTGTTGTCAGGAGTAATGGAGTGTTGTGATGACAGTGGTCATGGAGCATTTTGATGATATTGGCCATGGAGCACTGTGATGTGTAGGTCGTGGAGCATTGGGCTGAATATGTTCATGGATTATTGTGATGATACGGGTCATGGAGCATTGTGATGACAAGGGAATGGAGCATGGTGATGACAAGGTCCTGGAGCATTGTGATGAGAAGACCATGGAGACTTGTGATGACAAGTCTCATGGAGCATTCTGATGAAAAGGGGCATGGAGCATTGTGATTACAGGGGTCTTGGAGCACTGTGATGACTAGGGCATGGAGCATTGTGATGAGAAGGCCATGGAGCATTCAGATGACATGTGTCATGGAGTTTTGTGATGACAAGGGCATGGAGCATTGTGATTACAGGGATCTTGGAGCATTGTTATGAAAACGGCACGGATCATTGTTATGAAAGAGGTATGGAGCCATGTCATGACAGGCTTCAAGGAGCATACTGACGACTAGTGTCAGGGAGCATTGTGATGACAAGTGTATTGAGAATTGTGATGACAAAGATCATGGAGCATTGTGATAATAAGACCATGGTTAATTGTTATGATGAGCGTCATGGGGTGTTGTGATGATAAGTGTTATGGAACATTGTGATCACAAGGGTTTGCAGCATTATGATGACAGAGGTCATGGAGATTACTGATTTCATTGTGATGAAAATAGCCTGAAGCATTATGATGATGGGCATGGTGCATTGTGATGACAGTGTTCATGGAGCATTGAGATGAAAAGTGTCATGGAGCACTGTGATTACAGTGGTCTTGGAGCATTCTGATGACAAGGGCATGGAGCATTGTGATGAGAAGGCCATGGAACATTCTGATGACATGCGTCATTGAGCTTTGTGATGACAAGGGCATGGAGCATTGTGATTACAAGGGTCTTCAGCATTGTGATAACAAGTCTCATGGAACCTTGTGATGATTATGCCGTGGAACATTGTGATGGCAGGGGTCATGGTGCATTGTTATGACAGAGGTAATGGAGCATTGTGATGAGAAGGGCATGGAACATTGGTCTAAAATGTTTCATGGATTATTGAGATGAGAGTGGGCATGGAGCATTGTGACAACTAGGGTACGGAACACTATGATGCATGAGTCATGCAGGATTGTAATGACAAGGGCATGGAGCATTGGGATGACAAAAGTCATGAAGCATTGTGATGACTGGAGGCAGGGAGCATTGTGATGAAAAGGGCATGGAGCATTGTGATGAGAAGGTCATGGGGTATTGTGAAGACAGGTTTCAGGGAGCATTGTGATGACCTATGTCATGGTCCATTGCGATGACAATGGCATGGAGCATTGTGATGCCAAATGTAATGGAGGATTGTTATGACAAATATAATGGAACATTGTGATGACTAGCGCTTGGAGCATTATGATGACAAGGGCCATTGAGAATTTTCATGACAAGGTCGTGAAGCATTGTGATGACAATGTCCTGGAGCATTGTGATGAGAAAACCATGGAGCCTTGTGATAACAAATCTCATGGAGCATACTGATGAAAAGGTTCATGGACCATTGTGATTACAGGGGTATTGGAACATTGTGATGAAATGGTCATGGGACCTTGTTATGACAGGGTTCAAGGAGAGTACAGACAACAAGTGTCAGGGAGCATTTTGATGATAAGAGTACTGAGCATTGTGATGACAAATGTCATGGAGCATTGTGATGAGAAGACCATAGATAACTGTGATGACGAGCGTCATGGGGCATTGTGATGAAAAGTGTTATGGAATATTGTGATCACAAGGGTTTGGAGCATTGTTACGACAGAGGTCATGGAGAATTTTGATTTCATTGTGATGACAATAGCATGAAGCATTAGGATGATGGGCATGGTGCATTGTGATGACAGGGTTCATGGATCATTGAGATGAAAAGGGGCATGGAACATTGTGATTACAGTGTTCTTGGAGCATTGTGATGAGAAGGGTCATGGAGCCTTGTGATGACATTGCCATGGAACATCGTGATGGCAGGGATCATGGAGCATTGTTATGACAGGGGTAATGTAGCATTGTGATGCCAAGGGCAAGGAGCTTTGAGATGAGAAAGCCATGGAGCTTTCTGATGACATGTGTCATCGAGCATTGTGATGACAAGGGTCACGGAGCATTGTGATGAAAAGTTCATTGAGAATTGTGGTTATAAAGGTCACAGAGACTTGGGATAACGCGGGCATGGACCATTGTGATGACAAACGTTATGAAGCATTGTGATGACAGGTGTCACGGAGCATTGTGATGACAGCGGTCATCGATAATGGTGATGACTAGGGAATGGAGCATAGTGATGACAAGAGTCCCGGATCATTGTGTTGTCAGGTGTCATGGAGTGTTGTGATGACTGTTGTCATGGTGCATTGTGAGGATATTGGACATGGAGCATTGTGATGAGAAGGTCATGGAGCATTTTGCTGATAATATTCATGGAGTATTGTGATGACAGTTGTCATGGTGCATTGTGATGATATTGGTCATGGAGCATTGTGATGAGAATGTCATGGAGCATTGTGCTGATAATATTCATTGAGTATTGTGATGACAAGGGTCATGGAGCTTGGTGATGACAAGGTCCTGTAGAATTGTGATGAGAAGACCATGGAGGTTTGTGATGACAAGTTTCATGGAGCATTCTAATGAAAAGGGCATGGATCATTGTGATTACAGTGGTCTTGGAGCATTGTGATGACAAGGGCATGGAGCATTGTCATGAGACGGCCATGCAGCATTCTGATGACATGCGTCATGGAGCTCTGTGATGACAATGGCATGGAGCATTGTGATTACAGGGGTCTTGGAGCATTGTGATGAAAAGGGCATGGATCATTGTGATGAAAAAGGCATGGAGCCTTGTCATGACAGGGTTCAAGGAGCATACTGACGACAAGTGTCAGGGAGCTGTGATGACAAGTGTATTGAGCATTGTGATGACAAATGTCATGGAGCATTGTGATGAGAAGACCATGGATAATTGTGATGATGAGTGTCATGCTGTGTTGTGATGATAAGTGTTATGGAACATTGTGATCAAAAGATTTTGGAGCATTATGATGACAGAGGTCATGGAGATACTGATTTCATTGTGATGACAATAGCCTGAAGCATTATGATGATGGGCATGGTGCATTGTGATGACAGGGTTCATGGAGCATTGAGATGAAAAGGGTCATGGAGCACTGTGATTACAGTGGTTTTGGAGCATTGTGATGACAAGGGCATGGAGCATTATGATGAGAAGGCCATGGAACATTCTGATGACATGCGTCATGGAGCTTTGTGATGACAAGGGCATGGAGCATTGTGATTACAGGGGTCTTGGAGCATTGTGATGACAAGTGTCATGGAGCCTTGTGATGACAAGGCCGTGGATCATTGTTATGGCAGGGTTCATGGAACATTGTTATGACAGAGGTAATGGAGCATTGTGATGAGAAGGGCATTGAGCACTGGTCTGAAATGTTTCATGCATTATTGTGATGAGAGAGGGCATGGAGCATTGTGATGACAATGGCACGGAACACTGTGATACATGGGTCATGGAGGATTGTAATGACAAGGGCATGGATCATTGTGATGAGAAGTGCATGGAGCATTGTGATGACAAGTGTCATGGAGCTTTGTGATGACAAGGGCATGGAACAATGTGATTAGAGGGTTCATTGAGCATTGTGATGACAATGACATGGAGCACTGTGATGCCAAGGGTCATTGAGCTTTGTGATGACAAAGGTCATGGAGCATTTTGATGAGAAGTGTGTGGTGCATTGTGATGAGAAGGGCAGGGAGCATTTTGATGACAGGGTCATGCAGCAATTTGATGAAAAGTGTCATGGAACATTTTGATGACAGGTGTTATAGAACATTGTGATGCCAGGGGTCATGGAGCTTTGGGATGAAAAGGGTCATGGAGCATTTTGATGACAGGTGTTATAGAACATTGTGATATCATGTGTCATGGATCATTGTGATTACAGGAGTGAGAGAGTATTGTGATGACTAGTGATGGAACACTCTGATATCTCTGGTGAGAGAGCATTTTGATGATAAGTGCATGGAGCCTTGTGATTACAAGATTTATGGAGCATACCGAAGACAAGGATGTGGACCGTTGTAATGAAAAGCGCGTGGCACAGTGTGATGACAAGTTTCATTGAGCATTGTTCTGACAAAGGCATGGAGCATTGTGATGACAATGGTCACGGAGCATTGTGATGAAAAGTTCAAGGAGCATTGTGGTTACAAAGGTCACAGAGCCTTGTGATGACGCGGGCATGGACCATTGTGATGACAAACGTTATGAAGCATTGTGATGACTGGAGTCAAGGAGCATTGTGATGACATGTGTCATGGAGCATTGTGATGACAAGGGCATGGAGTATTGTGATGAAAGGGGCATGGAGCATTTGTCTGACATGTTTCATAGACTATTGTGATGACAGTGCACATGGTGCATTGTGATCGCAAGGGCATGGAGCATTGTGATGAGAAGGGCATGGAGCATTGTGATTACAAGGTTTAGGGAGCATTGTCTTGACCAATTTTTGGACCATTGGGATGAGAAGCGCTTGGCACACTGTGATGACAAGGGTCATGGAGCATTTTTCTGACAAAGGCATGGAGCATTGTGATGAGAAGTGTCACGGAGCATTGTGATGAAAAGTTCATGGAGCATTGTGGTTACAAAGGTCACAGAGCCTTGCGATGACGTGGGCATCGACCATTGTGATGACAAATGTTATGAAGAATTGTGATGACTGGAGTCACGGAGCATTGTGATGACAGGGGTCATGGAGCATTGTGATGAGGAGGACATGGAGAATTTTGCTGAGAAAGGCATAGAGAATTGTGATGACATGGGTCAAATAGCATTGTGATGAAATGTTCATGGAGCTTTGTGGTTAAAAAGTTCACAGAGACTGTTGATGATGAGGGCATGGTCCACTGTGTTGACAAATGTCATGGAGCATTGTGATGACTGGAGTCACGGAGTATTGAGATGACAGGTGTCATGGAGCATTGTGATACAAAGGGCATGTATCATTGGTCTAATATGTTTCATGGAGTATTGTGATGACTGTTGGCATGTCGCATTGTGATGACAAGGGCATGGAACATTGTGATGACCAGGTCATGCATTATTGTGAATATAGGTGTCAGAGAACTTTGTGATGACATACGTAATGGCCCATTGTGATGACAATGGCATGGAGCATTGTGATGAAACGGCATGGGGCATTGTGATAAAAACGTCATGGAGCCTTTTCGTGAGAGGGTTCAAGGAGCATTCTGAAGACAAGTGTCAGGGAGCATTGTGATGACAAGTGTATTAAGAATTGTGATGACAAAGGTCATGGAGCATTGTGATGAAAAGGGCATGGAGTATTGTGATGACATGACCATATAACATTTTGATGTGAAGTGCCAGGAGCATTGTAATGACAAGGACGTGGAGAATTGTGAGGACAAGGGACATTTAGCTTTGTGATGACTAGGCATGGAGCATGGTGAAGGCAAAACCGTGGGGCATTGTGATGAGAAGACCTTGGGTAATTGTGGTGTCGAGCATCATGTAGCACTATAATGAAAAGGGGCATGAAGCATTGTGATGACAGGTGTCAGGGAGCATTGTGATGACAGGTGTCATGGAGCAATGTGATGGCAAGGGCATGGAGCATTGTGATGACAAGTGCATGGAGCACTGTGATGACAAGTGCATGGAGCATTGCAATTTCAAATGCATGGAGAATT
Source organism: Mesoplodon mirus (assembly GCF_964341445.2). NCBI lineage: Eukaryota > Metazoa > Chordata > Mammalia > Artiodactyla > Ziphiidae > Mesoplodon > Mesoplodon mirus. Next base: position 1,228,632 of record NW_028295715.1, read on the forward strand.
GTGATGACAAGAGCATGTAATATTTTGATGAGAAGTGTCATGTGTCATTGTGATGACAAGGACGTGGAGAATTGTGATGACAAGGGACATGGAGCATTGTGATAACCAGGGCATGGAGCATTGTGATGACAGGGGTCATGGAGCATTATTATGACAAGGCCATGTTGCATTCTGACATAAGTTATCACTTATGAAGGGAATGTAAACATGGCTACATATGAACTGATTTAGGGAAGAGAACAGAGTCTCAGATTTAGAAAACAATCTAATGCTTGCTTAAGGGGAAAGACAGGTGGGGAGATGCACAAAACAAAAGTTTGATATTAGCACAGATACCGTTCCATAATCCAAAAAGAGAAGAGACAAGCCCTACTCCTTCCTCAGTAAACGGAACTCAAAATCCTTATTCCCCGCAGAGAAATATATCTGACTAGTAAGAATTTTAAAACCTATGTATTGATATGTCTCCGAAAGGGAACCAAGAGTGTCTAGAACGACATAAACATGGCAGTGAGAATCAGCTCAAACCCACTATAAAAATGAATTTCAAAACAAAACATATAAATAGTAAAATTCTTACACAATACCTTCAGGGGTTCTGATGAAACCTGGAATGACCCTATCTACAATGACAGCTGGATGTGGCATAACGCAGGTCACTTGGGACTGAGAGGATTGGTGAGATTGGGTGAAAAAATGCAGACCCTTTAAAGCAATAATGCCTGCCACGCATTCCATGGTTCCCAACTCTCCAAGTAGAAGGGAATATCACTACAGTTATACCATGTATGGGAACCTAGAGAATGGAAACCATCTGATGGTGAAAGGTTTCTAAAACTCTACTACTTTTTTCTCTCCTTGTGCTCCACTTTGACATTCCAACTGCTTTACTATCAATCTCCCAAATTGGAGAGTCAGGCCCTATAACCTCCTGGTTCGCACAGTTGTAAAATTGTGCAGAGGATATAAGGGAAGAGAGAGAACCAATGAGAGAGTAGCTGTAGGCATTTGGACGGCCACATTTCACTCTAATTACCCGTCACAAAGAGGAATTAACCAAAGACTCAGCCTGAACCCCCCAGAACCAGTATAGGTCCAGAAGCAAAACTGTGGATTTGTGGTCAGCTCACAAAAACGCGAGTTATAAAATGGAGCTCAGGGCCACAGCAATTCACTAACCTGCAGAGTTATAAAGGACTACTCTCTTCCAAAAATCTGTTGAGGGAAAGCCATGAGGCGGAAGTGAAAATGAGGCAGAATGGCATGAAACAGATTTCAAGAGGTACATTGGAATCGCCTTTAAAAACAGGAAAAGCATCACAACTTCGAAAATAATGGAAATGGCCATAAAGGGCATATGGGGTTCACGTGAATATATCCAGGAGAAAACGCATATGCCCTTTTCAGCAAAGCAAGCAAGCGGGCAATGCAAATCTGCACTAAAAAGAAGTGTCACTTTCCACCAGCCAAAAGGGACATCAGCAAAATGTGTAAAAAACAGACAGGCAAGACAGGCCCTGGGGAACATGGAGCCTTGTTATGCTGATGGGTGGGATGTAAATTGCCAACTGCCTCTCTGGAGGAGTGCACTGTGTTCCCTAAAACAAGTAAACAACAGAGCTACAGAGCCAATGGCACTTCCAGTCTAGTTAATATAGCTTGGGAAAACTGAAAATTAATAAGACAGATCCACACCAAAAATCAGGGCTGCACTGCTTACAAAAACCTCAACTTGGGTACACCTTAAATATCCCAGGAAAGACAAAAATGGTTCAAGAAATTGTGGTACTTACGTATGACGGAATATCCCTCAGCCATGAAATCAATGTCATAAGGCCAGTAGCAGCAAAATGAGTGGATTCAGGTACGATAATTGTAAGTGAAATAAGTCAAACAGAAAAAGAAAATTATCATAAGATATCAATGATGAAGATCCTGTAAACATGGCTACACATGAACTGAGATAGGAAAGAGAAGGGAGTCTCACATTTAGAAAGCAACCTTATGCCTTCTTAAGGGGGAAGGAGAGGTGGGGTGATGCATAAAACCAGAGTTTGATATTAGTACAGGTACAGTTCCAAAAACCAAATACAGAATAGACAAAAACTACACGTTCCTCAGTGAAAGGGACTCAACACCCCATATTCAACGCAGAGTAATATATCTTACTAGTAAGAATCTTAAAACCTATGTATTGATATGTCTCCATAAGGGAATCAAGTGTGTCAAGACTGGCATAAACATGGCAGTGAGAATCAGCTCAACCCACTATAAAAAGGAATTTCATAAACAAAACAAAAAAACAGGGAAATTCCTTACAATTCCTTCAGGGTCTCTGATGAAACCTGGAATGACCCTATCTACAATGACAGCTGGATGTGGCATAAGGCTGGACACTTTGGACTGAGAGGAATGTTGAGATTTGGTGAGCAAATACATACCATTTAAAGCAATAATGAGTGGCACCCATTCCATGGGTCCCAACTCTCCAGGTTGAAGGGAATATTACAACAGCTATAACATGTTCGGGAAACCTAGACAATGGACACACTGTGAATACGAAAGGTTTCTAAAACTCAACGAATAGTCCCTCTCCTGGTGCTACGGTTTGACTTTCCAACTGCTTTACTATCAATATCCCAACTTAGAGAGACAGCCCATTTAACCTCCTGGTTGTCACAGGTTGCCAATTTGGCAGAGGATGAAAGGGAAGAGGGAGAACCAATGAGAGAGTAGCTGTTAAGAATTTGGACCGCCAAATTTCACTCTAATTTTCCGGCAAGAAGAAGAATTAACAAAAGTCTCAGCCACCCACCGAAAACCAGTATAGGTCCTGAACCAAAATATTGGACTTGCGTTCAGCTCACAAAAAACGAGTTAAAAAATGGAGCTCAGGGGCAAAGCAATTCACAAACTGGCAGAGTAATAAAGGGCAACTATCTTCCAACAATCTGTTGAGGGAAGGCAACTAGGCGGACTTGAAAGTGAGGCAGAATAGCAGGAAACAGATTTCAAGAGGTACGTTGGAATCGCCTTTAAAGCACAGGAAGAGGAACACAACTTCGACAATGATGCACATGACCAAAAAGGCCGTATGCGTTTTCCCCTGAATATATTCAGGGGAAAACGCATACGCACTTTTCATCAAGCAAGCAAGTGGGCAATGCAAGTCTGCACTACAAAGAAGTATCATTTCCCACCGGTCACAAGGGACATCCACAAAATGGGCAAAAACCAGAAAGGCAAGACAGGCCCTGGAGAACAGGGAGCCTTGTTATGCTGATGGCCGGGATGTAAATTGCCAACTGCCTCTCTGGAGTAGTGCATTGTGTTCCCTAAAACAAGTAAACAACAGAGCTACAGAGCCAAGTACACTCCCAGTCTAGGGAATATACCTTGGGAAAACTGAAAATGAATAAGACAGATCCACCCAAAAATTTAGAGCTGCACTGCTTACAAGAACCTCAACTTGGGTACACCTTAAGTATCCCAGGAAAGGTAAAAATGGTTCAAAAAATTGTGGTACTTACGTATGATGGAATATCCCTCAGCCATGAAATCAATGTCATAAGACCAGTAGCAGCAAAATGAGTGGATTCAGGTACGATGATTCTAAGTGAATTAAGTCACACAAAAGAAAAAAAAATTATCATAAGATATCACTTATGAAGATCCTGTAAACATGGCTACACATGAACTGAGTTAGGAAAGAGAACAGAGTCTCACATTTAGAAAACACTCTTATGCCTGCTTAATGGGGAAGGAGAGGTGGGGTGATGCACAAAACCAGAGTTTGATATAAGCACAGGTACCCTTCCAAAAACCAACTATGGAATAAACAACACCTACACCTTCCTCAGTAAAAGGGACTCAAAACCCCATATTTCCCGCAGAGGAATATATATGAGAAGTAAGCATCTTAAAACCTATGTATTGATATGTCTCCGTAAGGGAATCAAGTGTGTCTAGACTGGCATAAAGATTGCAGCGAGAATCACATCAAACCAACTATAAAACGGAATTTCAAAAACGAATCAAAAAAACAGGGAAATTCTTTACAATTCCTTCAGGGTCTCTGATGAACCTTGGAATGACCCTCTCTACAACGACAGCTGGAGGTGGCATAAGGCTGGACACATGGGACTGAGAGGATTGGTGAGATTGGGTGAGCAAATGCAGACCTTGTAAAGCAATAATGCATGTCACCCATTCCATGGGTCCCAACTCTCCAGGTTGAAGGGAATATTACTACAGCTATAACAGGTATGGGAGACCTAGAGAATGGACACACTGTGAATACAAAAGCTTTCTAAAACTCAACAAATAATCGCTCTCCTGGTGCTCCAGTTTGACTTTCCAACTGCTTTACTATCAATCTCCCAACTTGGAGAGACAGCACCTTTAACCTCCAGGTTCACACAGGTTGCCAATTTGGCAAAGGATGAAAGGGAAGAGGGAGAACCAAAGAGAGAGTAGCTGTTAGGCATCTGCATGGGCATATGTCACTCTTATTTCCCGGGATGAAGAAGAATTAACCAAGGTCTCAGCCACCCACCTGGAACTAGTATAGGTCCTGAACCAAAATATGGGACTTGTTTTCAGCTCACAAAAAACGAGTTAAGAAATGGAGCTCAGGGGCACAGCAATTCACAAACTGGCAGAGTAATAAAGGACAACTATCATCCAAAAATCTGTTGAGGGAATGCAACGAGGCAGACTTGAATGTGAGGCAGAATAGCAGGAAACAGATTTCAAGAGGTATGTTGGAATCGCCTTTAAAGCACAGGAAGAGGGGCAAAACTTCGACAATGATGCACTTGGCCAAAGAGGGCGTATGCGTTTTCTCCTGAGTATATTCAGGAGAAAATGCATACGCCCATATTGGTCAAGCAAGCAAGCGGGCAATGGAAATCTGCACTACCAAGAAGTATCACTTCCCAGCGGTCCTAAGGTACATCCACATAAAGGGTAAAAACCAGAAATTCAAGACAGGCCCTGGAGAACAGGGAGCCTTTTTATGCTGATGGGCGGGATGTAAATTGCCAACTGCTTCTCTGGAGGAGTGCATTGTGTTCCCTACAACAAGTAAACAACAGAGCTACAGAGCCAAGGACACTTCCAGTCTAGGGAATATACCTTGGGAAAACTGAAAATCAATAAGAGAGAGGCACCCAAAAATTTAGGGCTGCACTGCTTACAATAACCTCAACTTTGGTACAACTTAAATATCCCAGGAAATATAAAAATGGCTCAAAAAATTGTGGTACTTACGTACGATGGAATATCCCTCAGCCATGAAATCAATGACATAAGACCAGTAGCAGCAAAATGAGTGGATTCAGGTACGATGATTCTAAGTGAAATAAGTCACACAGAAAAAGAAACGTATCATAAGATATCACTTATGAAGATCCTGTAAAAATGGCTACACATGAACTGAGTTAGGAAAGAGAACAGAGTCTCACATTTAGAAAACACTCTTATGCCTGCTTAAGGGGGAAGGAGAGGTGGGGTGATGCATAAAACCAGAGTTTGATATAAGCACAGGTACCTTTCCAAAAACCAACTATGGAATAGACAAGACCTACACCTTCCTCAGTGAAAGGGACTCAAAACGCCATATTTCCCACAGAGGAATATATCTGACAAGTAAGCATCTTAAAACCTATGTACTGATATTTCTTCAAAAGGGAATCAAGTGTGTTTAGACTGGCATAAATATGGCAGCGAGAATCAGCTCAAACCCACTATAAAAAGGAATTTCAAAAACAAAAAAAAAGGAAAAATCTTTACAATTCCTTCAGGGTCTCTGATGAAACCTGGAATGACCCTATCTACAACGACAGCTGGATATGTCATAAGGCTGGATACCTGGGACTGAGAGGATTGGTGAGATTGGGTGAGCAAATGCAGACCCTTTAAAGCAATAATGCATGGCACCCATTCCATGGGTCCGATGTCTCCAGGTTGAAGGGAATATTACTACAGCTATAACATGTATGGGAAATGTAGAGAATGGACATACAGTGAATATGAAAAGTTTCTAAAACTCAACGGATAGTGTCTCTCCTTGTGCTCCAGTTTGACTTTTCAACTGCTTTACTATCAATCTCCCAACTTGGAGAGCAGCACCTTTAACCTCCTGGTTCGCACAGGTTGCCAATTTGGCAAAGGATGAAAGGGAAAAGGGAGAACCAATGAGAGAGTAGATGTTAGGCCTTTGGACGGGCACCTGTCACTCTTATTTCCTGAGAGGAAGAAGAATTAACCAAACTCTCAGCCACCCACCGAAAACCCGTATAGGTCCTGAACCAAAATATTGGACTTGCGTTCAGCTCACAAAAAATGAGTTAAAAAATGGAGCTCAGGGGCAAAGCAATTCACAAACTGGCAGAGTAATAAACGGCAACTATCTTCCAAAAATCTGTTGAGGGAAGGCAACTAGGCAGACTTGAAAGCGAGGCAGAATAGCAGGAAACAGATTTCAAGAGGTACGTTGGAATCGCCTTTAAAGCACAGGAAGAGGAGCACAACTTCGACAATGATGCACATGGCCAAAAAGGCCGTATGCATTTTCTCCTGAATATATTCAGGGGAAAACGCATACGCACTTTTCGACAAGCAAGCAAGTGGGCAATGCAAGTCTGCACTACAAAGAAGTATCACTTCCCACCGGTCAAATGGGACATCCACAATATGGGCAAAAACCAGAAAGGCAAGACAGGCCCTGGAGAACAGGGAGCATTGTTATGCTGATGGCCGGGATGTAAATTGCCAACTGCCTCTCTGGGGGAGTGCATTGTGTTCCCTAAAACAAGTAAACAACAGAGCTACAGAGCCAAGGGCACTTCCAGTCTAGGGAATATACCTTGGGAAACCTGAAAATCAATAAGGCAGAGCCACTCCTAAATTTAGGGCTGCACTGCTTACAAGATCTTCAACTTGGGTACACCTTAAATATCCCAGGAAAGATAAAAATGGTTCAAAATTTGTGGTACTTATGTACGATGGAATATCCCTCAGCCATTAAATCAATGTCATAAGACCAGTAGCAGCAAAATGAGTGGATTCAGGTACGATGATTCTAACTGAAATAAGTCACACAGAAAAAGAAACTTATCATAAGATATCACTTATGAAGATCCTGTAAACATGGCTACACATGAACAGATTTAGGAAAGAGAACAGAGTCTCACATTTAGAAAACACTCTTATGCCTGCTTAAGGGGGAAGGAGAGGTGGGGGGATGCATAAAACCAGAGTTTGATATAAGCACAGGTACCGTTCCAAAAACCAACTATGGAATAGACAAGACCTACACCTTCCTCAGTGAAAGGGACTCAAAACCCCATATTTCCCGCATAGGAATATATCTGACTACTAAGAATCTTAAAACCTATGTATTTATATGTCTCCATAAGGGAATCAAGTGTGTCTAGACTGGCATAAACATGGCAGCGAGAATCAGCTCAAACACAGTATATAGAGAAATTTCAAACACAAAACAAAAAAAATGGGAAATTCTTTACAATTTCTTCAGGGTCTCTGATGAAACCTGGAATGACCCTATCAACAATGACAGCTGGATTTGGCTGAAGATGGACACATGGTACTGAGAGGATTAGTGAGATTGGGTGAGCAAATGCAGACACCTTAAAGCAATAATGTATGGCACCCATTCCATGGGTCCCTACTCTCCAGGTTGAAGGGAATATTACTACAGCTATAACATGTACGGGAAACCTAGAGAATGGACACACTGTGAATATGAAAGGTTTCTAAAACTCAACGAATTGTCCCTCACCTTGTGCGCCAGTTTGACTTTCCAACTGCTTTACTATCAATTTTCCAACTTGGAGAGACAGCACCTTTAACCTCCTGGTTCGCACAGGTTGCCAATTTGGCAGGGGATGAAAGGGAAGAGGGAGAACCAATGAGAGAGTAGATGTTAGGCATTTGGACAGGTACATGTCACATTAATTGCCCTGCAGGAAGTAGAATTAACCAATGTTTCAGCCACCCGCCGCGAACCAGTATAGGTTTTGAACCATAATTTTGGATTTGCGGTCAGCTCACAAAAACGAGTTGAAAAATGGAGCTCAGGGGCACAGCTATTTACAAACTGGCAGAATAATAGAGGACAACTATCTTCCAAAAATCTTTTGAGGGAAGGCAGAGAGGCGGACTTTAAAACGAGGCAGAATAGCAGGAAACAGATTTCAAGAGGTACGTTGGAATCACCTTTCAAGCACAAGAAGAGGGGCACAACTTCGACAATGATGCACTTGGCCATAAAGGGCGTATGCTTTTTCTCCTGAATATATTCAGGAGAAAATGCATACGCCCATTTTGGCCAAGCAAGCAAGCAGCAATGCAAATCTGCACTACAAAGGAGTATCCCTTCCCACCGGTCAAAAGGGACATCTGCAAAATGTGTAAAAACCAGAAAGGCAAGACAGGCCCTGGAGATCAGGCAGCCTTGTTATGCTGATGGGCGGGATGTAAGTTGCCAACTGCCTCTCTGTAGGAGTGCATTGTGTTCCCTAAAACAAGTAAACAACAGAGCAACACAGCCAAGGGCACTTCCAGTCTAGGGAATATACCTTGGGAAAACTGAAAATCAATAAGACAGAGCCACCCTAAGATTTAGCGCTGCACTGCTTACAAGAACCTCAAATTACGTACACCTTAAGTATCCCAGGAAAGACAAAAATGGTTCAAGATATTGTGGTACTTATGTACGATGGAATATCTCTCAGCAATGAAATCAATGTCATAAGGCCAGTAGCAGCAAAAAGAGTGGATTCAGGTATGATGATTCTAAGTGAAAAAAGTCACACAGAAAGAGAAACTTATCATAATATATAACTTATGAAGTCCCTGTAAACATGGCTACACATGAACTGAGTTAGGAAAGATTACAGAGTAACTAATCTTATCATGTTATCACTCATAGCGGGAATGTACACATGACTACACATGAACTGAATTACAAACACAACAGAGTCACACATTTAGAAAACATCTTCTGCCTGCTTAATGGGAAAGCCGAGGTGGGGTGATGCATAAAACCACACAGATACCGTTATATAAACCATGTATGTAATAGACAACACCTACTCCCGGCACAATGAACTGGACTCAACAACCCCTATTCATTGCAGAGGAATATGTCTGACTCTAAGTATTTTAAAACATATGTATTCTCATGTCTCCATAATGGAATCATGTGTGTGTATAACGGCATGAACACAGCACTGAAATACAGTTAAACCCATTTATAAAAATAAATTTCAAAAGCAAAATGCAAAAACAGAGAGAAAGTCTTAAAAATTACGTTCAGGGCCTGTGATGCCAGCTAGATTGACCACCTTTACACCCACTGCTGGATGAGACATATGACTGGACACTTGGGGCTGACAAGATTGCTGAAGTTGTGTGAACAAAAGAACACCACTTAGAGAAATACTGTGTGCTACCCATTCTAGTGTTCCCAACTCTCCAGGTTTAAGGGAATCTTCCTACAGTTAAAACATGCATGGGAAACCCAGTGGATGGTACACTGTGTAATTGGGAAAGTTTTCTAAAAGGTACCTCATTTTTCCTTTTGTCGTGCTCGGCTTCGCCATTCCATCTGCATTACTCAAAATCTCCCCACTTGGAGTGTCAGCGCCTTTACCCTCCCATTATGCACAGTTTGCAAATTGTGCAGAGGATGAACAGGAAGAGGGGAAATAAATGAGAGATTAGCTGTAGGTGTTTGGATGGGCACATGTCACTCTAGTTTCCCATCAGGAAGAAGAATTAACCAAAGGCTCAGCCTGAAGCCCCGGAACCAGACTAGGGCCTAAAGCCATCCTGCGGTATTGCAGCCAGCTCACAAAGAGGCGAGTTGAAAAATGGAAATGAGGGGCACAGCAATTCACAAACTTGCAGATTTATAAAGGACAACTATCATCCAGAAATATATTGAGGAAAGGCAGTGAAGAGGATTTGAATGCAAGGCAGAATTGAAGGAAACATATTTCAAGAGGTAGATTGGAGTCATCTTTAAAGCACATGAAAAGCGACAGAATTTCGACAATGTTGCCCTTGGCTGAAAAGGGATTATGTGTATTTTCTTGAATATATTCGGGAAAATATGCATATGCCCTTTTTGGCCAAGCAAGCCATCAGGCATTGCAAATCCACACTACATAGAAGTGTCCCTTACCTCCAGTCAAAAGGGCCATCCACAAATAGTGTAAAAACCACAAATGCAGGACAGGCCATGGAGAAAAGGGAGCCTGGTTACGACGATGGACAGGATGTAAATTGCCAACAGCCTCTCTGGAGAACTGTATGTTGTTTTCTAAAACAGAGCTACAGAGCATAGCGCACTTCCACTCATGGGCGTGTATTTTGGGAAAACTAAAAATCCACAACACACAGCCAGCCCAAAGTTTAGGGCTGCTCTGTTTACAAGAACCTCGACTTCGGTACACTTTTTATATCCCAGGAAAGGAAAAAAATGGATATAGATGTTGTGGTACTTATATACAATGGAATGTCACTCAGACATAAAATCAATGTCATAAGGCCAATAGCAGCATAATGAGTGGCTTTAGGTACGATGATGCTAAGTGAAATGAACCACAAAGAAAAAGAAACTTATTGTAATATATCACTTATAGAGGAAATGTAAACATGGCTACACATGAACTGAATTTCAAAAGAGAACAGAGTTACACATTTAGAAAACACACTTATGCCTCCTTAAGGGGAAAGGTGACGTGGGGTGATGTGTAAAAGCAGAGTTTGAAATTAGCACAGATTCCATTTCATATACCAAATATGTAATAGACAAGACCTACTCCTTTCTCAATGAACTGGACACAAAACACCCTATTCACTGAAGAGGAATATATCTGACTGGTAATAACCTTGAAACCTATGTATTTATATGTCTCCATAATGGAATCAAGTGTATGTAGATTGGCATAAACACAGATTAATGGAACAGGACAGAAAGCCCAGAGATAAACCTACATACCTATGGCTATCTCATCTATGACAAAGGAGCTAAGGATATACAATGGAGAAAAGACAGTCTCTTCAGTAATTGGTGCTGGAAAAACTGGACCCCTACACTTAAAAGAATGAAATTAGAACACTCCATAACACCATACACAAAAATAGACTCTAAATTGATTAGAGATCTAAATATAAGACCAGACACTATAAAACACTTAGAGGAAACCATAGGCAGAACACTCTATGACATAAATCACAGCAAGATCCTTTTTGACCCACCTCCTAGAGAAATGGAAATAAAAACAGAAATCAACAAATGGGACCTAATGAAACTTAAAAGCTTTTACACAGTACAGGAAAACATAAACAAGATGCAAAAACAACCCTCAGAATGGGAGAAAATATTTTCAAATGAAGCAATTGACAAAGGATTAATCTCCAAACTTTACAAGCACCGCATGTAGCTCAATATCACAAAAAAAAAACAACCCAATCCAAAAACGGGCAGAAGCCCTAATAGACATTTCTCCAAAGAAGATATACAGATTAACAAGAAACACATGAAAGGATGCTGAACATCACTAATCATTAGAGTAATGCAAATCAAAACTACCCTGAGGTATCACCTCACAGCAATCAGAGTGGCAATCATCAAAAAAATCTAGAAAACAATAAATGCTGGAGAGTCCTTTATTGGAGAAAAGGGAACACATTTGCACTGTGGGTGGGAATGTAAATTGATATGAGCACTAGGGAGAACAGTACGGAGGTTCCTTTAAATAACTAACAATAGAAGTACCATACGACACAACAATCCAAATAGTGGGCATTTGCCTTGTGAAAACCATAATTCAAAAAGAGTTATGTACAAAAATGTTCATTGCAGCTCTATTTGCATTAGCCAGGACATGGAAGCAACCTAAGTGTCCATCGACAGATGAATGGATAAAGAAGATCTGGCACATATATACAATCAAATATTACTCAACCATAAAAAGAAGCAAAACTGAGTTATTTGTACTGAGGTGGATGGACTTAGAATCTGTCCTACACAGTGAAGTAAGTCAGAAAGGGAAAAACAAATACTGTATGTTAACAGAGATATATGGTATCTAATGAAGAAAAAAAAAAGATTTTGAAGAACCTAGTGGCAGGACAGGATTAAGGACACAGACATAGAGAAAGGACTTGAGGACACCGGAAGGGGGATGGGTAAGCTGGGACGAAGTGAGAGAGTGGCATGGACATAAATACATTACCAAATGTAACACCGATAGCTACTGAGAATCAGCCACATAGAACAGGGAGATCAGCTCGGTGCTTTGTGACCACATAAAGGGGTGGGATATGGAGTGTGGGAGGGAGATGCAAGAGGGAGGGGATCTGGTGATATTTGTATATGTATAGCTGATTCACTTTGTTATACAGCAGAAACGAACACTCCATTGTAAAGCAATTATACTCCAATAAACGTGTAAAAGAAAAAAAAAACAAAGAAAGCCCAAGGATAAACCTACACACCTATGGTCAACTAATCTATGAGAAAGGAGGCAAGACTATACAATGGAGATAAGACAGTCTCTACAATCATTGGTGCTGGGAAATATGGAGAGCTACATGTAAAAGAATGAAATTAGAACACTCCCCAACACCATACATAAAAATATATTCAAAATGGATTAGAGACCTTAATGTAAGACCAGACAGTATAAAACTCTGAGAGGAAAACTTACGAAGGATACTCTGATGTAAATCACAGCAAGATCTTTTTTGATCCACCTCCTATAGTAATGAAATAAAAAAGAAAACTAAACAGATGGGACTAATGAAACGTAAAAGCTTTTGCAAAGCAAAGGAAACTACAAACAAGACGAAAAGACAACCCTCAGAATGGCAGAAAATATTTGCAAACGAATCAATGGACAAATGATTAATCTCCAATATATATAAACAGCTCATGCAGCTCAATATTAATAAAACAAACAAACAACCCAAACAAACAATACAAAAATGGAAGATCTAAATAGACATTTCTTCCAAGAAGACATAGAGATGGCCAGTACGCACATGAAAATCTGCTCAACATCACTAATTATTAGAGAAATGGAAATCGAAACTACAATGAGGTATCACGTCACACCTGTTAGAATGGGCATCATCAGAAAATCTACAAACAACAAATGCTGGAGAGGGTGTGGAGAAAAGGAACCTTCTTCCACTATTGTTGGGAATGTAAATCGATACAGTCTCTATGGAGAACAGTATGGAGGTTCCTTAAAAAACTAAAAATAGCGCCTCCCTGGTGGCGCAGTGTTTGAGAGTCCGCCTGCCGATGCAGGGGATACGGGTTCGTGCCCCGGTCTGGGAGGATCCCATATGCCGCGGAGCGGCTGGGCCCGTGAGCCACGGCCGCAGGGCCTGCGCATCCGGAGCCTGTGCTCCACAACGGGAGAGGCCACAACAGTGAGAGGCCCGCATACCGCAAAAAGAAAAAAAAAAACAAAAAACTAAAAATAGAATTACCATATAATCCAGCAATCCCACTACTGGGCATATACCCAGAGAAAACCATAAATCAAAAAGACACATTCACCACAATGTTCACTGCAGCACTATTTACAATAGACAGGTAATGAAAGCAACCTAAGTGCCCACAGACAGACGAATGGATAAAGATGTGGTACATATATACAACGGAATATTACTCAGCCATACATAGGAATGAAATTGGGTCATTTGTAGAGACCTTGATGGATCTAGAGACTGTCATACAGAATGAAGTAAGTCAGAAAGAGAAAAACAAATATTGTATATTAATGCATATATGTGGAACCTAGAAAAATGGTACAGATGAACCAGTTTGCAGGGCAGAGACAGAGACAGATGTAGAGAACAAACATATGGACACCAAGGAGGGAACACAATGTGAGGGTGGTGGTGGGATGAATTGGGAGACTGGGATTCACATGTGCACACTTATATGTATAAAATACATATCCAATAAGAACCTGCTGTATAAAAGAGATAAATTTAAAAAAAAATAAAAATAAATAAATAACATTTAATAAAATAAAACAGAAAAAAAGTTTTTCCCTTCACATAGACGTCTTTATATTAATGCATTATTTCAATGTTTATATGTCCAAATTAAAAAAAAAGATGAATAAATAAACTCTAACTTGAACCAAAAAGAAAAAAAGAAAAAAAAAAACACAGAACTCACCAGTTATACAGAGGAAAATCGTATCAGGGCACTTGCTCCAGTGGTAAAAAATTCTTAAGTTGGTCAGAGGTGGGAAATCGTCTCCTATGCACTCAGCAGCGCTCCCCCCCACAAGGACCATCCTCATTGCAAAGCTGGGGGACTGTGTCGAGGCGTCTGTGAGTAAATGTGAGCTGACCCCCAGTCCTGCTGCAGCTGAACTCTTCCCACCCTTTCCAGGTAAAACACCTGAATATGTACAAGCACTTGCAAGCCTAGAGGAAGGGCTATGGAGCCACACTAGTGAGAGCACGCAGGCCGACTTGGTGCCTGCAGGCCAGCCAGGATGGTCCTGGCCCCAGATGCTCTTCTGGAATCTTTCCATTTCCCTGCCTGAGATACCCCTCCTGCCACGGCACCCACTGCTTTTTTACATCCTCACCTCTGCCTGGGGAGAAATTCCAGTGGCAGGTATGGGTGACACATCCTCTTCTTTAGCTGGTGGCAGACTGGCAACTCCTGCAGAGAGTCCAGCAGAGCCCCACTAAAACTGGGCCACCCACAAAGCCACGGCCCCTCACTCCCTCCCACCACCCCAGCCCCGACACTGCTGATGGGGCAGAGAATTTGGCATCAGGCACAGCTACAGGGGCTCTTGCTGACTGGAGAGGTGTTTATATTGACCTCAACCCAGGCACACCTGTGGGGGGGGCTGGCAGGCAGTGTCAGGCTGCCCAAATCAGCCAATCCTCACCCCTCAGGGGCTCACAGTTGCAGAAAATGAACCTTGCTAAACGGGTCAGTCCCAAGGAACAGGTGTGGGCTCTTGAGAGTCAGGCTAGACAAGGGGCTGCAGCTGCGGCTTGTTTTCTTATCATTTTATCTGGTCCATGAGTGGAAAACAACTTCAAGAAGACCCTATCCTAATGAGAGGAACCCAGGAGTCAGGGAGAGGAGTGATGGTGGGTGGAGACAGAGGCCTGGTGCCCTGGCTGCAGTGGAAGTGTCTGGAAGACCAGGCAGAGAGAGGCTGCACGGAGTGATAGACAGGGTCACAGACCTGTCAGAGCTGCTGTTTGTTAGTTCAAGTCCTGCTCTGAGGTGTTCTGTGTCAGCTGTGAGCGACAGGTGAGCTGGGGTTTCTCTGCAAGGTGGGCTATGTGCACAGTTCCTGTGTGTCCAGCCCTGCTGGGGTACCTGCCCAGGGTAGTTCCGTATCCTGGGAAGGGCCAGACTATGAGAACCCCATGGGCTGCTGGGTAGCTGCAGAGGTGACCTCCATACCCTGGGAGGGACTTGAACACGAGAGCCCCGTGGGCTGTGGGGTGCGGGATGCAGCCCAGGTGAGCTCCATATCCTGGGATTGGCCTGACCACGAGAGCCCCATGGGCTGCTGGAGACCTGGTAAAGGATATCAGGACAGTCAGTGAAGCCACCGAGGATATACATCCAGTAGCTCCTATTTCCTACACCCTGCTGCTCATTCTACCATCCACCAGGCCATGGCATTCTGTATTACACTTCAATGATGCCTTCTTCTGTATTCCATTCATCTCAGAGTCACAAGAATTTTTGGCTTGTGAGTGGCAGTACACAACATGCAACAAAACAAATAATGCTGGGCCGTCCTGCCCCAATGGTTCAAAAATCCCCACACCATCATTGGGGAAATGTCCTCTAAAGACCTAAACGTTCTACCTCTGTAAAAGGGAACCCTCCTTCAATGTGCAGATGACATTCTGATCGCCAGGCCTACTAAAGACGTCTCTGAACTACCTAGCCAAGAAAGGATAGAAGGTGTCCAAGAAAAAGGCTCAAATATCCCAGGCTCTGGTGACATGCCTGAGCTTCATCCTCACAGATATTCGGAGAAACGCATCCCATGATAGGGAAGAAGCCATTTGCAGCCTTACCTCTTCTAAAACTAGAAGACAGCTTAGGGGTTCCTGGGGAGGCCAAGGTTTTCTGCATCTGGATCCCTAACTACAGTCTAATAGCTGGGCCTCTACATGAAACACTGACACGAAAAGATGATGATCTTTTTTAATAGAATCCAGTAGCAGCCTTTCAAGAATGGAAAGAGCAATCAATTCAGATCCTTGCCCAGGAACTCGCTAATTTAGCTAAACCCTTTGACCTTTACATACCCGGTCAAAGGTTAATCGCCCTTGGAGCCTTAGTGCAAAAACTGGGACCACTTGAAATGGAGCAACATAAGAATGCCCTTCAGGTATGATAAACAATGGTCACCAAGGGCTTTGCCCACCGACTCATCAGGCCAGGATACTGGGGTATCTAAAAAGCTGGAAATAAGCAGCCCACAAGGCCAGCTCCCTCCTAAGGGAAAAGGACCCCATGTGGTGATCCTAACCACCCATCATGTCCTGAAGTTGCAGGGGTCGCTCTGTGGACACACTGACCTCGAGTGAGGAGGCCCTCCAACTCCTACCTCCAGAGAGACAAATGGGGGCAACGGGCCCCCAAGATGACTCGTGTGACCATCACTTGACCTGGAGTTTCTCTCAGAAAACAAGAAGACTGTGCCCCGAAAGAGCAGACAACTGCTTGCAGGACTTACTGCAACCAGAAGGGAGCTAATAAGCTTGGCGGGGGAAACGTATATCACGCTTTCACCATAGAAAACCATACAGACACCGCGGTGATGGTGGCCAATATGACCGCCTGGACTGCTGGCTACTTCTAAAGGCCATTGACTCAGTGGACGTCATGGTCCTGGATCACCACTAACCCTGGACTGTCTGAGAGTTGCACTTTCAGGGCTCTGACACATGGTGCTGTTTGTACATTAATTCAGGGACCTAATTAAAGAAAGCACAGACTACTGGTCAGAGCATATAGGCTGGCAAAAAACGTCAGCCTAATGTCACCGAACAAATGTGGGGTGGGGTGAAACCTGCCACCACAGCATCTCTGCGCATCTCTTTCTTGGACCCTTAAAAGTCATTAGAATCTATAACACTTCCAATGCTGGTGCTCAGGCGGACGAGAAGTGATGCAGGAGGATTTGGGACAATCAACCTCACCTGGAGGCTGGTGGGGAGACGTTTTGCCCCTTCCCCCACGTATCAGGGCTCCCACCACAGCATGAAGCAGTTACAAAAGAGGGGTCTGCACCCTCAACACCCCAAGAATGAGGAACGGAACAAAAAGCAGAGGAGGGGTTCGTTTCTGGCAACGTTCATTAAAAATTCCTGTGAGATAAAAAGAGAACCTGGGCAATAAAATAAAGTCTAACCTGTTTTTCCTTTGTGCTTTGTCTAATTTCACGTGCTCCTAGGGTTCCGCATGCAGAGGTCCCACACCCGGCACTTCAGACCCGACTTCCTATTGCAGAATGGCTGGGTCGACACCTCAGCTAGCGGGGTCCCATGCAGACTCCACGGCATAGAGCCTGAGCTGCAGCCAACCCAGCCCTCGAGAGCTCCATCCCCTCCCTCCCACTGACGCTGCTGGGATCCCTACACAGCTGCCCAGCCCACAGCCCATGGGGGAGTGCACGCTATCACCTCTCCATTCGGTTTTCAAAATAATGTTTCCTTTGCTTCTGAACCAAACTCTGTCTTGATCTGTTGGCTCCAATGACACTGGGCACGGGGACTCCTGTTGGGGTTCCCTCTGGATGATCAGTAACAGAAATTGAGAACATTGTAACTTCATTGAACAGATGTGTGAGCCAAACTGTAGTTAACATAGAGCAGTGTATAATGCTCGGGTAAAATAAGATTTTTTTAAGACTTACATTTGACATTTCCATCACTTTACTATAAGCAAGTTCAGTGAAGACGTCTGTCTTATTTGTCAGGTCAACATTAGAGAAATGAAGTGATTTATTTCCATGGATGTACATCGAATACTCTTGGCTGAAGCTTCAATCTTGTTTTGAATGCTTTTCCATTGAAAAGGATACCTCTCTTTCAGCTCCCCCATTTCTGAGAAGTATATAATCTTATAATTTATTATTACCAAAGGGGAAAGGTAGGAGAAGGGATAAATTAACAGTTTGGGATTAACACATACACACTGCTATGTATAAAATAGATCATCAACAAGGAACTACTGTAAAGCACAGGGAACTACACTGAATATTTTGTAATAACCTATAAGGGGAAATAATCTGAAAAAGAATCGATATTTTTATTGACATCATCTATCAATGACAGATAAAATGTAACCTAAGCAAGGCCGATGGTGAGCGCTTCTGAACCTGAAGATTTCAATCATCTAAAGTTTGGGCTCTGCCTATTTCCCAAGGCCCTTAATGGACATACGTGTAGCCGTATCTTAAAAATTCCCCAGTTTGGGGTTCGGGGAGGCACTGATTTGGAAAAATCCCTGGTGTTCTCCTTCCATGCACGGGACCCTTCCTACAGCTACAACATGCCTGTCACACCTAGAGGAGGTACACTGTTTGATCGGAAAGAGTTTGGAAAAGGCACCTCATCCCCTCATCGCCTGGTGCTCGGGTTCACACCTCCAGCATCTTTCCTAACAATCTCCTCACTTGGGGATATCAGCACCGTCAACATCCTGTTGCACACAGTTTGGAATCTGTTCAGAGGATGAAGCGGAAGGATGAGAAAAATTTAGAGACAAGTCTTAGGTCTTCAGACAGGCACATACCACTCTAATTTCCAATCCGGAAGACAAATTCATCAAAGGCTAGAATTACCCACAGAAAGAGAAGAGGGCTAGAGGAAATCCCGCTGTTTTGTGTCCAGTTTCCAAAAACACATGTTGAAAATGGAACTCAGGGGCACTAAAATTCATGAAACTGCAGAGTTGAAAATATCTATTGTTGAAAAATGTCTTGAGGTAAGTCACAGAAAAGGACTTGTAAGCAAGGGAGAGTGGCAGGAAACAGATTTGAAGAGGTAGAAAGGACTCCCCATTAAAGCACAATAAAAGGGGCTGAACATCGCCAATGATGCACTTGGCTCAAAAGGGCGTATGCATTTTTTTCTGAATATATTCAAGTAAAGGCCATTCACACTTTTTATCCAACCAAACAGGTGGGCACTGGAAATCAATACTACAAAATGTTTCACTTCACATCAGTCAGAAGGGCCATCCACATAAACTGTAAACACCAGAAATGCAGGACAGGGTGAGGAGAAAAGGGAGCCCTGTGAGGCTGATAGTGGAAATGTAATGTGCCAACGGCCACTCTGGAGAAGTGTATTGTGTTTGCTAAAACATCTGAAAACTGAGCTACAGAGCATAGGGCACTTGCACTCATGGGCGTATACCTTGGGAGAAACAAAAAATGACAGAAAACAGGCACCCCAACGTTTACCACCTCTCTGTTAAAAAGGGCCTCCACTTGGATAGAACCTAAATGTCCCTGGAAGGATAAAATGGATAAAAGAGATGGGGTACTTATGTAGAGTGGAATATTACTCATCCAGAAATCAATGAAATAAGGCCAGTTGGAACAACTCTGGAGGAGTTACATACGATCATTCTAAGTGACACATATCAGAAAGAAAAAGACACATATCATAAGATGTCACTTAAAGGTGGAATCAAAAATGGCTACACATGAAATAAACTACAAAACAGAAACATAGTCAAATATGTAGAAAACAGACATAAGGCTGCTAAATGGGAAAGGTGGGGAATGGTGAGGTATTATCCAGGAGGTTGAAATTAGCAAAGATACCATTCCAAGTACCGAATTGAATAACTGGCAAGGCCTACACGGTACGTCAAAGAACGGCACTCAGTCCACTCAAGTCACTGGAAAATAATACATATGACTCATAAGCATCTGAGAAAGAATTTATTGTTGTCTCACTGTACATGAATCAAGTGGATGTACAGCAGCAAAAAACAGAGCTTTGAAAATCAGCTGTAACCAATATAAAAATAAATTTAAAAATATTTATAAAAACAGTGAGACAGACAAAAATTCTTACAAATTTTGTTGAAGGGCTACGATGTAGCATGGATTGAACACATGTAGACCCACAGCAGGATGATATATAAGGCTGGAAGCAATGCACGCTAAGAGATGTTAGAGAGGCTGGGTGAGGAAATGAAGACCTTTTAAAGTAATACTGCCTGGTACCCATTCCATGGGTCCGAAATCTGCAGTTTCAAGGGAATCTTCTGACAGCAAAAACATGCCTGGGAAACCGAGATGAATGTACACCGTGTGCTCAGGAGAGGTGTCTAAAATGCACCTCATTTTTGATCTCCTGGTGCTGGGGTTCGCCATTCCAGCCACATTACTAACAATCTCCCCACTTGGAGAATCAGCACCTTTAACCTCCTGTTTCACACAGTTTGCAATTTTGAAGAGGATAAATGGGAAGAGGAGGAACCAATGAGAGATTAACTGTAGGAGTTTTGACAAGCACATGTCACTCTAATTTCCCATTAGGAAGAAGAATTAACCAAAGGCTCAGCCTGCCTCCCCAGAACCAGAATAGGGCCGGAATATATCCAATGGTTTGGCGGTCAGCTCACAAAAAAAGCGAGTTGCAAAATGGAGCTCAGGAGCAGACAATTCAAAGACCTGCAAAGATATAAATGATAACCAATGTCCAAAAATATATTCAGGTAAGGCAACGAAGAGGTTCTGAATGAGAGACAGAATTGCAGGAAACATTTTACAAAAGGTAGATTGTACTCACATTTAAAGCATATGAAATGCAGCAGAATTTCTAAAATGATGCCGTTGGGCAAAAGGGTGTATGCCTTTTTTTCGTGAATATCTTCAGGAAAAAAACACATACAGAGTTTTTGGCCAACCAAGCAAGGGGGAAATGCAAATCCGCACAATAAAGAAGTCTCAATTTCCACTGCTCAGAAAGTCCATCCAAAAAATGTGTACAAATCAAAAATGCAGGAGAGGCCATGGAAAACAGGGAGACTAGTCACGCTGATGGGCGGGGTATAAATATCCAAGAGCTACTCTGAAGAAGTGTATGCTGTTTCCTAAAACATCTAAAATGCAAAGCCCCCGAGCAAAGGGGACTTCAACTCATGGACATATAACTTGGGAAGACTAAATATCAACAAGACACAGGCACCCCAAAGTTTAGGGCTGCTCTGCATACAAGAACCTCAACTTCGGTACACCTAAAGTATCCCAGGAAAAAGAGAAATGCATAAAGAACTTGTGGTAATTTTGTACAATGGAATATCACTCAGACGTGAAATCAATGTCATAAGGCCAGTAGCAGCATAATGAGAGGATTTAGGTATGATGATTCTAAGGGATATTAGTCACACAGAAAAAGAATCTTATCATAAGATATCACTTAGAGAGGGAATGTCAACATCACAACACATGAACTGAATTAGGAAAGAGAGCAGCGTCTCACATTTAGAAAACACTCTAATGCCTCCTTAAGGGGAAAGGAGAGGTGGGGAGATGCATAAAACCAGAGTTTGATATTAGCACAGGTACCATTCCATAAACCAAATACAGAATAGACAAGACCTACACCTTCCTCAGTGAACGGGACTCAAAACCCCTATTCCCCACAGAGGAATATATCTGATTAGTAAGAATCTCAAAACCTGTGTATTGATATGCCTCTGTAAGGGAATCAAGTGTGTCTAGACCGGCATAAACACGTCAGGGAAAATCAGCTCAACCCCATTATAAAAATGAATTTCAAAAACAAAACAAAAAAACAGCAAAATTCTTACACAATTCCTTCAGGGGTTCTGATGAAACCTAGAATGACCCTATCTGCAAAGACAGCTGGATGAGACATAAGGCTGGACACTTGGGACTGAGAGGACTGGTGAGATTGGGAGAGAAAATGCAGACCCTTTAAAGTAGTAATGCATTCCACCATTCCATGGGTCCCAAATTTCCAGGTAGAAGGGAATATCACTACAGTTATAACATGTATGGGAAACCTAGAGAATGGACACCCTGTGATGGCGAAAGGTTTCTGAAAGTCTCCTACTTTTTCCTCTCCTTGTGCTACAGTTTGGCATTCCAACAACTTTACTATCAATCTCCCAACTTAGGAGAGTCATCCCCTATAACCTCCTGGTTCGCACAGTTTGCTAATTGTGCAGAGGATGAAAGGGAAGAGGGAGAACCAATCAGAGAGTAGATGTAGGCATTTGGACGGACACATGTCACTCTAAATTCCCGTCAGGAAGAAGAATTAACCAAAGCCTCAGCCACCCACAGGGAACCGGTATAGCCACGCCTGGAACCAGTATAGGTCCTGAAGCAAAATTGTGGATTTGCGGTCAGCTCCCAATAATGGGATTTGAAAATTGGAGCTCAGGGGCAAAGCAAATAAAAAACCTGCAGAGTTACAAAGGACTACTCTCTTCCAAAAATCTGTTGAGGGAAGGCAACAAAGCGGACTTGAAATTGAGGCAGAATTGCACAAAACATATTTCAAGAGGTAAATTGGAATCACCTTTAAAGCACAGGAAAGGCATCACAACTTCGAGAATGATGCACTTGGCCAAAAACAGCGTATGATTTTCTCCTGAATATATTCAGGAGAAAAGTCAGAGGCCCTTTTTGGCCAATCAAGCAAGCGCACAATGCAAATCCACACTACAAAGAATTGTCGCTTCCCACCGGTCAAAAAGGGCATCCGAAAATCTGTAAAAACCAGAAAGGCAAGATAGCGATGACAAGGGCATAAAGCAATATGATCCCAAGGGTCATGGAGGATTGTGATGACAAGCACATGGAGCATTGTGATGACAAGATTATGTACCATTTTGCTGACAAAGGCATTGTGATGACAAGGTTCATGGAGCATTGTGATGACAAGCGTCATGGATCATTGTGATTAAAGGGTTCATGGAGCATTGGGATGACAAGGGCATGGAGCATTTTGATGACAAGAGTCCCGGATCATTGTGTTGTCAGGGTTCATGGAGCATTGTGATGACAGTGGTCATGGAGCATTGTGATGACAAGGGCATGGAGCATTGTGATGACCAGGTCATGCAGTATTGTGAAGACAGCTGTCAGGGAGCATTGTGATGACATATGTAATGGCCCGTTGTGGTGACAATGGCATGGAGCATTGTGATGCCAAGTGTCATGGATGATTCTGATGACAAAAGTAATGGAGCATTGTGATGACAATGGCTTGGAGCATTGTCATGACAAGGGTTAAGGAGCATTGTGCTGACCAGTGCATGGAGAATTGTGATGACAAGGTTCATGGAGCAATCTGATGACAAACATGTGGAGTATTTTGATGACAAAGGCATGGAGCATTGTGATGAAAACGGCATGGGGCAATGTGATGAAAAAGGCATGTAGCCTTTTCGTGGCAGGGTTCAAGGAGCATTCTGACGACAAGTGTCAGGGAGCATTGTGATGACAATGTATTGAGAATTGTGATGACAAAGGTCATGGAGCATGGTGATGAGAAGGCCATGGATACTAGTGATGATGATCGTCACGGGGTGTTGTGATTATAAGTGTTATGGAACATTGTGATCACAAGGTTTTGGAGCATTATGATGACAGAGGTCAAGGAGAATTTTGATTTCATTGTGATGACAATAGCCAGAAGCATTATGATAATGGGCATGGTGCATTGTGATGACAGAGTTCATGGAGCATTGAGATGAAAAGGGGCATGGAACACTGTGATTACAGGGGTCTTGGAGCATTGTGATGACAAGCGCATAGAGCATTGTAATGACAAGGTCATGTAGAATTTTCCTGACAAAGGCATGGAGCATTGTGATGACAGGTGTCATGGAGAACTGTGATGACAAGTGTCACGGAGCATTGTGAATTCAGGGGTCATGAAGCATTGGGATGACAACTGCATGGATCATTGTGATGACAAGTGTCATGGAGCATTGGGCTGAAAATGTTCATGGAGTGTTGTGATGACAGGGGTCATGGAGCATTGTGATGACAGAGGTCATGGATAATTTTTATTTCATTGTGATGACAATAGCCTGAATCATTATGATGATCAGCATGATGCATTGTGATGACAGGGTTCATGGAGCATTGAGATGAAAAGTGGCATGGAGCACTGTGTTTACAGGGGTTTTGGAGCATTGTGATGACAAGGGCATGGAGCATTTTGCTGAGAAGGCCAAGGAACATTCTGATGACATGTGTCATGGAGCTTGGTGATGACAACGGCATGGAGCGTTGTGATTAAAGGGGTCTTGGAGCCTTGTGATGACAAGACCGTGGAACATTGTGATGGCAGGGGTCATGGAGCATTGTTATGACAGGGGTAATGGAGCATTGTGATGAGAAGGACATGCAGCATTGTGATTACAATTTTTATGGAGCATTGTGATGACAAATTTTTGGACCGTTGGGATGAAAAGCACGTGGCACATTGTGATAACAATGGTCATGGAGCATTTTAATGACAAAGGCATGGAGCATTGTGATGACAAGGGTCACGGAGCATTGTGATGAAATGTTCATGGAGCATTGTGGATACAAAGGTAACAGAGCCTTGTGATGATGCGGGCATGGAACATTGTGATGACAAATATTATGAAGCATTGTGATGACTGGAGTCACAGAGCATTGTGATGACAGGTGTCATGGAGCATTGTGATGACAAGGTCCTGGAGCACTGTGATGAGTTGACCATGGAGACTTGTGATGACAAGTCTCATGGAGCATTCTGATGAAAAGGGGCATGGAGCATTGTGATTACAGGGGTCTTGGAGCATTGTGATGACATGGGCATGGAGCATTGTGAGGAGAAGGCCATGGAGCATTCTAATGACATATGTCATGCAGCATTGTGCTGAGAAAGGCATAGAGCATTGTGATGACAGGGGATAAAGAGCATTGTGAAGAAAAGTTCATGGATCATTTTGGTTAAAAAGGTCACAGAGACTGTTGATGATGAGGGCATGGACCACTGTGATGACAAAGGTCATGAAGAATTGTGATGACTGGAGTCACGGAGCATTGTGATGACAGGGGTAATGGAGCATTGTGATAAAAAGGGCATGGAGCATTGTGATGACAAGGGCATGGAACATTGGTCTAATAAGTTGCATGGATTATTGCGATGACAGTTGGAATGGCACATTGTGATGACAAGGGCATGGAGCATTGTGATGACCAGGTCATGCAGTATTGTGAAGACAGCTGTCAGGGAGCATTGTGATGACATATGTAATGGCCCGTTGTGGTGACAATGGCATGGAGCATTGTGATGCCAAGTGTCATGGATGATTCTGATGACAAAAGTAATGGAGCATTGTGATGACAATGGCTTGGAGCATTGTGATGACAAGGGTTAAGGAGCATTGTGCTGACCAGTGCATGGAGAATTGTGATGACAAGGGTCATGGAGCAATCTGATGACAAACTTGTGGAGTATTATGATGACAATGGCATGGAGCAGTGTGACGAAAACGGCATGGGGCATTGTGATGAAAAAGGCATGGAGCCTTTTCATGACAGAGTTCAAGGAGCATTCTGACGACAAGTGTCAGGGAGCACTGTGATGACAAGTGTATTGAGAACTGTGATGAACAATGTCATGGAGCATTGTGATGAAAAGGGCATTGAACATTGTGAGGAGAAGACCAAGGAGCATTCTGATGGCATGCGTCATTGAGATTTGTGATGACAAGGGCATGGAGCATTTTGATTACATGGGTCTTGGAGCATTGTGATGAAAAGGGCATGGATCACTGTGATGAAAAAGGCATGGAGCCTTGTCATGATAGAGTTCAAGGAGCATACAGACAACAAGTGTCAGGGAGCATTTTGATGACAAGTGTATTGAGCATTGTGATGACAAAGGTCATGGAGCATTGTGATTAGAAGACCAAGGATAATTGTGATGACGAGCGTCAAGGGGCATTGTGATGACAAGTGTTATGGAATATTGTGATCACAAGGGATTGGAGCATTGTTATGACAGAGGTCATGGTGCATTTTGATTTCATTGTGATGACAATAGCATGAAGCATTATGATGATAGGCATGGTGCATTGTGATGACAGGGTTAATGGATCATTGAGATGAAAAAGGGCATGGAGCATTGTGATTACAGGGTTCTTGGAGTGTTGTGATGAGAAGGGTCATGGAGCCTTGTGATGACAAGGCCATGGAATATCGTGATGGCAGGGGCATGGAGCATTGTTATGAGAGTGGTAATGGAGCATTGTGATGGCAAGGGCATGGATCATTGTGATGAGAAGGCCATGTAGCATTCTGATGACATGTGTCATGGAGCATTGTGATGACAATGACATGGAGCATTGTGATGCCATGGGTCAGGGCTCTTTGAGATGACAAAGGTCATGGAGCATTTTGATGGCAAGGGCGTTGTGCATTGTGACGAGAAGGGCAGGGAGAATTGTGATGACAGGTTCATGGAGCAATTTGTTGAAAATTTTCATGGAATATTTTGAGGACAGGTGTTATGGAACATTGTGATGTCAAGGGTCATCGAACATTTTGATGATAAGTGCATGTAGCATTGTGATGACAGGAGTCATGGAACATTGTGATGACAGGTGGGAGGGAGTATTGTGACAAATAGTGATGTAGCATTGTGATATCAGTGGTGAGAGAGCACTTTGATTAGAAGTGCATGGAGGATTATGATGACAATGTTTATGGAGCATTGTGATGACAAGATTGTAGAGCACTGTGATGACAAGCGCATGGTGCATTGTGATGACATGTGTCATGGAGCATTGTGCTGACAAGCGCAAGGAGCATTGTGATGACAATGGCATGGAGCATTGTGATGAAAATGGCATGGGGCATTGTGAAGAAAAAGGCATGGAGCCTTTTCGTGGCAGGTTTCAAGGAGCATTCTGATGACAATGTCAGGGAGCATTGTGATGATATGTATATTGAGAATTGTTATGACAAAGGTTATGGAGCATTGTGATGAAAAGGGCATGGAGTATTGTGATGACAGGCATCATGGAGCGTTGTGATGACAAGTGATATGGAAGATTGTGATCACAAGGGTTTGGAGCATTGTGATGACAGAGGTAATGGATCATATTGATTTAAAGGAGCATGGAGCATTGTGATGACAAGGGCATGAAGCAATGTGATCCCAAGGTTCATGGAGGATTGTGATGACAATGGAAATGGAGTATTGTGATGACAAGCGCATAGAGCATTGTAATGACAAGGTCATGTAGCATTTTGCTGACAAAGGCATGGAGCATTGTGATGACATGTGTCATGGAGCACTGTGATGACAAGCGTCATGGACTATTGTGAATACAGGGGTCATGGAGCATTGGGATGACAAGGGCATGGATCATTGTGATGACAAGTGTCATGGAGCACTGGGCTGAAAATGTTCATGGAGTGTTGTGATGACATGGGTCATGGAGCATAGTGATGAGTAGGGAATGGAGCACTGTGATGACAAGAGTCCCGGATCATTGTGTTGTCAGGAGTCATGGAGTGTTGTGATGACAGTGGTCATGGAGCATTGTGAAGATATTGGCTATGGAGTATTGTGATGTGTAGGTCATGGAGCATTGGGCTGAATATGTTAATGGATTATTGTGATGACAGGGGTCATGGAGCATTGTGGTGACAAGGGAATGGAGAATGGTGATGACAATATCCTGGATCTTTGTGATGAGATGACCAGGGAGACTTGTGATGAGAATTCTCACGGAGCATTCTGTTGAAAAGGGGCATGGAGCATTGTGATTACAGGGGTCTTGGAGCATTTTGATGACTAGGGCATGGAGCATTGTGATGAGAAGTCCATGGGGCATTCTGATGACATGCTTCATGGAGTTTTGTGATGACAAGCACATGGAGCATTGTGATGACAGTGATCTTGGAGTATTGTGATGAAAAGGGCACGGATCATTGTGATGAAAAAGTCATGGAGCCTTGTCATGACAGGGTTCAAGGAGCATACTGACGAAAAGTGTCAGGGAGCATTGTGATGACAAGTGTATTGAGCATTGTGATGACAAAGGTCATGGAGCATTGTGATGAGAATACCATGTATAATTGTGATGATGAGCGTCATGGGGATTTGTGATGATAAGTGTTATGGAACATTGTGATCACAAGGGTTTGGAGCATTATGATGACAGAGGTCATGGATAATTTTGATTTAATTGTGATGACAATAGCCTGAAGCATTATGATGATGGGCATGGTGCATTGTGATGACAGGGTTCATGGAGCATTGAGATGCAAAGTGGCATGGAGCATTGTGATTACAGGGGCCTTGGAGCATTGTGATGTCAAGGGTCAGGGAGCCTTGTGATGACAAGGCCGTGGATCATTGTGATGGCAGGGGTCATGGAGCATTTTTATGACAGAGGTAATGGAGCATTGTGATGAGAAGTGCATTGAGCATTGGCCCGAAAGTTTTCATGGATTATTGTGATGACAGTGGGCATGGAGCACTGTGATGACAAGGGCACGGAACACTGTGATACATGGGTCATGGAGGATTGTGATGAAAAGGGCATGGAGCATTTTGATAAGAAGGGCATCGAGCATTGTGATGACAAGTGTCATGGAGCATTGTGATGACAAGGGCATGGAGCAATGGGATGAGAGCGTTCAGGGAGGATTGTGATGACAATGACATGGAGCATTGTGATGCCAAGGGTCATGGAGCTTTGTGATGACAACAGTCATGGAGCATTTTGATGACAAGCGTGTGGTGCATTGTGATGAGAAGGAAAGGGAACATTTTGATGAGAGGTTCATGCTGCAATTTGATGAAAAGTGTCATGTAACATTTTGATGACAGGGGTTACAGAACATTGTGATGCCATGGGTCATGGAGCTTTGGGATGAAATGTGTCATGGAGCATTGTGATGACAGTGGTTATGGAATATTGTGATGTCACGGGTCATGGAACATTGTGATTACAGGGTTGAGGGAGGATTGTGATGACTAGTGATGGAACATTGTGATATCTCAGGTGAGAGAGCATTTGGATGAGAAGTGCATGGACCATTGGGATTACAAGGTTTATGGAGCATATCGATGACAAAGTTGTGGATCATTGTGATGAAAAGCGCATGGCACATTGTGATGACAATGGTCATGGAACACTGTTCTGACAAAGGCATGGAGCATTGTGATGACAAGTGTCATGGAGCATTGTGATGAAAAGTTCATGGAGCATTGTGGTTACAAAAGTCACAGAGCCTTGTGATGACGCGGGCATGGACCGTTGTGATGACAAACGTTATGAAGCATTGTGATGACTGGAGTCACGGAGCATTGTGATGTCAAATGTAATTTAGCATTGTGATGACAATGGCTTGGAGCATTGTGATGACAAGGTTCAGGGAGCATTGTGCTGACAAGTGCATGGATAATTGTGATGAAAAAGGTCATGGAACATTCTGATGACAATCTTGTGGAGTATTTTGATGACAATGGCATGGAGCATTGTGATGAAAACGGCATGGGGCATTGTGATGAGAAAAGCATGGAGCCTTTCCGTGACAGGTTTCAAGGAGCATTCTGACGGCAAGTGTCAGGAAGCATTGTAATGACAGGTGTATTAGAATTGTGATGACAAAAGTTATGGAGCATTGTGATGAAAAGGCCATGGAGTATTGTGATGACAGGCATCATGGAGCTTTGTGATGACAAGTGTTATGGAACATTGTGATGACAAGGGTTTGGAGCATTGTGATGACAGAGGTCATGGATCATTTTGATTTCAAGGAGCATGGAGCATTGTGATGACAAGGGTATGAAGCAATGTGATCCCAAGGTTCATGGAGGATTGTGATGACAATGGTAAAGGAGTATTGTGATGACAAGCGCATAGAGCATTGTAATGAAAAGGTCATGTAGCATTTGCTGACAAAGGCA
The DNA here is from genome assembly GCF_964341445.2 of Mesoplodon mirus. Lineage (NCBI taxonomy): Eukaryota > Metazoa > Chordata > Mammalia > Artiodactyla > Ziphiidae > Mesoplodon > Mesoplodon mirus. The sequence continues at coordinate 1,258,659 of NW_028295715.1, forward strand.
TGGAGCATTGGAATGACAGGTGTCATGGAGCACTGTGATGACAAGCGTCACGGAGCATTGTGAATACAGTGGTCATGGAGCATTGGGATGACAAGGGCATGGTTCAATGTGATGACAAGGGTCATGGAGCATTGGGCTGAAAATGTTCATGGAGTATTGTGATGACAGAGGTCATGGAGCATTGTGATGACTTGGGAATGGAGCATTTTGATGACAAGAATTCCGGATCATTGTGTTGTCAGGTGTCATGGAGTGTTGAGATGACAGTGGTCATGGTGCATTGTGATGATATTGGCCATGGAGAATTGTGATGAGTAGGTCGTGGAGCATTGTGATTACAGGTGTCTTGATGCATTGTGATGAAAAGGGCATGTATCATTGTGAAGAAAAAGGCATTGAGCCTTGTCATGACAGTGTTCAAGAAGCATACTTACGACAAGTGTCAGGTAGCATTGTGATGACAAGTGTATTGAGCATTTGATGACAAAGGTCATAGAGCATTGTGATGAGAAGACCATGGATAATTGTGATGATGAGCGTCATGGGGTGTTGTGATGATAAGTCTTATGGAAGATTGTGATCACAAGGTTTTGGAGCATTATGATGACAGATGTCATGGAGAATTTAGATTTCATTGTGATGACAATAGCATGAAACATTATGATGATGGGGATGGTGCATTGTGATGACTGGGTTCATGGAGCATTGAGATGAAAAGGGGAATGGAGCATTGTGATTACTGGGGTCTTGGAGCATTGTGATGACTAGGGCATGGAGCATGGTGATGAGAAGGCCATGGAAAATTCTGATGACATGCATCATGGAGCACTGTGATGACAAGGGCATGGAGCATTGTGATTACAGGGGTCTTGGGGAATTGTGATGACAAGGATCATGGAGCCTTGTGATGACATGCCGTTGAACAATGTGATGGCAGGTGTCATGGAGCATTGTTATGACAGAGGTAATGGAGCATTGTGATGAGAAGGCCATTGAGCTTTGGTCTAAAATATTTCATGGATTATTGTAATGAGAGTGGGCATGGAGCATTGGGATGACAAGGGCACGGAACACTGTGATACATGGTTCATGGAGGATTGTAATGACCAGGACATGGAGCATTGCGATGAGAAGGGCATCGAGCATTGTGATGACAAGTGTCATGGAGCTTTGTGATGACAAGGGCATGGAGCAATGTGATGAGAGTGTTCATGGAGCTTTGTGATGACAATGACATGGAGCATTGTGATGCCAAGGGTCATGGAGATTTGTGATGACAAATAACAGGGAGCATTTCGATGACTATGGTGTGGTGCATTGTGATGAGAAGGGCAGGGAGCATTTTGATTACAGGTTCATGCAGCAATTTGATTAAAATATAATGGAATATTTTGAAGGCAGGGGTTATAGAACATTGTGATGTCAGGGGTCATGGAGCTTTGGGATGAAAAGTGTCATGGAGCATTTTGATTACAGGGTTATGGAACATTGTGATGTCACGGACCATGGAACATTGTGATGGTAAGGTTATGTAGCACTGTGATGACAGGGCTCATGGAACATTGTGATAACAGGGGTGAGGGAGTCTTGTGATGACTAGTGATGGAACATTGTGATATCTCTGGTGAGAGAGCATTTGGATGAGAAGTGCATGGAGCATTGGGATTACAAGGTTTATGAAGCATAGCGATGACAAGGTTGTGGACCGATGTGATGAAAAGCACGTGGCACATTGTGATGACAAGGGTCATGGAGCATTGTTCTGACAAAGGCATGGAGCATTGTGATGACAAGGGTCACGGAGCATTGTGATGAAAAGTTCATGGAGCATTTTGGTTACAAAGGTCACAGAGCCTTGTGATGACACGGGCAAGGACTGTTTTGATGACAAACATTATGAAGCATTGTGATGACTGGAGTCACGGAGCACTGTGATGACAGGGGTCATGGAGCACTGTGATAACAAGGTCATGGAGCATTGTGATGACAGGGGCATGGAGCATTGGTCTGGCAAGTTTCATAGATTATTGTGATGAGAGTGGACATGGTGCATTGTGATGACAGGGGCATGGAGCATTGGTCTGACAAGTTTCATAGATTATTGTGATGACAGTGGACATGGTGCATTGTGATGACAAGGGTATGGATCATGGTGATGAGAAGGTCATGGAGTATTGTGAAGACAGGTGTCAGGGAGCATTGTGATGACATATGTCATGGTCCATTGCGATGATAATGGCATTGAGCATTGTGATGTCAAATGTAATGGAGGATTGGGATGACAAATAAAATGGAGCATTGTGATGACTAGGGCTTGGAGCACTATGATGACAAGGGCCATTGAGAATTTTCATGACAGGGTCGTGAAGCATTGTGATGACAAGGTCCTGGAGCATTGTGATGAGAAATCCATGGAGCCTTGTGATGACAATCTCATATAGCATACTGATCAAAAGGGGCATGGACCATTGTGATTACAGGGGTCTTGGAACATTGTGATGACAAGGGCATGGATCATTGTGAAGAGAAGGCCAAGGAGCATTCTGAGGACATGCGTCATTGAGCTTTGTGATGACAAGCGCATGGAGCATTGTGATTACAGGGGTCTTGTAGCATTGTGATGAAAAGGGCATGGAATATTGTGATGAAAAATGCATGGAGCCTTGCCATGACAGGGTTCAAGGAGCATACAGACAACAAGTGTCATGGAGCATATTGATGACAAGTGTATTGAGCATTGTGATGACAAAGGTCATGGAGCATTGTGATGAGAAGGCCATGGAGCATTCTGATGACACATGTGTCATGGAGCTTAGTGATGGCAAGGGCATGGAGCAATGTGATGCCAAGGGTCATGGATATTTGTGATGACAAAAGTCATGGAACATTTTGATGACAAGGGGGTTGTGCATTGTAATGAGAATTGCAGGGAGCATTGTGATGACATGGTCACGGAGAAATTTGATGAAAAGTGTCAAGGAACATTTTGATGACAGGGGTTATGGAACATTGTGATGTCATGGGTCATCGAACATTGTGATGATAAGTGCATGTAGCATTGTGATGACAGGAGTCATGGAACATTGTGATGACAGAGGTGAGGGAGTATTGTGTCGAATAGTGAAGTAACATTGTGATATCAGTGGTGAGAAAGCATTTTGATGAGAAGTGCATGGAGAATTGTGATGACAAGGTTTATGGAACATTGTGATGACAAGATTGTGGAGCACTGTGATGACAAGCGCATGGTGCATTGTGATGACATGTGTCATGGAGCATTGTGCTGACAAGCGCATGGAGCATTGTGAGGACAAGGGTCATGGAGCATTGTGCTGAGAAAGGCATAGAGCATTGTGATGACAAGGGTCAAAGAGAATTGTGATGAAAAGTTCATGGAGCATTGTGGTTAAAAAGGTCACAGAGCCTTGTGATGACGTGGGCATGGACCGTTCGGATGACAAACTTTATGAAGCATTGTGATGACTGGAGTCACGGAGCATTGTGATGACAGGGGTCTTGGAGCATTTTGATGACAAGGGCATTGAGCATTGTGATGACAGGGGCATGGAGCATTGGTCTGACAAGTTTCATAGACTATTGTGATGATATTGGACATGGTGAATTGTGATGACAAGGACATGGAGCTTTTTGATGAGAAGGCCATGGAACATTCTGATGACGTGTGTCATGGAGCTTTGTGATGACAAGGGTCATGGAGCCTTGTGAGGACAAGGCCGTGGAACATTGTGATGGCAGGGGTCATGGAGCATTGTGATGACAAGGGCGTGAAGAATTGTGATGACCAGGTCTTGCTCTATTGTGAAGAGAGTTGTCAGGGAGCACTGTGATGATATATGTAATGGCCCATTGTGATGACAATGGCATGGAGCATTGTGATGCCAAGTTTCATGGAGGATTCTGATGACAAAGGTAATGGAGCATTGTGATGACAATGGCTTGGAGCACTGTGATGACAAGGGTCAGTGGGCATTGTGCTGACAAGTGCATGGTGCATTGTGATGACAAGGGCATGGAGCATTTGATGAAAAGGCCATGGAACATTCTGATGACATGTGTCATTGAGCTTTGTGATGACAAGGGCATGGAGCATTGTGATTACAGGGGTCTTGGAGCATTGTGATGACAAGAGTCCCGGATCATTGTGCTGTCAGGTGTCATGGAGTGTTGTGATGATATTGGTCATGGAGCATTGTGATGATATTGGTCATGGAGCATTGCGATGACAAGGGAATGGAGCATGGTGATGACAATTCCTAGAGCATTGTGATGAGAAGACCATGGAGACTTTTGATGAGAAGTCTCATGGAGCATTCTGTTAAAAAGGGGCGTGGAGCATTGTGATTACAGGGGTCTTGGAGCATTGTTATGACAAGGGCATGGATCATGGTGATGAGAAGGCCATGGAGCATTCTGATGACATGTGTCATGGAGCTTTGTGATGACAAGGGCATGGATCATTGTGATTACAGGGGTCTTGGAGCATTGTTATGAAAAGGGCATGAAACACTGTGATGAAAAAGGCATGCAGCCTTGTCATGACAGGGTTGAAGGAGCATACTGACGACAAGTGTCAGGGATCATTGTGATGACAAGTGTATTGAGCATTGTGATGACAAAGATCATGGAACATTGTGATGAGAAGACCATGGATAATTGTGATGACGAGCGTCATGGGGCATTGTGATGACAACTGTAATGGAGCCTTGTGATGACAAGGCTGTGGAACATTGTGATGGCAGGGGTCATGGAGCATTGTTATGACAGGGGTAATGGAGCATTTTGATGAGAAGTGCATGGAACATTGGTCTGAAATATTTCATGGATTATTGTGATGAGAGTGGCATGGTGTATTGTGATGACAAGGGCACGGAACACTGTGATACATGGTTCATGGGTCTTGGAGCTTTGTAATGACAAGTCATGGAGCATTGTGATGACAAGGACATGGGGCATTTTGATGACAGGTACATGGAGCATTGTTATGACAGGGGCATGGAGCATTGGGCTGACAAGTTTCATAGATTATTGTGATGACAGTGGGCATAGTGTATTGTGATGACAATGGCATGGAGCACTGTGAAGAGAAGGTCATGGAGTATTGTGAAGACAGGTGTCAGGGAGCATTGTGATGACTTATGTCATGATCCATTGCGATGAAAATGGCAGGGAGTATTGTGATGCCAAATGTAATGGAGGATTATGATGACAAATATAATGGAGCATTGTGATGACTAGGGATTGGAGCATTATGATGACAAGGGCCATTGAGAATTTTCAGGACAAGGTCGTGAAGCATTGTGATGACAAGTTCCTGGAGCATTGTGTTGAGAAAATCATGGAACATTGTGATGACAAATCTCATGGAGCATAGTGATGAAAAGGGGCATGGAGCATTGTGATTACAGGGGTCTAGGCACATTGTGATGACAAGGGCATGGAACATTGTGATGAGAAGGCCATCTAAAATTCTGATGACATGTGTCATGGAGCTTTGTGATGACAAGGGCATGGATCATTGTGATGACAAGGGTCATGGAACATTGGGCTGAAAATGTTCATGGAGTATTGTGATGACAGGGGTCATGGAGCATTGTGATTACAGGGGTCTTGTAGCATTGTGATGACAAGAGTCCAGGATCATTGTGTTGTCATATGTCATGGAGTGTTGTGATGACAGTGGTCATGGATCATTGTGATGATATTGGTCATGGAGCATTGTGATGAGAAGGTCATGGAGCACTGGGCTGAAAATGTTCATGGAGTATTGTGATGACAGGTGTCATGGAGCATTGTGATGACAAGGGAATGGAGCGTGGTGATGACATGGTCCTGGAGCACTGTGATGAGATGACCATGGAGACTTGTGATGACAAGTCTCATGGAGCATTCTGATGAAAAGTTGCATGGAGTATTGTGATTACAGGGGTCTTGGAGCATTGTGATGACAATGGCATGGAGCACTGTGAGGAGAAGGCCATGGAACATTCTGATGACATGCGTCATGGATCTCTGTGATGACAAGGGCATGGAGCATTGTGATTACAGGGGTCTTGGAGCATTGTGATGACAAGGGTCATGGAGCCTTGTGATTACAAGGCCGTGGAACATTTTGATGCAGGGGTCATGGAGCATTGTTATGACAGAGGTAATGGAGCATTGTGATGAGAAGGGCATTGAGCATTGGTCTGAAATATTTCATGGTTTATTGTGATGACAAGGGCAGGGTATACTGTGATACATTTGTGAAGGGGGATTGTAATGACAAGGGCATGGAGCATTGTGATGAGAAGGGCATCGAGCATTGTGATGACAAGTGTCATGGAGCTTTGTGATGACAAGGGCATGGAGCAATGTGATGAGAGGGTTCATGGAGCATTATGATGACAATGACATGGATCATTGTGATGCCGTGGGTCATGGAGCTTTGTGATGGCAAATGTCATGGAGCATTTTGATGACAAGGGTGTGGTGCATTGTGATGAGAAGGGCAGGGAGCATTTTGATGACAAGGTCATGCAGTAATTTGCTGAAAAGTGTAATGGAACATTTTGATGACAGGGGTTATAGAGCATTGTGATGCCAGGGGTCATGGAGCTTTGGGATGAAATGGGTCATGGAGCATATTGATGACATGGGTTATGGAACATTGTGATGTCAGGGGTCATGGAACATTGTGCTGATAAGGGGATGTAGCATTGTGATGACAGGGGCCATGGAATATTGTGATAACAGGGGTGAGGGAGGACTGTGATGAAAAGGGCATGGATAATTGTGATGAAATAGGCAAGGAGCCTTGTCATGACTGGGTTCAAGGACTATACAGACAACAAGTGTCAGGGAGCATTTTGATGACAAGTGTATTGAGCATTGTGATGACAAAGGACATGGAGCATTGTGATGAGAAAACCATGGATAATTGTGATGACGAGCGTCATGGGGCATTGTGATGACAACTCTTATGGAATATTGTGATCACAATGGTTTGGAACATTGTTATGACAGAGGTCATGGAGCATTTTGATTTCATTGTGATGACAATAGCATGAAACATTAGGATGATTGGCATGGTGCATTTTGATGACAGGGTTCATGGATCATTGAGATGAAAAGTGTCAAGGAGAATTGTGATTACAGGGGTCATGGAGCATTGTGATGACAGAGGTCATGGATAATTTTTATTTCATTGTGATGACAATAGCCTGAATCATTATGATGATCAGCATGATGCATTGTGATGACAGGGTTCATGGAGCATTGAGATGAAAAGTGGCATGGAGCACTGTGTTTACAGGGGTTTTGGAGCATTGTGATGACAAGGGCATGGAGCATTTTGATGAGAAGGCCAAGGAACATTCTGATGACATGTGTCATGGAGCTTGGTGATGACAACGGCATGGAGCGTTGTGATTAAAGGGGTCTTGGAGCATTGTGATGACAAGTGTCATGGAGCCTTGTGATGACAAGACCGTGGAACATTGTGATGGCAGGGGTCATGGAGCATTGTTATGACAGGGGTAATGGAGCATTGTGATGAGAAGGACATGCAGCATTGTGATTACAATTTTTATGGAGCATTGTGATGACAAATTTTTGGACCGTTGGGATGAAAAGCACGTGGCACATTGTGATAACAATGGTCATGGAGCATTTTAATGACAAAGGCATGGAGCATTGTGATGACAAGGGTCACGGAGCATTGTGATGAAATGTTCATGGAGCATTGTGGATACAAAGGTAACAGAGCCTTGTGATGACGCGGGCATGGAACATTGTGATGACAAATATTATGAAGCATTGTGATGACTGGAGTCACAGAGCATTGTGATGACAGGTGTCATGGAGCATTGTGATGACAAGGTCCTGGAGCATTGTGATGAGTTGACCATGGAGAGTTGTGATGACAAGTCTCATGGAGCATTCTGATGAAAAGGGGCATGGAGCATTGTGATTACAGGGGTCTTGGAGCATTGTGATGACATGGGCATGGAGCATTGTGAGGAGAAGGCCATGGAGCATTCTAATGACATATGTCATGCAGCATTGTGCTGAGAAAGGCATAGAGCATTGTGATGACAGGGGATAAAGAGCATTGTGAAGAAAAGTTCATGGATCATTTTGGTTAAAAAGGTCACAGAGACTGTTGATGATGAGGGCATGGACCACTGTGATGACAAAGGTCATGAAGAATTGTGATGACTGGAGTCACGGAGCATTGTGATGACAGGGGTAATGGAGCATTGTGATAAAAAGGGCATGGAGCATTGTGATGACAAGGGCATGGAACATTGGTCTAGTAAGTTGCATGGATTATTGCGATGACAGTTGGAATGGCACATTGTGATGACAAGGGCATGGAGCATTGTGATGACCAGGTCATGCAGTATTGTGAAGACAGCTGTCAGGGAGCATTGTGATGACATATGTAATGGCCCGTTGTGGTGACAATGGCATGGAGCATTGTGATGCCAAGTGTCATGGATGATTCTGATGACAAAAGTAATGGAGCATTGTGATGACAATGGCTTGGAGCATTGTGATGACAAGGGTTAAGGAGCATTGTGCTGACCAGTGCATGGAGAATTGTGATGACAAGGGTCATGGAGCAATCTGATGACAAACTTGTGGAGTATTATGATGACAATGGCATGGAGCAGTGTGACGAAAACGGCATGGGGCATTGTGATGAAAAAGGCATGGAGCCTTTTCATGACAGAGTTCAAGGAGCATTCTGACGACAAGTGTCAGGGAGCACTGTGATGACAAGTGTATTGAGAACTGTGATGAACAATGTCATGGAGCATTGTGATGAAAAGGGCATTGAACATTGTGAGGAGAAGACCAAGGAGCATTCTGATGGCATGCGTCATTGAGATTTGTGATGACAAGGGCATGGAGCATTTTGATTACATGGGTCTTGGAGCATTGTGATGAAAAGGGCATGGATCACTGTGATGAAAAAGGCATGGAGCCTTGTCATGACAGAGTTCAAGGAGCATACAGACAACAAGTGTCAGGGAGCATTTTGATGACAAGTGTATTGAGCATTGTGATGACAAAGGTCATGGAGCATTGTGATTAGAAGACCAAGGATAATTGTGATGACGAGCGTCAAGGGGCATTGTGATGACAAGTGTTATGGAATATTGTGATCACAAGGGATTGGAGCATTGTTATGACAGAGGTCATGGTGCATTTTGATTTCATTGTGATGACAATAGCATGAAGCATTATGATGATAGGCATGGTGCATTGTGATGACAGGGTTAATGGATCATTGAGATGAAAAAGGGCATGGAGCATTGTGATTACAGGGTTCTTGGAGTGTTGTGATGAGAAGGGTCATGGAGCCTTGTGATGACAAGGCCATGGAATATCGTGATGGCAGGGGCATGGAGCATTGTTATGAGAGTGGTAATGGAGCATTGTGATGGCAAGGGCATGGATCATTGTGATGAGAAGGCCATGTAGCATTCTGATGACATGTGTCATGGAGCATTGTGATGACAATGACATGGAGCATTGTGATGCCATGGGTCAGGGCTCTTTGAGATGACAAAGGTCATGGAGCATATTGATGGCAAGGGCGTTGTGCATTGTGACGAGAAGGGCAGGGAGAATTGTGATGACAGGTTCATGGAGCAATTTGTTGAAAATTTTCATGGAATATTTTGAGGACAGGTGTTATGGAACATTGTGATGTCAGGGGTCATCGAACATTTTGATGATAAGTGCATGTAGCATTGTGATGACAGGAGTCATGGAACATTGTGATGACAGGTGGGAGGGAGTATTGTGACAAATAGTCATGTAGCATTGTGATATCAGTGGTGAGAGAGCACTTTGATTAGAAGTGCATGGAGGATTATGATGACAATGTTTATGGAGCATTGTGATGACAAGATTGTAGAGCACTGTGATGACAAGCGCATGGTGCATTGTGATGACATGTGTCATGGAGCATTGTGCTGACAAGCGCAAGGAGCATTGTGATGACAATGGCATGGAGCATTGTGATGAAAATGGCATGGGGCATTGTGAAGAAAAAGGCATGGAGCCTTTTCGTGGCAGGTTTCAAGGAGCATTCTGATGACAATGTCAGGGAGCATTGTGATGATATGTATATTGAGAATTGTTATGACAAAGGTTATGGAGCATTGTGATGAAAAGGGCATGGAGTATTGTGATGACAGGCATCATGGAGCGTTGTGATGACAAGTGATATGGAAGATTGTGATCACAAGGGTTTGGAGCATTGTGATGACAGAGGTAATGGATCATATTGATTTAAAGGAGCATGGAGCATTGTGATGACAAGGGCATGAAGCAATGTGATCCCAAGGTTCATGGAGGATTGTGATGACAATGGAAATGGAGTATTGTGATGACAAGCGCATAGAGCATTGTAATGACAAGGTCATGTAGCATTTTGCTGACAAAGGCATGGAGCATTGTGATGACATGTGTCATGGAGCACTGTGATGACAAGCGTCATGGACTATTGTGAATACAGGGGTCATGGAGCATTGGGATGACAAGGGCATGGATCATTGTGATGACAAGTGTCATGGAGCACTGGGCTGAAAATGTTCATGGAGTGTTGTGATGACATGGGTCATGGAGCATAGTGATGAGTAGGGAATGGAGCACTGTGATGACAAGAGTCCCGGATCATTGTGTTGTCAGGAGTCATGGAGTGTTGTGATGACAGTGGTCATGGAGGCTTGTGAAGATATTGGCCATGGAGTATTGTGATGTGTAGGTCATGGAGCATTGGGCTGAATATGTTAATGGATTATTGTGATGACAGGGGTCATGGAGCATTGTGGTGACAAGGGAATGGAGAATGGTGATGACAATATCCTGGATCTTTGTGATGAGATGACCAGGGAGACTTGTGATGAGAATTCTCACGGAGCATTCTGATGAAAAGGGGCATGGAGCATTGTGATTACAGGGGTCTTGGAGCATTTTGATGACTAGGGCATGGAGCATTGTGATGAGAAGTCCATGGGGCATTCTGATGACATGCTTCATGGAGTTTTGTGATGACAAGCACATGGAGCATTGTGATGACAGTGATCTTGGAGTATTGTGATGAAAAGGGCACGGATCATTGTGATGAAAAAGTCATGGAGCCTTGTCATGACAGGGTTCAAGGAGCATACTGACGAAAAGTGTCAGGGAGCATTGTGATGACAAGTGTATTGAGCATTGTGATGACAAAGGTCATGGAGCATTGTGATGAGAATACCATGTATAATTGTGATGATGAGCGTCATGGGGATTTGTGATGATAAGTGTTATGGAACATTGTGATCACAAGGGTTTGGAGCATTATGATGACAGAGGTCATGGATAATTTTGATTTAATTGTGATGACAATAGCCTGAAGCATTATGATGATGGGCATGGTGCATTGTGATGACAGGGTTCATGGAGCATTGAGATGCAAAGTGGCATGGAGCATTGTGATTACAGGGGCCTTGGAGCATTGTGATGTCAAGGGTCAGGGAGCCTTGTGATGACAAGGCCGTGGATCATTGTGATGGCAGGGGTCATGGAGCATTTTTATGACAGAGGTAATGGAGCATTGTGATGAGAAGTGCATTGAGCATTGGCCCGAAAGTTTTCATGGATTATTGTGATGACAGTGGGCATGGAGCACTGTGATGACAAGGGCACGGAACACTGTGATACATGGGTCATGGAGGATTGTGATGAAAAGGGCATGGAGCATTTTGATAAGAAGGGCATCGAGCATTGTGATGACAAGTGTCATGGAGAATTGTGATGACAAGGGCATGGAGCAATGGGATGAGAGCGTTCAGGGAGGATTGTGATGACAATGACATGGAGCATTGTGATGCCAAGGGTCATGGAGCTTTGTGATGACAACAGTCATGGAGCATTTTGATGACAAGCGTGTGGTGCATTGTGATGAGAAGGAAAGGGAACATTTTGATGAGAGGTTCATGCTGCAATTTGATGAAAAGTGTCATGTAACATTTTGATGACAGGGGTTACAGAACATTGTGATGCCATGGGTCATGGAGCTTTGGGATGAAATGTGTCATGGAGCATTGTGATGACAGTGGTTATGGAATATTGTGATGTCACGGGTCATGGAACATTGTGATTACAGGGTTGAGGGAGGATTGTGATGACTAGTGATGGAACATTGTGATATCTCAGGTGAGAGAGCATTTGGATGAGAAGTGCATGGACCATTGGGATTACAAGGTTTATGGAGCATATCGATGACAAAGTTGTGGATCATTGTGATGAAAAGCGCATGGCACATTGTGATGACAATGGTCATGGAACACTGTTCTGACAAAGGCATGGAGCATTGTGATGACAAGTGTCATGGAGCATTGTGATGAAAAGTTCATGGAGCATTGTGGTTACAAAAGTCACAGAGCCTTGTGATGACGCGGGCATGGACCGTTGTGATGACAAACGTTATGAAGCATTGTGATGACTGGAGTCACGGAGCATTGTGATGTCAAATGTAATTTAGCATTGTGATGACAATGGCTTGGAGCATTGTGATGACAAGGTTCAGGGAGCATTGTGCTGACAAGTGCATGGATAATTGTGATGAAAAAGGTCATGGAACATTCTGATGACAATCTTGTGGAGTATTTTGATGACAATGGCATGGAGCATTGTGATGAAAACGGCATGGGGCATTGTGATGAGAAAAGCATGGAGCCTTTCCGTGACAGGTTTCAAGGAGCATTCTGACGGCAAGTGTCAGGAAGCATTGTAATGACAGGTGTATTAGAATTGTGATGACAAAAGTTATGGAGCATTGTGATGAAAAGGCCGTGGAGTATTGTGATGACAGGCATCATGGAGCGTTGTGATGACAAGTGTTATGGAACATTGTGATGACAAGGGTTTGGAGCATTGTGATGACAGAGGTCATGGTTCATTTTGATTTCAAGGAGCATGGAGCATTGTGATGACAAGGGCATGAAGCAATGTGATCCCAAGGTTCATGGAGGATTGTGATGACAATGGTAAAGGAGTATTGTGATGACAAGCGCATAGAGCATTGTAATGAAAAGGTCATGTAGCATTTGCTGACAAAGGCATGGAGCATTGGAATGACAGGTGTCATGGAGCACTGTGATGACAAGCGTCACGGAGCATTGTGAATACAGTGGTCATGGAGCATTGGGATGACAAGGGCATGGTTCAATGTGATGACAAGGGTCATGGAGCATTGGGCTGAAAATGTTCATGGAGTATTGTGATGACAGAGGTCATGGAGCATTGTGATGACTTGGGAATGGAGCATTTTGATGACAAGAATTCTGGATCATTGTGTTGTCAGGTGTCATGGAGTGTTGAGATGACAGTGGTCATGGTGCATTGTGATGATATTGGCCATGGAGAATTGTGATGAGTAGGTCGTGGAGCATTGTGATTACAGGTGTCTTGATGCATTGTGATGAAAAGGGCATGTATCATTGTGAAGAAAAAGGCATTGAGCCTTGTCATGACAGTGTTCAAGAAGCATACTTACGACAAGTGTCAGGTAGCATTGTGATGACAAGTGTATTGAGCATTTGATGACAAAGGTCATAGAGCATTGTGATGAGAAGACCATGGATAATTGTGATGATGAGCGTCATGGGGTGTTGTGATGATAAGTCTTATGGAACATTGTGATCACAAGGGTTTGGAGCATTATGATGACAGATGTCATGGAGAATTTAGATTTCATTGTGATGACAATAGCATGAAACATTATGTTGATGGGGTTGGTGCATTGTGATGACTGGGTTCATGGAGCATTGAGATGAAAAGGGGAATGGAGCATTGTGATTACTGGGGTCTTGGAGCATTGTGATGACTAGGGCATGGAGCATGGTGATGAGAAGGCCATGGAAAATTCTGATGACATGCATCATGGAGCACTGTGATGACAAGGGCATGGAGCATTGTGATTACAGGGGTCTTGGGGAATTGTGATGACAAGGATCATGGAGCCTTGTGATGACATGCCGTTGAACAATGTGATGGCAGGTGTCATGGAGCATTGTTATGACAGAGGTAATGGAGCATTGTGATGAGAAGGCCATTGAGCTTTGGTCTAAAATATTTCATGGATTATTGTAATGAGAGTGGGCATGGAGCATTGGGATGACAAGGGCACGGAACACTGTGATACATGGTTCATGGAGGATTGTAATGACCAGGACATGGAGCATTGCGATGAGAAGGGCATCGAGCATTGTGATGACAAGTGTCATGGAGCTTTGTGATGACAAGGGCATGGAGCAATGTGATGAGAGTGTTCATGGAGCTTTGTGATGACAATGACATGGAGCATTGTGATGCCAAGGGTCATGGAGATTTGTGATGACAAATAACAGGGAGCATTTCGATGACTATGGTGTGGTGCATTGTGATGAGAAGGGCAGGGAGCATTTTGATTACAGGTTCATGCAGCAATTTGATTAAAATATAATGGAATATTTTGAAGGCAGGGGTTATAGAACATTGTGATGTCAGGGGTCATGGAGCTTTGGGATGAAAAGTGTCATGGAGCATTTTGATTACAGGGTTATGGAACATTGTGATGTCACGGACCATGGAACATTGTGATGGTAAGGTTATGTAGCACTGTGATGACAGGGCTCATGGAACATTGTGATAACAGGGGTGAGGGAGTCTTGTGATGACTAGTGATGGAACATTGTGATATCTCTGGTGAGAGAGCATTTGGATGAGAAGTGCATGGAGCATTGGGATTACAAGGTTTATGAAGCATAGCGATGACAAGGTTGTGGACCGATGTGATGAAAAGCACGTGGCACATTGTGATGACAAGGGTCATGGAGCATTGTTCTGACAAAGGCATGGAGCATTGTGATGACAAGGGTCACGGAGCATTGTGATGAAAAGTTCATGGAGCATTTTGGTTACAAAGGTCACAGAGCCTTGTGATGACACGGGCAAGGACCGTTTTGATGACAAACATTATGAAGCATTGTGATGACTGGAGTCACGGAGCACTGTGATGACAGGGGTCATGGAGCACTGTGATAACAAGGTCATGGAGCATTGTGATGACAGGGGCATGGAGCATTGGTCTGGCAAGTTTCATAGATTATTGTGATGAGAGTGGACATGGTGCATTGTGATGACAGGGGCATGGAGCATTGGTCTGACAAGTTTCATAGATTATTGTGATGACAGTGGACATGGTGCATTGTGATGACAAGGGTATGGATCATGGTGATGAGAAGGTCATGGAGTATTGTGAAGACAGGTGTCAGGGAGCATTGTGATGACATATGTCATGGTCCATTGCGATGATAATGGCATTGAGCATTGTGATGTCAAATGTAATGGAGGATTGGGATGACAAATAAAATGGAGCATTGTGATGACTAGGGCTTGGAGCACTATGATGACAAGGGCCATTGAGAATTTTCATGACAAGGTCGTGAAGCATTGTGATGACAAGGTCCTGGAGCATTGTGATGAGAAATCCATGGAGCCTTGTGATGACAATCTCATATAGCATACTGATCAAAAGGGGCATGGACCATTGTGATTACAGGGGTCTTGGAACATTGTGATGACAAGGGCATGGATCATTGTGAAGAGAAGGCCAAGGAGCATTCTGAGGACATGCGTCATTGAGCTTTGTGATGACAAGCGCATGGAGCATTGTGATTACAGGGGTCTTGTAGCATTGTGATGAAAAGGGCATGGAATATTGTGATGAAAAATGCATGGAGCCTTGCCATGACAGGGTTCAAGGAGCATACAGACAACAAGTGTCATGGAGCATATTGATGACAAGTGTATTGAGCATTGTGATGACAAAGGTCATGGAGCATTGTGATGAGAAGGCCATGGAGCATTCTGATGACACATGTGTCATGGAGCTTAGTGATGGCAAGGGCATGGAGCAATGTGATGCCAAGGGTCATGGATATTTGTGATGACAAAGGTCATGGAACATTTTGATGACAAGGGGGTTGTGCATTGTAATGAGAAGTGCAGGGAGCATTGTGATGACATGGTCACGGAGAAATTTGATGAAAAGTGTCAAGGAACATTTTGATGACAGGGGTTATGGAACATTGTGATGTCATGGGTCATCGAACATTGTGATGATAAGTGCATGTAGCATTGTGATGACAGGAGTCATGGAACATTGTGATGACAGAGGTGAGGGAGTATTGTGTCGAATAGTGAAGTAACATTGTGATATCAGTGGTGAGAAAGCATTTTGATGAGAAGTGCATGGAGAATTGTGATGACAAGGTTTATGGAACATTGCGATGACAAGATTGTGGAGCACTGTGATGACAAGCGCATGGTGAATTGTGATGACATGTGTCATGGAGCATTGTGCTGACAAGCGCATGGAGCATTGTGAGGACAAGGGTCAAAGAGAATTGTGATGAAAAGTTCATGGAGCATTGTGGTTAAAAAGGTCACAGAGACTGTTGATGATGAGGGCATGGACTATTGTGATGACAAAGGTCATGAAGCATTGTGATGACTGGAGTCACGGAGCACTGTGATGACAGGGGTCATGGAGCATTGTGATGAAAAGTGGCATGGAACATTGTGATGACAAGGGCATGTATCATTTGTCTCATAATTTTCATCGATTATTGCGATGACTGTTGTAATGGTGCATTTTGGTGACAAGGGCATGGAGCATTGTGATAAAGAGGTCATGCTGTATTGTGAAGACTGGTGTCATGGAGCATTGTGATGACAGGGTTCATGGAGCATTGTGATGACAGGGTCATGGAGCATTGTGATGACAAGGGCATGGAACATTGTGCTGAGAAAGGCGTAGATCATTGTGATGACAATGGTCAAAGAGCATTGTGATGAAATGTTCATGGAGCATTGTGGTTAAAAATGTCACAGAGACTGTTGATGATGAGGTAATGGACCATTGTGATGACAAAGGTCATGAAGCATTGTGATGACTGGAGTCACGGAGCATGGTGATGACAGGGGTCATGGAGCATTGTGATAACAAGGACATGGAGCATTGTGATGACAAGGGCATGGAGCATTGGTCTAATATGTTTCATGGATTATTGCGATGACATTTGGAATGGCGCATTGTGATGACAAGGGCATGGAGCATTGTGATGACCAGCTCATGCAGTATTGTGAAGAGAAGTGTCAGGGAGCATTGTGATGACATATGTTATGGCCCATTGTGATGAAAATGGCATGGAGCATTGTGATGCCAAGTTTCATGAAAGATTCTGATGACAAAGGTAATGGAGCATTGTTATGACAATGGCTTGGAGCATTGTGATGACAAGGTTCATGGGGCATTCTGATGACATGCTTGTGGAGTATTTTGATGACAATGGCATGGAGCATTGTGATGAAAACGTCATGGGGCAATGTGATGAAAAAAGCATGCAGCCTTTTCGTGACACGTTTCAAGGAGCATTCTGACGACAAGTGTCAGGGAGCATTGTGATGACAAGTGTATTGAGAATTGTGATGACAAAAGTCATGGAGCATAGTGATGAGAAGGCCATGGATAATTGTGATGATGATCGTCACGGGGTGTTGTGATTATAAGTGTTATGGAACATTGTGATCACAAGGCTTTGGAGCAATACGATGACAGAGGTCACGGAGAATTTTGATTTCATTGTCATGACAATAGCCTGAAGCATTATGATGATGGGCATGGTGCATTGTGATGACAGAGTTCATGGAGCATTGAGATGAAAAGGGGCATGTAGCATTTTGATTACAGGGGTCTGGGAGCATTGTGTTGACAAACGCATAGAACATTGTAATGACAAGGTCATGTAGAATTTTCCTGACAAAGGCATGGAGCATTGTGATGACAGGTGTCATGGAGAACTGTGACACAATTGTCACGGAGCATTTTGAATACAGGTGTCATGGATCATTAGGATGACAAGTGCATGGATCATTGTGATGACAAGGGTCATGGATCATTGGGCTGAAAATATTCATGGAGGATTGTGATGACAGGGGTCATGGACCATTTTGATTACAGGGGTCTTGGAGCACTGTGATGACAAGAGTCCCGGATCATTGTGTTGTCACGTGTCATGGAGTGTTGTGATGACATGGTTCATGGAGCATTGAGATGAATAGGTGCATGGAGCACTGTGTTTACAGGGGTTTTGGAGCATTGTGATGACAAGGGCAAGGAGCATTTTGATGAGACGGCCATGGAACATTCTCATTACATGTGTCATGGAGCTTTGTGATGACAACGGCATGGAGCATTGTGATTAAAGGGGTCTTGGAGCATTGTGATGACAAGTGTCATGGAGACTTGTGATGACAAGGCCGTGGAACATTGTGATGGCAGGGGTCATGGAGCATTGTTATGACAGGGGTAATGGAGCATTGTGATGAGAAGGGCATGCAGCATTGTGATTACAATTTTTATGGAGCATTGTGATGACAAATTTTTGGACGTTGTGATGAAAAGCGCGTGGCACATTGTGATGACAATGGTCATGGAACACTGTTCTGACAAAGGCATGGAGCATTGTGATGACAAGTGTCATGGAGCATTGTGATGAAAAGTTCATGGAGCATTGTGGTTACAAAAGTCACAGAGCCTTGTGATGACGCGGGCATGGACCGTTGTGATGACAAACGTTATGAAGCATTGTGATGACTGGAGTCACGGAGCATTGTGATGTCAAATGTAATTTAGCATTGTGATGACAATGGCTTGGAGCATTGTGATGACAAGGTTCAGGGAGCATTGTGCTGACAAGTGCATGGATAATTGTGATGAAAAAGGTCATGGAACATTCTGATGACAATCTTGTGGAGTATTTTGATGACAATGGCATGGAGCATTGTGATGAAAACGGCATGGGGCATTGTGATGAGAAAAGCATGGAGCCTTTCCGTGACAGGTTTCAAGGAGCATTCTGACGGCAAGTGTCAGGAAGCATTGTAATGACAGGTGTATTAGAATTGTGATGACAAAAGTTATGGAGCATTGTGATGAAAAGGCCGTGGAGTATTGTGATGACAGGCATCATGGAGCGTTGTGATGACAAGTGTTATGGAACATTGTGATGACAAGGGTTTGGAGCATTGTGATGACAGAGGTCATGGTTCATTTTGATTTCAAGGAGCATGGAGCATTGTGATGACAAGGGTATGAAGCAATGTGATCCCAAGGTTCATGGAGGATTGTGATGACAATGGTAAAGGAGTATTGTGATGACAAGCGCATAGAGCATTGTAATGAAAAGGTCATGTAGCATTTGCTGACAAAGGCATGGAGCATTGGAATGACAGGTGTCATGGAGCACTGTGATGACAAGCGTCACGGAGCATTGTGAATACAGTGGTCATGGAGCATTGGGATGACAAGGGCATGGTTCAATGTGATGACAAGGGTCATGGAGCATTGGGCTGAAAATGTTCATGGAGTATTGTGATGACAGAGGTCATGGAGCATTGTGATGACTTGGGAATGGAGCATTTTGATGACAAGAATTCTGGATCATTGTGTTGTCAGGTGTCATGGAGTGTTGAGATGACAGTGGTCATGGTGCATTGTGATGATATTGGCCATGGAGAATTGTGATGAGTAGGTCGTGGAGCATTGTGATTACAGGTGTCTTGATGCATTGTGATGAAAAGGGCATGTATCATTGTGAAGAAAAAGGCATTGAGCCTTGTCATGACAGTGTTCAAGAAGCATACTTACGACAAGTGTCAGGTAGCATTGTGATGACAAGTGTATTGAGCATTTGATGACAAAGGTCATAGAGCATTGTGATGAGAAGACCATGGATAATTGTGATGATGAGCGTCATGGGGTGTTGTGATGATAAGTCTTATGGAACATTGTGATCACAAGGGTTTGGAGCATTATGATGACAGATGTCATGGAGAATTTAGATTTCATTGTGATGACAATAGCATGAAACATTATGTTGATGGGGTTGGTGCATTGTGATGACTGGGTTCATGGAGCATTGAGATGAAAAGGGGAATGGAGCATTGTGATTACTGGGGTCTTGGAGCATTGTGATGACTAGGGCATGGAGCATGGTGATGAGAAGGCCATGGAAAATTCTGATGACATGCATCATGGAGCACTGTGATGACAAGGGCATGGAGCATTGTGATTACAGGGGTCTTGGGGAATTGTGATGACAAGGATCATGGAGCCTTGTGATGACATGCCGTTGAACAATGTGATGGCAGGTGTCATGGAGCATTGTTATGACAGAGGTAATGGAGCATTGTGATGAGAAGGCCATTGAGCTTTGGTCTAAAATATTTCATGGATTATTGTAATGAGAGTGGGCATGGAGCATTGGGATGACAAGGGCACGGAACACTGTGATACATGGTTCATGGAGGATTGTAATGACCAGGACATGGAGCATTGCGATGAGAAGGGCATCGAGCATTGTGATGACAAGTGTCATGGAGCTTTGTGATGACAAGGGCATGGAGCAATGTGATGAGAGTGTTCATGGAGCTTTGTGATGACAATGACATGGAGCATTGTGATGCCAAGGGTCATGGAGATTTGTGATGACAAATAACAGGGAGCATTTCGATGACTATGGTGTGGTGCATTGTGATGAGAAGGGCAGGGAGCATTTTGATTACAGGTTCATGCAGCAATTTGATTAAAATATAATGGAATATTTTGAAGGCAGGGGTTATAGAACATTGTGATGTCAGGGGTCATGGAGCTTTGGGATGAAAAGTGTCATGGAGCATTTTGATTACAGGGTTATGGAACATTGTGATGTCACGGACCATGGAACATTGTGATGGTAAGGTTATGTAGCACTGTGATGACAGGGCTCATGGAACATTGTGATAACAGGGGTGAGGGAGTCTTGTGATGACTAGTGATGGAACATTGTGATATCTCTGGTGAGAGAGCATTTGGATGAGAAGTGCATGGAGCATTGGGATTACAAGGTTTATGAAGCATAGCGATGACAAGGTTGTGGACCGATGTGATGAAAAGCACGTGGCACATTGTGATGACAAGGGTCATGGAGCATTGTTCTGACAAAGGCATGGAGCATTGTGATGACAAGGGTCACGGAGCATTGTGATGAAAAGTTCATGGAGCATTTTGGTTACAAAGGTCACAGAGCCTTGTGATGACACGGGCAAGGACCGTTTTGATGACAAACATTATGAAGCATTGTGATGACTGGAGTCACGGAGCACTGTGATGACAGGGGTCATGGAGCACTGTGATAACAAGGTCATGGAGCATTGTGATGACAGGGGCATGGAGCATTGGTCTGGCAAGTTTCATAGATTATTGTGATGAGAGTGGACATGGTGCATTGTGATGACAGGGGCATGGAGCATTGGTCTGACAAGTTTCATAGATTATTGTGATGACAGTGGACATGGTGCATTGTGATGACAAGGGTATGGATCATGGTGATGAGAAGGTCATGGAGTATTGTGAAGACAGGTGTCAGGGAGCATTGTGATGACATATGTCATGGTCCATTGCGATGATAATGGCATTGAGCATTGTGATGTCAAATGTAATGGAGGATTGGGATGACAAATAAAATGGAGCATTGTGATGACTAGGGCTTGGAGCACTATGATGACAAGGGCCATTGAGAATTTTCATGACAAGGTCGTGAAGCATTGTGATGACAAGGTCCTGGAGCATTGTGATGAGAAATCCATGGAGCCTTGTGATGACAATCTCATATAGCATACTGATCAAAAGGGGCATGGACCATTGTGATTACAGGGGTCTTGGAACATTGTGATGACAAGGGCATGGATCATTGTGAAGAGAAGGCCAAGGAGCATTCTGAGGACATGCGTCATTGAGCTTTGTGATGACAAGCGCATGGAGCATTGTGATTACAGGGGTCTTGTAGCATTGTGATGAAAAGGGCATGGAATATTGTGATGAAAAATGCATGGAGCCTTGCCATGACAGGGTTCAAGGAGCATACAGACAACAAGTGTCATGGAGCATATTGATGACAAGTGTATTGAGCATTGTGATGACAAAGGTCATGGAGCATTGTGATGAGAAGGCCATGGAGCATTCTGATGACACATGTGTCATGGAGCTTAGTGATGGCAAGGGCATGGAGCAATGTGATGCCAAGGGTCATGGATATTTGTGATGACAAAGGTCATGGAACATTTTGATGACAAGGGGGTTGTGCATTGTAATGAGAAGTGCAGGGAGCATTGTGATGACATGGTCACGGAGAAATTTGATGAAAAGTGTCAAGGAACATTTTGATGACAGGGGTTATGGAACATTGTGATGTCATGGGTCATCGAACATTGTGATGATAAGTGCATGTAGCATTGTGATGACAGGAGTCATGGAACATTGTGATGACAGAGGTGAGGGAGTATTGTGTCGAATAGTGAAGTAACATTGTGATATCAGTGGTGAGAAAGCATTTTGATGAGAAGTGCATGGAGAATTGTGATGACAAGGTTTATGGAACATTGCGATGACAAGATTGTGGAGCACTGTGATGACAAGCGCATGGTGAATTGTGATGACATGTGTCATGGAGCATTGTGCTGACAAGCGCATGGAGCATTGTGAGGACAAGGGTCATGGAGCATTGTGCTGAGAAAGGCATAGAGCATTGTGATGACAAGGGTCAAAGAGAATTGTGATGAAAAGTTCATGGAGCATTGTGGTTAAAAAGGTCACAGAGACTGTTGATGATGAGGGCATGGACTATTGTGATGACAAAGGTCATGAAGCATTGTGATGACTGGAGTCACGGAGCACTGTGATGACAGGGGTCATGGAGCATTGTGATGAAAAGTGGCATGGAACATTGTGATGACAAGGGCATGTATCATTTGTCTCATAATTTTCATCGATTATTGCGATGACTGTTGTAATGGTGCATTTTGGTGACAAGGGCATGGAGCATTGTGATAAAGAGGTCATGCTGTATTGTGAAGACTGGTGTCATGGAGCATTGTGATGACAGGGTTCATGGAGCATTGTGATGACAGGGTCATGGAGCATTGTGATGACAAGGGCATGGAACATTGTGCTGAGAAAGGCGTAGATCATTGTGATGACAATGGTCAAAGAGCATTGTGATGAAATGTTCATGGAGCATTGTGGTTAAAAATGTCACAGAGACTGTTGATGATGAGGTAATGGACCATTGTGATGACAAAGGTCATGAAGCATTGTGATGACTGGAGTCACGGAGCATGGTGATGACAGGGGTCATGGAGCATTGTGATAACAAGGACATGGAGCATTGTGATGACAAGGGCATGGAGCATTGGTCTAATATGTTTCATGGATTATTGCGATGACATTTGGAATGGCGCATTGTGATGACAAGGGCATGGAGCATTGTGATGACCAGCTCATGCAGTATTGTGAAGAGAAGTGTCAGGGAGCATTGTGATGACATATGTTATGGCCCATTGTGATGAAAATGGCATGGAGCATTGTGATGCCAAGTTTCATGAAAGATTCTGATGACAAAGGTAATGGAGCATTGTTATGACAATGGCTTGGAGCATTGTGATGACAAGGTTCATGGGGCATTCTGATGACATGCTTGTGGAGTATTTTGATGACAATGGCATGGAGCATTGTGATGAAAACGTCATGGGGCAATGTGATGAAAAAAGCATGCAGCCTTTTCGTGACAGGTTTCAAGGAGCATTCTGACGACAAGTGTCAGGGAGCATTGTGATGACAAGTGTATTGAGAATTGTGATGACAAAAGTCATGGAGCATAGTGATGAGAAGGCCATGGATAATTGTGATGATGATCGTCACGGGGTGTTGTGATTATAAGTGTTATGGAACATTGTGATCACAAGGCTTTGGAGCAATACGATGACAGAGGTCACGGAGAATTTTGATTTCATTGTCATGACAATAGCCTGAAGCATTATGATGATGGGCATGGTGCATTGTGATGACAGAGTTCATGGAGCATTGAGATGAAAAGGGGCATGTAGCATTTTGATTACAGGGGTCTGGGAGCATTGTGTTGACAAACGCATAGAACATTGTAATGACAAGGTCATGTAGAATTTTCCTGACAAAGGCATGGAGCATTGTGATGACAGGTGTCATGGAGAACTGTGACACAATTGTCACGGAGCATTTTGAATACAGGTGTCATGGATCATTAGGATGACAAGTGCATGGATCATTGTGATGACAAGGGTCATGGATCATTGGGCTGAAAATATTCATGGAGGATTGTGATGACAGGGGTCATGGACCATTTTGATTACAGGGGTCTTGGAGCACTGTGATGACAAGAGTCCCGGATCATTGTGTTGTCACGTGTCATGGAGTGTTGTGATGACATGGTTCATGGAGCATTGAGATGAATAGGTGCATGGAGCACTGTGTTTACAGGGGTTTTGGAGCATTGTGATGACAAGGGCAAGGAGCATTTTGATGAGACGGCCATGGAACATTCTCATTACATGTGTCATGGAGCTTTGTGATGACAACGGCATGGAGCATTGTGATTAAAGGGGTCTTGGAGCATTGTGATGACAAGTGTCATGGAGACTTGTGATGACAAGGCCGTGGAACATTGTGATGGCAGGGGTCATGGAGCATTGTTATGACAGGGGTAATGGAGCATTGTGATGAGAAGGGCATGCAGCATTGTGATTACAATTTTTATGGAGCATTGTGATGACAAATTTTTGGACGTTGTGATGAAAAGCGCGTGGCACATTGTGATGACAATGGTCATGGAACACTGTTCTGACAAAGGCATGGAGCATTGTGATGACAAGTGTCATGGAGCATTGTGATGAAAAGTTCATGGAGCATTGTGGTTACAAAAGTCACAGAGCCTTGTGATGACGCGGGCATGGACCGTTGTGATGACAAACGTTATGAAGCATTGTGATGACTGGAGTCACGGAGCATTGTGATGTCAAATGTAATTTAGCATTGTGATGACAATGGCTTGGAGCATTGTGATGACAAGGTTCAGGGAGCATTGTGCTGACAAGTGCATGGATAATTGTGATGAAAAAGGTCATGGAACATTCTGATGACAATCTTGTGGAGTATTTTGATGACAATGGCATGGAGCATTGTGATGAAAACGGCATGGGGCATTGTGATGAGAAAAGCATGGAGCCTTTCCGTGACAGGTTTCAAGGAGCATTCTGACGGCAAGTGTCAGGAAGCATTGTAATGACAGGTGTATTAGAATTGTGATGACAAAAGTTATGGAGCATTGTGATGAAAAGGCCGTGGAGTATTGTGATGACAGGCATCATGGAGCGTTGTGATGACAAGTGTTATGGAACATTGTGATGACAAGGGTTTGGAGCATTGTGATGACAGAGGTCATGGTTCATTTTGATTTCAAGGAGCATGGAGCATTGTGATGACAAGGGTATGAAGCAATGTGATCCCAAGGTTCATGGAGGATTGTGATGACAATGGTAAAGGAGTATTGTGATGACAAGCGCATAGAGCATTGTAATGAAAAGGTCATGTAGCATTTGCTGACAAAGGCATGGAGCATTGGAATGACAGGTGTCATGGAGCACTGTGATGACAAGCGTCACGGAGCATTGTGAATACAGTGGTCATGGAGCATTGGGATGACAAGGGCATGGTTCAATGTGATGACAAGGGTCATGGAGCATTGGGCTGAAAATGTTCATGGAGTATTGTGATGACAGAGGTCATGGAGCATTGTGATGACTTGGGAATGGAGCATTTTGATGACAAGAATTCTGGATCATTGTGTTGTCAGGTGTCATGGAGTGTTGAGATGACAGTGGTCATGGTGCATTGTGATGATATTGGCCATGGAGAATTGTGATGAGTAGGTCGTGGAGCATTGTGATTACAGGTGTCTTGATGCATTGTGATGAAAAGGGCATGTATCATTGTGAAGAAAAAGGCATTGAGCCTTGTCATGACAGTGTTCAAGAAGCATACTTACGACAAGTGTCAGGTAGCATTGTGATGACAAGTGTATTGAGCATTTGATGACAAAGGTCATAGAGCATTGTGATGAGAAGACCATGGATAATTGTGATGATGAGCGTCATGGGGTGTTGTGATGATAAGTCTTATGGAACATTGTGATCACAAGGGTTTGGAGCATTATGATGACAGATGTCATGGAGAATTTAGATTTCATTGTGATGACAATAGCATGAAACATTATGTTGATGGGGTTGGTGCATTGTGATGACTGGGTTCATGGAGCATTGAGATGAAAAGGGGAATGGAGCATTGTGATTACTGGGGTCTTGGAGCATTGTGATGACTAGGGCATGGAGCATGGTGATGAGAAGGCCATGGAAAATTCTGATGACATGCATCATGGAGCACTGTGATGACAAGGGCATGGAGCATTGTGATTACAGGGGTCTTGGGGAATTGTGATGACAAGGATCATGGAGCCTTGTGATGACATGCCGTTGAACAATGTGATGGCAGGTGTCATGGAGCATTGTTATGACAGAGGTAATGGAGCATTGTGATGAGAAGGCCATTGAGCTTTGGTCTAAAATATTTCATGGATTATTGTAATGAGAGTGGGCATGGAGCATTGGGATGACAAGGGCACGGAACACTGTGATACATGGTTCATGGAGGATTGTAATGACCAGGACATGGAGCATTGCGATGAGAAGGGCATCGAGCATTGTGATGACAAGTGTCATGGAGCTTTGTGATGACAAGGGCATGGAGCAATGTGATGAGAGTGTTCATGGAGCTTTGTGATGACAATGACATGGAGCATTGTGATGCCAAGGGTCATGGAGATTTGTGATGACAAATAACAGGGAGCATTTCGATGACTATGGTGTGGTGCATTGTGATGAGAAGGGCAGGGAGCATTTTGATTACAGGTTCATGCAGCAATTTGATTAAAATATAATGGAATATTTTGAAGGCAGGGGTTATAGAACATTGTGATGTCAGGGGTCATGGAGCTTTGGGATGAAAAGTGTCATGGAGCATTTTGATTACAGGGTTATGGAACATTGTGATGTCACGGACCATGGAACATTGTGATGGTAAGGTTATGTAGCACTGTGATGACAGGGCTCATGGAACATTGTGATAACAGGGGTGAGGGAGTCTTGTGATGACTAGTGATGGAACATTGTGATATCTCTGGTGAGAGAGCATTTGGATGAGAAGTGCATGGAGCATTGGGATTACAAGGTTTATGAAGCATAGCGATGACAAGGTTGTGGACCGATGTGATGAAAAGCACGTGGCACATTGTGATGACAAGGGTCATGGAGCATTGTTCTGACAAAGGCATGGAGCATTGTGATGACAAGGGTCACGGAGCATTGTGATGAAAAGTTCATGGAGCATTTTGGTTACAAAGGTCACAGAGCCTTGTGATGACACGGGCAAGGACCGTTTTGATGACAAACATTATGAAGCATTGTGATGACTGGAGTCACGGAGCACTGTGATGACAGGGGTCATGGAGCACTGTGATAACAAGGTCATGGAGCATTGTGATGACAGGGGCATGGAGCATTGGTCTGGCAAGTTTCATAGATTATTGTGATGAGAGTGGACATGGTGCATTGTGATGACAGGGGCATGGAGCATTGGTCTGACAAGTTTCATAGATTATTGTGATGACAGTGGACATGGTGCATTGTGATGACAAGGGTATGGATCATGGTGATGAGAAGGTCATGGAGTATTGTGAAGACAGGTGTCAGGGAGCATTGTGATGACATATGTCATGGTCCATTGCGATGATAATGGCATTGAGCATTGTGATGTCAAATGTAATGGAGGATTGGGATGACAAATAAAATGGAGCATTGTGATGACTAGGGCTTGGAGCACTATGATGACAAGGGCCATTGAGAATTTTCATGACAAGGTCGTGAAGCATTGTGATGACAAGGTCCTGGAGCATTGTGATGAGAAATCCATGGAGCCTTGTGATGACAATCTCATATAGCATACTGATCAAAAGGGGCATGGACCATTGTGATTACAGGGGTCTTGGAACATTGTGATGACAAGGGCATGGATCATTGTGAAGAGAAGGCCAAGGAGCATTCTGAGGACATGCGTCATTGAGCTTTGTGATGACAAGCGCATGGAGCATTGTGATTACAGGGGTCTTGTAGCATTGTGATGAAAAGGGCATGGAATATTGTGATGAAAAATGCATGGAGCCTTGCCATGACAGGGTTCAAGGAGCATACAGACAACAAGTGTCATGGAGCATATTGATGACAAGTGTATTGAGCATTGTGATGACAAAGGTCATGGAGCATTGTGATGAGAAGGCCATGGAGCATTCTGATGACACATGTGTCATGGAGCTTAGTGATGGCAAGGGCATGGAGCAATGTGATGCCAAGGGTCATGGATATTTGTGATGACAAAGGTCATGGAACATTTTGATGACAAGGGGGTTGTGCATTGTAATGAGAAGTGCAGGGAGCATTGTGATGACATGGTCACGGAGAAATTTGATGAAAAGTGTCAAGGAACATTTTGATGACAGGGGTTATGGAACATTGTGATGTCATGGGTCATCGAACATTGTGATGATAAGTGCATGTAGCATTGTGATGACAGGAGTCATGGAACATTGTGATGACAGAGGTGAGGGAGTATTGTGTCGAATAGTGAAGTAACATTGTGATATCAGTGGTGAGAAAGCATTTTGATGAGAAGTGCATGGAGAATTGTGATGACAAGGTTTATGGAACATTGCGATGACAAGATTGTGGAGCACTGTGATGACAAGCGCATGGTGAATTGTGATGACATGTGTCATGGAGCATTGTGCTGACAAGCGCATGGAGCATTGTGAGGACAAGGGTCATGGAGCATTGTGCTGAGAAAGGCATAGAGCATTGTGATGACAAGGGTCAAAGAGAATTGTGATGAAAAGTTCATGGAGCATTGTGGTTAAAAAGGTCACAGAGACTGTTGATGATGAGGGCATGGACTATTGTGATGACAAAGGTCATGAAGCATTGTGATGACTGGAGTCACGGAGCACTGTGATGACAGGGGTCATGGAGCATTGTGATGAAAAGTGGCATGGAACATTGTGATGACAAGGGCATGTATCATTTGTCTCATAATTTTCATCGATTATTGCGATGACTGTTGTAATGGTGCATTTTGGTGACAAGGGCATGGAGCATTGTGATAAAGAGGTCATGCTGTATTGTGAAGACTGGTGTCATGGAGCATTGTGATGACAGGGTTCATGGAGCATTGTGATGACAGGGTCATGGAGCATTGTGATGACAAGGGCATGGAACATTGTGCTGAGAAAGGCGTAGATCATTGTGATGACAATGGTCAAAGAGCATTGTGATGAAATGTTCATGGAGCATTGTGGTTAAAAATGTCACAGAGACTGTTGATGATGAGGTAATGGACCATTGTGATGACAAAGGTCATGAAGCATTGTGATGACTGGAGTCACGGAGCATGGTGATGACAGGGGTCATGGAGCATTGTGATAACAAGGACATGGAGCATTGTGATGACAAGGGCATGGAGCATTGGTCTAATATGTTTCATGGATTATTGCGATGACATTTGGAATGGCGCATTGTGATGACAAGGGCATGGAGCATTGTGATGACCAGCTCATGCAGTATTGTGAAGAGAAGTGTCAGGGAGCATTGTGATGACATATGTTATGGCCCATTGTGATGAAAATGGCATGGAGCATTGTGATGCCAAGTTTCATGAAAGATTCTGATGACAAAGGTAATGGAGCATTGTTATGACAATGGCTTGGAGCATTGTGATGACAAGGTTCATGGGGCATTCTGATGACATGCTTGTGGAGTATTTTGATGACAATGGCATGGAGCATTGTGATGAAAACGTCATGGGGCAATGTGATGAAAAAAGCATGCAGCCTTTTCGTGACAGGTTTCAAGGAGCATTCTGACGACAAGTGTCAGGGAGCATTGTGATGACAAGTGTATTGAGAATTGTGATGACAAAAGTCATGGAGCATAGTGATGAGAAGGCCATGGATAATTGTGATGATGATCGTCACGGGGTGTTGTGATTATAAGTGTTATGGAACATTGTGATCACAAGGCTTTGGAGCAATACGATGACAGAGGTCACGGAGAATTTTGATTTCATTGTCATGACAATAGCCTGAAGCATTATGATGATGGGCATGGTGCATTGTGATGACAGAGTTCATGGAGCATTGAGATGAAAAGGGGCATGTAGCATTTTGATTACAGGGGTCTGGGAGCATTGTGTTGACAAACGCATAGAACATTGTAATGACAAGGTCATGTAGAATTTTCCTGACAAAGGCATGGAGCATTGTGATGACAGGTGTCATGGAGAACTGTGACACAATTGTCACGGAGCATTTTGAATACAGGTGTCATGGATCATTAGGATGACAAGTGCATGGATCATTGTGATGACAAGGGTCATGGAGCATTGGGCTGAAAATATTCATGGAGGATTGTGATGACAGGGGTCATGGACCATTTTGATTACAGGGGTCTTGGAGCACTGTGATGACAAGAGTCCCGGATCATTGTGTTGTCACGTGTCATGGAGTGTTGTGATGACATGGTTCATGGAGCATTGAGATGAATAGGTGCATGGAGCACTGTGTTTACAGGGGTTTTGGAGCATTGTGATGACAAGGGCAAGGAGCATTTTGATGAGACGGCCATGGAACATTCTCATTACATGTGTCATGGAGCTTTGTGATGACAACGGCATGGAGCATTGTGATTAAAGGGGTCTTGGAGCATTGTGATGACAAGTGTCATGGAGACTTGTGATGACAAGGCCGTGGAACATTGTGATGGCAGGGGTCATGGAGCATTGTTATGACAGGGGTAATGGAGCATTGTGATGAGAAGGGCATGCAGCATTGTGATTACAATTTTTATGGAGCATTGTGATGACAAATTTTTGGACGTTGTGATGAAAAGCGCGTGGCACATTGTGATGACAATGGTCATGGAGCATTTTAATGACAAAGGCATGGAGCAATGTGATGACAAGTGTCACGGAGCATTGTGATGAAATGTTCATGGAGCATTGTGGATACAAAGGTCACAGAGCCTTGTGATGACGTGGGCATGGACCATTGTAATGACAAATATTATGAAGCACTGTGATGACTGGAGTCACAGAGCATTGTGATGACAGGTGTCATGGAGCATTGTGATGACAAGGTCCTGGAGCATTGTGATGAGATGACCATGGAGACTTGTGATGACAAGTCTCATGGAGCATTCTGATAAAAAGGGGCATGTAGCATTGTGATTACAGGGGTCTTGGAGCATTGTGATGACAAGGGCATGGAGCACTGTGAGGAGAAGGCCATGGAGCATTCTGATGACATGCGTCATATAGAATTGTGCTGAGAAAGTCATAGAGAATTGTGATGACAGGGGATAAAGAGCATTGTGAAGAAAAGTTCATGGAGCATTGTGGTTAAAAAGGTCACAGAGACTCTTGATGATGAGGGCATGGGCCATTGTGATGACAAACGTCATGAAGCATTGTGATGACTGGAGTCACGGAGCATTGTGATGACAGGGGTCATGGAGCATTGTGATAACAAGGACATGGAGCATTGTGATGACAAGGGCATGGAGCATTGTGATGACCATATGATGCAGTATTGTGAAGACAGTTGTCAGGGAGCATTGTGCTAACATATATAATGGCCCATTGTGATGACAATGGCATTGAGCATTGTGATGCCAAGTGTCATGGAGGATTCAGAAGACAAATGTAATGGAGCATTGTGATGACAAGGGTCAGGGAGCATTGTGCTGACAAGTGCGTGGTGAATTGTGATGACAAGGGTCATGGAGCATTCTGATGATAAGCTTGTGGAGTATTTTGATGATAATGGCATGGAGCATTGTGATGAAAACGGCATGGGGCATTGTGATGAAAATGGCATGGAGACTTTTCATGACAGGGTTCAAGGAGCATTCTGACGACAAATGTCAGGGAGCATTGTGATGACAATGTATTGAGAATTGTGATGACAAAGGTCATGGAGCATTGTGATGAAAAGTGCATGGAGTATTGTGATGACAGGCATCATGGAGCGTTGTGATGACAAGTGCTATGGAACATTGTGATCACAAGGGTTTGGAGCATTGTGATGACAGAGGTCATGGATCATTTTGATTTCAAGGAACATGGAACATTGTGATGACAAGGGCATGAAGCAATGTGATCCCAAGGTTCATGGAGGATTGTGATGATAATGGTAATGGAGTATTGTGATGACAAGCGCATAGAGCATTGTAATGACAAGGTCATGTAGCATTCTGCTGACAAAGGCATGAAGCATTGTGATGCCTGGTGTCATGGAGAACTGTGATGACAAGCGTCACGGAGCATTGTGAATACAGGGGTCATGGAGAATTGGGATGACAAGGGCATGGATCATTTTGATGCCAAGGGTCATGGAGCATTGGGCTGAAAATGTTCATGGAGTATTGTGATGACAGGGGTCATGGAGCATTGTGATGACTAGGGAATGGAGCATTGTAATGACAAGAGTCCCTGATCATTGTGTTGTCGGGTTTCATGGAGTGTTGTGATGACAGTGGTCATGGAGCATTGTAATGATATTTGTCATAGAGCATTGTGATGAGAAGGTCATGGAGTATTTGGCTGAAAATGTTCATGGAGTATTGTGATGACAGTGGTCATGGAACATTGTGATGACAAGGGAATGGATCATGGTGATGACAGTAGGCATGGAACATTTTGATTACAGTGTTGAGGGAGAATTGTGATGACTAGTGAGGGAACATGGTTATATCTCAGGTGAGAGAGCATTTGGATGAGAAGAGCATGGAGCATTGTGATTACAAGGTTTATGGAGCATAGCGATTACAAGGTTGTGGATCATTGTGATGGAAAGCCCGTCGCACGTTTTGATGACAAGTGTCATTGAGCATTTTTCTGACAAAGGCATGGAGCATTGTGATGACAAGTGTCATGGAGCACTGTGTTGAAATGTTCATGGAGCATTGTGGTTACAAAGGTCACAGAGACTTGTGATGATGCAGGCATGGACCGTTGTGATTACAAACGTTATGAAGCATTGTGGTGACTGGAGTCACGGAGCATTGTGTTGACAGGGTTCATGGAGCATTGTGATGACAAGGGCATGGAGCATTGTGATGACAAAGTCATGGAGTATTGTGAAGACAGGTGTCAGGGAGCATTTTGATGACATATTTCATGGTTCATTTCGATGACAATGGCATGGTGCATTGTGATGCCAAAAGTAATGGAGGATTGTGATGACAAATATGATGGAGCATTGTGATGACTAGGGCTTGGAGCATTATGATGACAAGGGCCTTTGAGAATTTTCATGACAATGTCGTGAAGCATTGTGATGACAATGTCCTTGAGCATTGTGATGAGAAAACCATGGAGCCTTGTGATGACGTGTCTCATGGAGCATACTGATGAAAAGGGGCTTGGAGCATTCTGATTACAGGGGTCTTGGAACATTGTGATAGCAAGTGCATGGAGCATTGTGATGACAAGGGCATGGAGCATTGGTAAAATAAGTTTCATGGATTCTTGTGATGACAGTTGGAATGGCGCATTGTGATGACAGTCGTCATGGAGCATTGTGATGATTCTGGTCATGGAGCATTGTGATGAGAAGGTAATGGAGCATTGGGTTGAAAATATTCATGGAGTATTGTGATGACAGGTTTCATCGAGCATTGTGATGACAAGGTCCTGGATTATTGTGATGAGATGACGATGGAGACTTGTGATGACAAGTCTCATGGAGCATTCTGATGAAAAGGGGCATGGAGCATTGTGATTACAGGGGTCGTGGAGCATTGTGATGACAAGGGCATGGAGCATTGTGAGGAGAAAGCCATAGAACTTTCTGATGGCATGCGTCATGGAGATTTGTGATGACAAGGGCATGGAGGATTGTGATTACAGGGGTCTTGGAGCATTGTGATGACAAGGGTCATGGAGCCTTTTGATGACAAGGCCCTGGAACATTGTGATGGCAGGGGTCATAGAGCATTGTTATGACAGAGGTAATGGAGCATTGTGATGAGAAAGGCATTGAGCATTGGTCTGAAATGTTTCATGGATTATTGTGATGAGAGTGGGCATGGAGCATTGTGATGACAAGGGCACGGTACACTGTGATACATGGGTCATGGAGGATTGTAATGACAAGGGCATGGAGCATTGTGATGAGAATGGCAACGAGCACTGTGATGACAAGTGTCACGGAGCTTTGTGTTGACAAAGGCATGGAGCAATGTGATGAGAGGGTTCATGGAGCATTGTGATGACAATGACATGGAGCATTGTGATGTCAAGGGTCATGGAGCTTTGTGATGACAATGGTCATGGAGATTTTGATGACAAGTGTGTGGTGCATTGTGATGAGAAGGGCAGGGAGCATTTTGATGACAGGGTCATGCAGCAATTTGATGAAAAGTGTAATGGAACATTTTGATGACAGGGGTTATAGAACATTGTGATGCCAGGGATCATGGAGCTTTGGGATGAAAAGTGTCATGGAGCATTTTGATGACAGTGGTTATGAAACATTGTGATGTCAGGGGTCAAGGAACATTGTGCTGATAAGGGGATGTAGCATTGTGATGACAGGTTTCATGGGACATTGTGATAACAGGGGTGAGGGAGGATTGTGATGACTAGTGATGGAACATTGTGATATCTCATGTGAGAGAGCATTTGGATGAGAAGTGCATGGAGCATTCTGATTACAAGGTTTATGGAGCATAGCGATGACAAGGTTGTGGATCATTGTGATGAAATGTGCATGGCACATTGTGATGACAAGGGTCATGGAGCATTGTTCTTACAAAGGCATGGAGTATTGTGATGACAAGGGTCACGGGGCATTGTGATGAAATGTTCATGGAGCATTGTGGTTACAAATGTCACAGAGCCTTGTGATGATGCGGGCATGGACTGTTGTGATGACAAACGTTATGAAGCATAGTGATGACTGGAATCACGGAGCATCGTGATGACAGGGATCATGGAGCATTGTGATGACAAGGGCATGGAGCATTGTGATGACAGGGGCATGGAGCATGGGTCTGACATATTTCATAGATTATTGTGATGACAGGGATCATGGAGCATTTTGAAGACAAGGGCATTTGGTATTGTGAAGACTGGTGTCAGGGAGCATTTTGATGACCTATGTCATGGTCCATTGCGATGACTATAGCATGGAGCATTTTGATGCCAATTGTAAAGGAGGATGTGATGACAAATATAATGGAGCATTGTGATGACTAGGGCATGGAGCATTATGTTGACAAGGGCCATTGAGAATTTTCATGACAATGTCTTGAAGCATTGTGATGACAAATCCTGGAGCATTGGGATGAGAAAACCATGGAGGCTTGTGATGACAAGTCTCAAGGAGCATACTGATGAAAAGGGGTCTGGAGCATTCTGATTACAGGGGACTTGGAACATTGTGATAACAAGGGCATGGAGCATTGTGATGACAAGGGCATGCAGTTTTGTGAAGAGAGGTGTCAGGGAGCATTGTGATGACATAAGTAATGGCCCATTGTAATGAAAATGGCATGGAGAATGGTGATGCCATGTGTCATGGAGGATTCTGATGACAAAGGTAATGGACCATTGTGATGACAAGGGCTTGGAGCATTGTGATGACTGGTTTCAGGGAGCATTGTGCTGACAAGTGCATGGAGAATTGTGATGACAAGGGTCATGGAGCATTCTGATGACAAGCTTGTGGAGTATTTTGATGACAATGGCATGGAGCATTTTGATGAAAAAGGCATGGAGCCTTTTTGTGACAGGGTTCAAGGAGCATTCTGTCGACAATGTCACGGAGCATTGTGATGACAAGTGTACTGAGAATTGTGATGACAAATTCATGGAGCATTGTTATAAAAAGGGCATGGAGTATGTGTGATGACAGGCATCATGGAGCTTTGTGATGACAAGTGTTATAGAACATAGTGATCACAAGAGTTTGGAGCATTGTGATGAGAGAGGTCATGGATCATTTTGATTTCAAGGAGCAGGGAGCATTGTGATGACAAGGGCATGAAGCAATGTGATCCCAAGTTTCATGGAGGATTGTGATGACAATGGTAAAGGAGTAATGTGATGACAAGCGCATAGAGCATTGTGATGACAAGGGCATGGAGCATTGTGATGACAGGGGCATGGAGCATAGGTCTGACATGTTTCATAGATTATTGTGATGACAGTGGACATGGTGCATTGTGATGACAACGGCATGGAGCATTGTGAAGACAAGGGCATGGAGTATTGTGAAGACAGGTGTCAGGGAGCATTGTGATGACCTATGTCATGGTCCATTGCGATGACAATAGCATGGAGCATTGTGATGCCAATTGTAATGGAGGATGTGATGACAAATATAATGGAGCATTGTGATGACTAGGGCATGGAGCATTATGTTGACAAGGACCATTGAGAATTTTCATGACAGTGTCGTGAAGCATTGTGATGACAAGTCCTGGAGCATTGTGATGAGAAAACCATGGAGGCTTGTGATGACAAGTCTCAAGGAGCATAATGATGAAAAGGGGTCTGGAGCATTCTGATTACAGGGGACTTGGAACATTGTGATAACAAGGGCATGGAGCATTGTGATGACCAAGTCATGCAGTATTGTGAAGAGAGGTGTCAGGGAGCATTGTGATGACATAAGTAATGGCCCATTGTAATGACAATGGCATGGAGAATTGTGATGCCAAGTGTCATGCAGGATTCTGATGACAAAGGTAATGGAGCATTGTGATGACAAGGGCTTGGAGCATTGTGATGACAGGTTTCAGGGAGCATTGTGCTGACAAGTGCATGGAGAATTGGGATGACATGGGTCATGGAGCATTCTGATCACAAGCTTGTGGAGTATTTTGATGACAATTGCATGGAGCATTTTGATGAAAAAGGCATGGAGCCTTTTTGTGACAGGGTTCAAGGAGCATTCTGACGACAATGTCACGGAACATTGTGATGACAAATGTACTGAGAATGGTGATGACAAATTCATGGAGCATTGTTATAAAAAGGGCATGGAGTATGTGTGATGACAGGCATCATGGAGCTTTGTGATGACAAGTGTTATAGCACATACTGATCACAAGAGTTTGGAGCATTGTGATGAGAGAGGTCATGGATCATTTTGATTTCAAGGAGCAGGGAGCATTGTGATGACAAGCGCATAGAGCATTGTAATGAAAAGGTCATGTAGCATTTTGCTGACAAAGGCATGGAGCATTGTGATAACATGTGTCATGGAGCACAGTGATGACAAGTGTCACGGATCATTGTGAATAGAGGGGTCATGGAGCATTGGGATGACAAGGGCATGTATCATTGTGATGACAAGGGTCATGGAGCATTGGGTTGAAAAATTTCCTGGAGTATTGTGATGACAGGGATCATGGAGCATTGTGATTACAGGGGTCTTGGAGCATTGTGATGACAAGAGTTCCGGATCATTGTGTTGTCACGTGTCATGGAGTGTTGTGATGACAGTGGTCATGGAGCACTGTGATGATATTGGTCATGGAGCATTGTGATGAGAAGGTCATGGAGCATTGGGCTGAAAATGTTCATGGAGTATTGGTATGACATGGGTCATGGAGCATTGTGATGACTAGGGAATGGAGCATGGTGATGACAGTGTCCTGGAGCATTGTGATGAGATGACCATGGAGACTTGTGATGAGAAATCTCATGGAGCATTCTGATGAAAAGGGGCATGTAGCATTGTGATTACAGGGGTCTTGGAGCATTGTGATGACAAGGGTCCTGGAGCCTTGTGATGACAATGCCGTGGAACATTGTGATGGCAGGGGTCATGGAGCATTGTTATGACAGAAGTAATGGACCATTGTGATGAGAATGGCATTGACCATTAGTCTGAAATATTTCATGGATTATTGTGATGAGAGTGGGCATGGAGCATTGTGATTACAAGGGCACGGTACACTGTGATACTTGGGTCATGGAGGATTGTAATGACAAGGGCATGGAGCATTGTGATGACAATTGTGATGGAGCTTTGTGATGACAAGGGCATGGGGCAATGTGATGAGAGGGTTCATGGAGCATTGTGATGACAATGATATGGAGCATTGTGATGGCAATTGTCATGGATCTTGGTGATGACAAATGTCATGGAGCATTTTGATCTCAAGGGTGTGGTGCATTGTGATGAGAAGGGCAGGGAGAATTTTGATGACAGGGTCATGGAGCAATTTAATGAAAAGTGTAATGGAACATTTTGATGACAGGGGTTATAGAACATTGTGATGCCATGGGTCATGGAGCTTTGGGATGAAAAGTGTCATCGAGCATTTTGATGACAGTGGTTATGGAACATTGTGATGTCAGGAGTCATGGAACATTGTGTTGATAAGGGGATGTAGAACTGTGATCACAGGGGTCATGGAACACTGTGATTACAGGGGTGAGGAGGATTGTGATATCTAGTGATAGATCATTGTGATATCCCAGGTGCGAGAGCATTTGGATTAGAAGTGCATGGAGCATTGTGATTACAAGGTTAATGGAGCATAGCGATGACAAGGTTGTGGATCATTGTGATGAAAACCGCGTGGCACATTGTGATGACAAGGGTCATGGAGCATTGTTCTTACAAAGGCATGGATCATTGTGATGACAAGGGTCACGGAGCATTGTGATAAAAAGTTCATGGAGCATTGTGGTTACAAAGGACACAGAGCCTTGTGATGACGCGGGCATGGACCGTTGTGATGACAAACGTTATGAAGCATTGTGATGACTGGAGTCACGGAGCATTGTGATGACAGGGGTCATGGAGCACTGTGATAACAAGGTCATGGAGCATTGTGATGACAGGGGAATGGAGCATTGGTCTGACAAATTTCATAGATTATTGTGATGACAGTGGACATGGTGCATTGTGATGACAAGGGCATGGGGCATTGAGATGAGAAGGTCATGGAGTATTTTGAAGGCAGGTGTCACGGAGCATTGTGATGAAATATGTCATGGTCCATTGCGATGACAATGGCAGGGAACATTGTGATGCCAAATGTAATGGAGGATTATGATGACAAATATAATGGAGCATTGTGATGACTAGGGCTTGGAGCATTATGATGACAAAACCATGGAGCCATGTGATGACAAGTCTCATGGAGCATACTGATGAAAAAGAGCATGGAGCATTGTGATTACAGTGGTCTTGGAACTTTGTGATGACAAGGGCATGGAGCATTTTGAGGAGAAGACCAAGGAGCATTCTGATGGCATGCATCATTGAGCTTTGTGATGACAATGGCATGGGGCATCGTGATTACATGGGTCTTGAAGCATTGTGATAAAATGGCATGGATCATTGTGATGAAAAAGGCATGGAGCCCTGTCATGACAGGGTAAAAGGAGCATACAGACAACAAGTGTCAAGGAGCATTTGGATGACAAGTGTATTGAGCATTGTGATGACAAAGGTCATGGAGCATTGTGATGAGAAGACCATGGATAATTGTGATGACGAGCGTCATGGGGCATTGTGATGACAAGTGTTATGGAATATTGTGATCACAAGGGTTTGGAGCATTGTTATGACAGAGGTCATGGAGCATTTTGATTTCATTGTTATGACAATAGCATGAAGCATTATGATGATGGGCATGGTGCATTGTGATGACAGGGTTCATGAATCATTGAGATGAAAAGGGGCATAGAGCTTTGTGATTACAGTGTTCTTGGGGCATTGTGATGAGAAGGGTCATGGAGCCTTGTGATGAAAAGGCCATGGAACATCATGATGGCAGGGGTCATGGATCATTGTTATGACAGATGTAATGGAGCATTTTGATGAGAAGGGCATTGAGAATTGGTCTGAAATATTTCATGGATTATTGTGATGAGAGTGGGCATGGAGCATTGTGATGACAAGGGCACGGAAGACTGTGATACATGTGTCATGGAGGATTGTAATGACAGGGGCATGGAGCATTGTGATGAGAACGCATCGAACATTGTGATGACAAGTGTCATGGAGTTTTGTGATGACAAGGGCATGGAGCAATGTGATGAGAGTGTTCATGGAGCATTGTGATGACAAAGCCATGGAGCATTGTGATGCCAAGGGTCATGGAGCTTTGTGATGAGAAAGGTCATGGAGCATTTTGATGACAAGTGTGTGGTTCATTGTGATGAGCAGGGCAGGGAGCATTTTGATGACAGGGTCATGCAGCAATTTGATAAAAAGTGTAATGGAACATTTTGATGACAGGGGTTATAGAACATTGTGATGCCAGGGGTCATGGAGCTTTGGGATGAAAAGTGTCATGGAGCACTTTGATGACAGGGGTTATGGAACATTGTGATATCAGGGGTCATGGAACATTGTGCTTCTAAGGGGATGTAGCATTGTGATGACAGGGGTCATGGAACACTGTGATTACAGGGGTGAGGGGGCTTTGTGATAACTAGTGATGGAACATTGTGATATCTCAGGTGAGAGAGCATTTGGATGAGAAGTTCATGGAACATTGTGATTACAAGGTTTATGGATCATAGCGATGACAAGGTTGTGGATCATTGTGATGAAAAGTGCATGGCACACTGTGATGATAAGTGTTATGGAGCATTGTTCTGACAAAGGCATGGAGCATTGTGATTAAAGGGGTCACGGAGCATTGTGATGAAAAGGGCATGGATCATTGTGATGAAAAAGGCATGGAGCCTTGTCATGACAGGTTTCAAGGAGCATACTGAAGACAAGTGTCAGGGAGCATTGTGATGACAAGTGTATTGAGCATTGTGATGACAAAAATCATAGAGCACTGTGATGAGAAGGCCATGGATAATTGTGATGATGAGCGTCATGGGGTGTTGTGATGATAAGTGTTATGGAACTTTGTGATCACAAGGGTTCGGAGTATTATGATGACAGAGGTCATGGAGCATTTTGATTTCATTGTGATGACAATAGCCTGAAGCATTATGATGATGGGCATGGTGCATTGTGATGACAGGGTTCATGGAGCATTGATATGAAAAGGGACATGGAGCATTGTGATTACAGTGGTCTTGGAGCATTTTGATGACAAGGGCAAGGAGCATTGAGATGAGAAGTCATGGAACATTCTGATGACATGCGTCATGGAGCTTTGTGATGACAAGGGCATGGAGCATTCTGATTTCAGGCGTCTTGAGCATGGTGATGTCAACTGTCATGGAACCATGTGATGACTAGGCCGTGGAACATTGTAATGGCGGGGGTCATGGTGCATTGTTATGAAAGGGGTAATGGAGCATTGTGATGAGAAGGACATGGAATCTTGGTCTGAAATGTTTCATGAATTATTGTGATGAGAGTGGGCATGGAGCATTGTGATGACAAGGGTACGGAACACTATAATACATGGGTCATGCAGGAATGTAATGACAGGGCATGGAGCATTGTGATGAGAAGGGCATCGAGCATTGTGATGACATGTGTCATGGAGCTTTGTGATGACAAGGGCATGGAGCAATGTTATGAGAGGGTTCATGGAGCATTGTGATGACAATGACATGGAGCATTGTGATGACAGGAGTCCCAGATCATTGTGCTGTCAGGAGTCATGGAGTGTTGTGATGACAGTGGTCATAGAGCACTGTGATGATATTGGCCATGGAGCATTGTGATGTGTAAGTCGTGGAGCATTGGGCTGAATATATTAATGGATTATTGTGATGACAGGGGTCATGGAGCATTGTGATGACAAGGGAATGGAGAATGGTGATGACAAGGTCCTGGAGCATTGTGATGAGATGACCATGGAGACTTGTGATGACAAGTCTCTTGGAGAATTCTGACGAAAAGGGGCATGGAGCACTGTGATTACAGGGGTCTTGGAGCATTGTGATGACTAGGGCATGGAGCATTGTGATGAGAAAGCCATGGAGCATTCTGATGACATGCTTCATGGAGTTTTGTGATGACAAGGACATGGAGCATTGTGATTACAGTGATCTTGGAGCATTGTGATGAAAAGGGCACGGATCATTGTGATGAAAAAGGCACGGAGCCTTGTCATGGCAGGGTTCAAGGAGCATACTGACGACAAGTGTCAGGGAGCATTGTGATGACAAGTGTATTGAGCCTTGTGATGACAAACGTCATGGAGCATTGTGATGAGAATACCATGGATAATTGTGATGATGAGCTTCATGGGGATTTGTGATGATAAGTGTTATGGAACATTTTGATCACAAGGGTTTGGAGCATTATGATGACAGAGGTCATGGATAATTTTGATTTAATTGTGATGACAATAGCCTGAAGCATTATGATGATGGGCATGGTGCATTGTGATGACAGGGTTCATGGAGCATTGAGATGCAAAGGGGCATGGAGCATTTTGAATACAGGGGTCTTGGAGCATTGTGATGACAAGGGCATGGAGCATTGTGATGAGAAGGCCATGGAACATTCTGATGACATGTGTCATGGAGCTTTGTGACGAAAAGGGCATGGAGCATTGTGATTACAGGGGCCTTGGAGCATTGTGATGACAAGGGTCATGGAGCCTTGTGATGACAAGGCCGTGGAACATTGTGTTGGCAAGGGTAATCAGCATTGTTATGACAGAGGTAATGGGGCATTCTGATGAGAAGGGCATTGAGCATTGGCCTGAAATGTTTCATGGATTATTATGATGAGAGTGGGCATGGAGCATTGTGATGACAAGGGCACGGAACACTGTGATACATGGGTCATGGAGGATTGTGATGAAAAAGGCATGGAGCATTTTGATGAGAAGGGCATCGAGCATTGTGATGACAAGTGTCATGGAGCTTTGTGATGACAAGGGCATGGAGCAATGGGATAAGAGGTTTCATGGAGCATTTTGATGACAATGATATGGAGCATTGTGATGCCAAGGGTGATGGAACTTTGTGATGACTACGGTCATGGAGCATTTTGATGACAAGCGTGTGGTGCATTGTGATGAGAAGGAGATGGAGCATTTTGATGACAGGTTCATGCAGCAATTTGATGAAAAGTGTAATGTAACATTT
Organism: Mesoplodon mirus; assembly: GCF_964341445.2. Classification (NCBI taxonomy): domain Eukaryota; kingdom Metazoa; phylum Chordata; class Mammalia; order Artiodactyla; family Ziphiidae; genus Mesoplodon; species Mesoplodon mirus. The sequence goes on from NW_028295715.1 coordinate 1,301,815, forward strand.
TGATGACAGGGGTTACAGAACATTGTGATGCCATGGGTCAAGGAGCTTTGGGCTGAAACGTGTCATGGAGCATTTTGATGAAAGTGGTTATGGAATATTGTGATGTCAGGGGTCATGGAACATTTTGATTACAGGGTTGAGGGAGGATTGTGATGACTAGTGATGGAACATTGTGATATCTCAGGTGAGAGAGCATTTGGATGAGAAGTGCATGGAGCATTGCGAATACAAGATTTATGGAGCATAGCGATTACAAGGTTGTGGATAATTGTGATGAAAAACGCGTGGCACATTGTGATGACAAGGGTCAAGGAACATTGTTCTGACAAAGGCATGGAGCATTGTGATGACAGGGGTCACGGAGCATTGTGATGAAAATTTCATGGAGCCTTGTGGTTACAAAGGTCACAGAGCCTTGTGATGATGCGGGCATGGATTGTTGTGATGACAAACGTTATGAAGCATTGTGATGACTGGAGTCACGGAGCATTAAGTTGACAGGGGTCATGGAGCATTGTGAGGACAGGGACATGGAGCGTTGTGGTGACACTTTTCAGAGATTATTGTGATGACAGTGGACATGGTGCATTGTGATGACCAGGGCATGGAGCATTGTGATGAGAAGGTCATGGAGTATTTTGAAGAGAGTTGTCAGAGAGCATTGTGATGACATATGTAATGGCCCATTGTGATGACAATGGCATGGAGCATTGTGATGCCAAGTGTCATGGAGCATAGTGATGACAAAGGTAATGGAGCATTCTGATTACAGGGGTCTTGGAACCTTGTGATAACAAGGGCATGGAATATTGTGATGACAAGGGCATGGAGTACTGTGATGACAGGCATCATGGAGCGTTGTGATGACAAGTGTTATGGAACATTGTGATCACAAGGTTTTGGAGCATTGCGATGACAGAGGTCACGGATCATTTTGATTTCAAGGAGCATGGAGCATTGTGATGACTAGGGCATGAAGCAATGCGATCCCAAGGTTCTTGGAGGATTGTGATGACAATGGTAATGGAGTATTGTGATGACAAGCGCATAGAGCATTGTAATGACAAGGTCATGTAGCATTCTGCTGACAAAGGCATAGAGCTTTGTGATGACTGGTGTCATGGAGCACTGTGATGACAAGCATCACGGAGAATTGTGAATACAGGAGTCATGGAGAATAGGGATGACAAGGGCATGGATTATTGTGATGACAAGGGTCATGGATCATTGGGCTGAAAATGTTCATGGAGTACTGTGATGACAGGGGTCATGGAGCATTGTGATTACAGGGGTCTTGGAGCATTGTGATGACAAGGGTCATGGAGCCTTGTGATGACAAGACCGTGGAGCATTGTGATGGCAGGGGTCATGGAGCATTGTTATGACAGAGGTAATGGAGCATTGGGATGAGAAGGGCATTGAACATTAGTCTGAAATGTTTCATGGATTATTGTGATGAGAGTGTGCATGGAGCATTGTGATGAGAAGGGCACGGTACACTGTGATACATGGGTCATGGGGGATTGTAATGACAAGGGCATGGAGCATTGTGATGAGAAGGGCATCGAGCATTGTGATGACTAGTGTCATGGATCTTTGTGATGACAAGGGCATGGAGCAATGTGATGAGAGGGTTCATGGAGCATTGTGATGACAATATCATGGAGCATTGTGATGCCAAGGGTCATGAAGCTTTGTGATGACAAATGTCATGGAGCATTTTGATGACAAGGGTGTGGTGCATTGTGTTGAGAAGGGCAGAGAGCATTTTGATGACATGGTCATGCAGCAATTTGATGAAAATTGTAATGGAACATTTTGATGACGGGGTTATAGAACATTGTGATGCGAGGGGTCATGGATCTTTGCGATGAAAAGGGTGATGGAGCATTTTGATGACAAGTGTTATGGAACATTGTGATGTCAGGGGTCATGGAACATTTTGCTGATAAGGGGATGTAGCATTGTGATGACAGGGGACATGGAACATTGTGATAACTGGGGTGAGGGAGGATTGTGATGACAAGTGATGGAACATTGTGATATCTCCTGTGAGAGAGCACTTGGATGAGAAGTGCATGGAGCACTGTGATTACAATGTTTATGGAGCATAGCGATGACATGGTTGTGGATCATTGTGATGAAAAGGACATGGCATATTGTGATGACAAGGGTCATGGAGCATTGTTCTGACAAAGACATGAAGCATTGTGATGACAAGGGTCACGGAACATTGTGATGAAATGTTCATGGAGCATTGTGGTTACAAATGTCACAGAGCCTTGTGTTGACACGGGCATGGACCATTCTGATGACAAACGTTATGAAACATTGTGATGACTGGAGTCACGGAGCATTGTGATGACAGGGGTCATGGGGCATTGTGATGAAAAGCGCATGGAGCATTGCTCTAATAATTTTCAGAGATTATTGTGATGACAGTGGGAATGGCGCATTGTGATGACAAGGGCATGGAGCATTGTGATGACCAGGTCATGCAATATTGTGAAGAGAGGTGTCAGGGAGTATTGTGATGATATATGTAATGGCCCATTGTGATGACAATGGCATGGAGCACTGTGATGCCAAGTTTCATGGAGGATTCTGATGAAAAAGTTAATGGAGCATTGTGATGACAATGGCTTGGAGCATTGTGATGACAAGTGTCAGGGAGCATTGTGCTGACAAGTGCATGGAGAATTGTGATGACAAGGGTCATGGAGCATTCTGATGACAAGCTTGTGGAGTATTTTGATGACAATGGCATGGAGCATTGTGATGAAAATTGCATGGGGCTTTGTGATGAAAAAGACATGGAGCCTTTTCGTGACAGGGTTCAAGGAGCATTCTGATGACAAGTGTCAGGGAGCATTGTGATGACAAGTGTATTGAGAATTGTGATGACAAAGGTCATGGAGCATTGGGATGAAAAGGGCATGGAGTATTGTGATGACAGGCATCATGGAGCGTTGTGATGACAAGTGTTATGGAACATTGTGATCACAAGTGTTTGAAGCATTGTGATCACAGCGGTCATAGATCATTTTGATTTCAAGGAGCATGGAGCATTGTGATGACAAGGGCATGAAGAAAAGTGATCCCAAGGTTCATGGAGGATTGTGATGACAATGGTAATGGAGTATTGTGATGACAAGCGCATAGAGCATTGTAATGACAAGGTCATGTAGCATTTTGCTGACAAAGACATGGAGCATTGTGATAACAGGTGTCATGAAGCACTGTGATGACAAGTGTCATGGAGCATTGTGAATACAGGGGTCATGGAGCATAGGGATGACAAGGGCATGGATCATTGTGATCACAAGTGTCATGGAGAATTGGACTGAAAATGTTCATGGAGTATTGTGATGACAGGGGTCATGGAGCATTGTGATTACAGGGGTCTTGGAGAATTGTGATGACAAGAGTCCCGGATCATTGTGTTGTCAGGTGTCATGGAGTGTAGTGATGACAGGGGTCATGGAGCATTGTGATGAGAATGTCATGGAGCATTGGGCTGAAAATATTCATGGAGTATAGTGATGACAGGTGTCATGGAGGATTGTGATGACAAGGGAATGGAGCATGGTGATGGCAAGGTCCTGGAGCATTGTGATGAGAAGACCATGGAGACTTGTGATGACATGTCTCATGGAGCATTCTGATTAAAAGGTGCATGGAGCATTGTGATTACAGGGGTCTTGGAGCATTGTGTTGACAAGGGCATTGAGCACTGTGAGGAGAAGGCCATGAAACATTTTGATGACATGCGTCATGGAGCTCTGTGATGACAAGGGCATGTAGAATTGTGATTAGAGGTATCTTGGAGCATTGTGATGACAAGGGTCATGGAGCCTTGTCATGGCAAGGCCGTGGATCATTGTGATGGCAGGGGTCATGGAGCATTGTTATGACAGAGGTAATGGAGCATTTTGATGAGAAGGGCATTGAGCATTGGTCTGAAATGTTTCATGGATTATTGTGATGAGAGTGGGCATGGAGCATTGTGATGACAAGGGCACCGTACACTGTGATACATGGGTCATGGGCGATTGTAATGACAAGGGCATGGAGCATTGTGATGAGAAGGGCATCGAGCTTTGTGATGACAACTGTCATGGAGATGTGTGATGACAAGGGCATGGAGCAATGTGATGAGAGGGTTCATGGAGGATTGTGATGACAATGACATGGAGCATTGTGATGCCAAGTGTCATGAGCTTTGTGATGACAAATGTCATGGACCATTTTGATGACAAGGGTGTGGTGCATTGTGACGAGAAGGGCAGGGAGCATTTTGCTGACAGGTTCATGCAGTAATTTGATGAAAAGTGTAATGGAATATTTTGATGACATGGGTTATAGAACATTGCGATGCCAGGAGTCATGGAGCTTTAGGATGAAAAGGGTCATGGAGCATTTTGATGACAGCTGTTATGGAACTTTGTGATGTCATGGGTCATCGAACATTGTGATGATAAGTGCACCTAGCATTGTGATAACAGGAGTCATGGATCATTGTGATGACAGGGGTGAGGGAGTATTGTGACAAATAGTGATGTAGCATTGTGATATCAGTGGTGAGAGAGCATTTGGATGAGAAGTGCATGGAGCATTGTGATGACAAATTTTATGGAGCATTGTGATGACAAGATTGTGGAGCACTGTGATGATAAGCGCATGGTGCATTGTGATGACATGTTTCATGGAGCATTGTGCTGACAAGCGCATGGAGCATTGTGATGACAAGGGTCATGGAGCATTGTGCTGAGAAAGGCATAGAGAAATGTGATGACAAGGATCAAAGAGCATTGTGATGAAAAGTTCATGGAGCATTGACATGACAAGGGTCATGGAGCATTCTGGTGACAAACTTGTGGAGTATTTTGATGACAATGGCATGGAGCATTGTGATGAAAACGGCATGGGGCATTGCGATGAAAAAGGCATGGAGCCTTTTCGTGACAGGTTTCAAGGAGCATACTGATCACAAGTGTCAGGGAGCATTGTGATGACAAGTGTATTGAGAATTGTTATGACAAAAGTCATGGAGCATTGTGATGAAAAGGGCATGGAGTACTGTGATGACAGACATCATGGAGCGTTGTGATGACAAGTGTTATGGAACATTGTGATCACAAGAGTTTGGAACATTGTGATGTCAGTGGTCATGGAGCATTGTGATGATATTGGCCATGGAGCATTGTGATGAGTAGATCGTGGAGCACTGGGCTGAAAATATTCATGGATTATTGTGATGACAGAAGTCATGGTGCATTGTGATGACAAGGGAATGGAGCATGGTGATGACAAGGTCCTGGAGCATAGTGAAGAGAAACCATGGAGACTTGTGATGACAAGTCTCATGGAGCATTCTGATGAAAAGGGGCATGGAGCATTGTGATTACAGGGGTCTTGGAGCATTGTGATGACTAGGGCATGGAGCATTGTGATGAGAAAGTCATGGAGCATTCTGATGATATGCTTCATGGAGTTTTGTGATGACAAGGGCATGGAGCATTGTGATTACAGGGATCTTGGAGCATTGTGATGAAAAGGGCATGGATCATTGGGATGAAAATGGCATGGATCCTTGTCATGACAGGGTTCAAGGAGCATACTGACGACAAGTGTCAGGGAGCATTGTGATGATAAGTGTATTCAGCATTGTGATGACAAAGATCATGGAGCATTGTGATGAGAAGACCATGGATAATTGTGATGATGAGCGTCATGGGGTGTTGTGATGATAAGTGTTATGGAACATTGTGATCACAAGTGTTTGGAGCATTATGATGACAGAGGTCATGGAGAATATTGATTTCATTGTGATGACAATAGCCTGAAGCATTATGATGATTGGCATGGGGCATTGTGAGGACAGGTTTCATGGAGCATTGAGATGAAAAGGGACATGGAGCATTGTGTTTACAGGGGTCTTGGTGCATTGTCATGACAAGGGCATGGAGCATTGTGATGAGAAGGCCATGGAACATTCTGATGACATGCGTCATGGAGCTTTGTGATGACAAGGGCATGGAGCATTGTGATTACAGGGGTCTTCAGCATTGTGATGACAAGTGTCATAGAACCTTGTGATGACTAGGCCGTGGAAAATTGTAATGACAGGTGTCATGGTGCATTGTTATGACAGGTGTAATGGAGCATGGTGATGAGAACGGCATGGAACATTGTTGTGAAATGTTTCATGGATTATTGTGATGAGAGTTTGCATGGAGCATTGTGATGACAAGGGTACGGAACAGTATGTTACATGGGTCATGCAGGATTGTAATGACAAGAGCATGCACCATTGAGATGAGAAGGGCATCAAGCATTGTGATGACAAGTGTCATGGAGCTTTGTGATGACAAGGGCATTGAGCAATGTGATGAGAGGGTTCATGGATCATTGTGATGACAATGACATGGAGCATTGTGATGCCAAGGGTCATGGAGCTTTGTGATGACAAGTCATGGAGCATTTTGATGACAAGGGCATGGTGCATTGTGATGAGAAGGGCAGGGAGCATTTTGATGACCGGGTCATGCAGCAATTTGATGAATAGTGTAAAAGAACATTTTGATTGCAGTGGTTATAGAACATTGTGATGTCAGGCGTCTTGGAGCTTTGGGATGAAAAGGGTCATGGAGCATTTTGATGACAGGGGTCATGGAACATTGTGATGATAAGGGGATGTAGCAGTGTGATGACAGGTCCATGGAACATTGTGATTACAGGGTTGAGGGAGAATTGTGATGACTACTGATGGAACATTGTGATATCTCTGGTGAGAGAGCATTTTGATGAGAAGTCCATGGACCATTGTGATTACAAGGTTTATGGAGCATTGCAATGAAAAGTTTGTGGTCGGCTGTGATGAAATGCGCGTGGCACATTGTGATGACAATGGTCATAGACCATTGTTCTGACAAAGACATGGAGCATTGTGATGACAAGGGTCACAGAGAATTGTGATGAAAAGTTCATGGAACATTGTGGTTACAAAAGTCACAGAGCCTTGTGATGACGCGGGCATGGACAATTGTGATGACAACGTTATGAATCATTGTGATGACTGGAGTCACTGAGCATTGTGATGACAGGGGTCATGGAGCATTGTGCTGACAAGCGCATTAAGCATTGTGATGACAAGTCTAATGGAACATTCTGATGAAAATGGGCATGGAGCATTGTGATTACAGGGGTCTTGGAGCATTGTGATGAGAAGGGCATGGAGCATTGTGATGAGAAGGCCATGAAGCATGCTGATGACATGCGTCATGGAGCTTTTTAATGACAAGGTCATGGAGCATTGTGATTACAGGGATCTTGGAGCATTGTGATGAATAGGGCATGGATCACTGTGATGAAAAAGGCATGGAACCTTTTCATGACAGGGTTCAAGGAGCATACTGACGACAAGTGTCAGGGAGCATTGTGATGACAAGTGTATTGAGCATTGTGATGACAACGATCATGGAGCATTGTGATGAGAAGACCGTGGTTAATTGTGATGATGAGTTTCATGGGGTGTTGAGATGATAAGTGTTATTGAACATTGTGATCACAAGGCTTTGGAGCATTATGATGACAGAGGTCACGGAGAATATTGATTTCATTGTGATAACAATAGCCTGAAGCATTATGATGATGGGCATGGTGTATTGTGATGACAGGGTTCATGGAGCATTGAGATGAAAGGGTCATGGAGCACTGTGATTACAGGGGTCTTGGAGCATTGTGATGACATGGGAATGGAGCATTGTGATGAGAAGGCCATGGAACTTTCTGATGACATGCGTCATGGAGCTTTGTGATGACAAGGGCATGCAGCATTTTGATTTCAGGGGTCTTGAGCATTGTGATGACAAGTGTCATGGAACCTTGTAATGATTAGGTAGTGGAACATTGTGATGCCAAGAGTCATGGTGCATTGTTATGACAGGGGTAATGGAGCATTTTGATGAGAAGGGTATGGAACATTGGTCTGAAATGTTTCATGGATTACTGTGATGAGAGTGGGCATGGAGCATTGTGATGACAAGGGCACGGAACACTGTGATACATGGGTCATGCAGGATTGTAATGAAAAAGGCATGGGGCATTGTCATGAGAAGGGCATCGAGCATTGTGATGACAAGTGTCATGGAGCTTTGTGATGACAAGGACATGGAGCAATGTGATGAGAGGGTTCAGGGAGCACTGTGATGACAGTGACATGGAGCATTGTGATGCCATGGGACATGGAGCTTTGTGATGACAAATCATGGAGCATTTTGATTACAAGGGCATGGTGCATTGTGATGAGAAGTGCAGGGAGCATTTTGATGAACGGGTCATGCAGCAATATGATAAGAATTGTAATGGAATATTGTGATGGCAGTTTTTATATGACATTGTGATGTCAGGGGTCTTGGATCTTTGGGATAAAAAGGGTCATGGAGCATTTTGCTGACAGGGGTTATGGAACATTGTAATGTCAGGGGTCATGGAACATTGTGCAGATAAGTGGATGTAGCACTGTGATGACAGGGTCATGGAACATTGTGATTCCAGGTGTGAGGGAGTATTGTGATGACTAGTGATGGAACATTGTGATATCTCTGGTGAGAGAGCATTTTGATGAGAAGTCCAAGGATCATTGTGATTACAAGGTTTATGGAGCATTGCAATGAAAAGTTTGTGGTCGGCTGTGATGAAATGCACGTGGCACATTGTGATGACAATGGTCATAGACCATTGTTCTGACAAAGACATGGAGCATTGTGATGACAAGGGTCACAAAGAATTGTGATCAAAAGTTCATGGAACATTGTGGTTACAAAAGTCACAGAACCTTGTGATGACGCGGGCATGGACAATTGTGATGACAAACGTTATGAATCATTGAGATGACTGGAGTCACTGAGCATTGTGATGACAGGGGTCATGGAGCATTGTGATGACAAGGGCATGGAGCATTGTGTTGACAGGGGCATGGAGCATTGGTCTGACAAGTTTCATGGATTATTGTGATAACATTGGGCATGGTGCACTGTGATGACAAGGGCATGGAGCATTGTGATGAGAAGGTCAAGGAGTATTGTGAAGACAGCTGTCAGGGAGCACTGTGATGACATATGTCATGGTCCATTGTGATGACAATGGCATGGAGCATTGTGAAGCCAAATTTAATGGAGAAATGTGAGGACAAATATAATGGAGCATTTTGATGATTAGGGCTTGGAGCATTATGATGACAAGGGCCATTGAAAATTTTCATGACAAGGTCGAGAAGCATTGTGATGACAAGGTCCTGGAGCATTGTGATGACAAAACCATGGAGCCTTGTGATGACAAGTCTCATAGAGCATACTGATGAAAAGGGGCATGGAGCATTGTGATTACAGGGGTCTTGGAACATTGTAATGACAAGGGCATGGCACATTGTGAGGAGAAGACCAAGGAGCATTCTGATGGCATGCGTCCTTGAGTTCTGTGATGACATGGGCATGGAGCATTGTGATTTCATGGGTCTTGGAGCACTGTGATGGAAAGGGCATGGAACATTGTGATGAAAATGGCATGGAGCCTTGTCATGACAAGGTTCAAGGAACATACTGACAAGTGTCATGGAGCATTGTGATGACAGGGGTCATGAAGAATTGTGATAACAAGAGCATGGAGCATTGTGATGACAAGAGCATGGAACAATGGTCTAATATGTTTCATGGATTATTGCGATGACAGTTGGAATGGCGCATTGTGATGACAAGGGCATGGAGCATTGTGATGACCAGGTCATGCACTACTGTGAAGAGAGGTGTCAGGGAGCATTCTGATGACATATGTAGTGGCCCGCTCTGATGACAATGGCATGGAGCATTGTGATGCCAAGTGTCATGGAGGATTCTGATGACAAAGGTAATGGAGCATTGTGATGACAAGGGCATGGAGGTTTGTGATGACATGTGCATGGAGCATTGTGATGACAAGTGCATGGAGCATTGCAATGTTAAGTGGATGGAGAATTGTGATGACAAGAGCATGTAACATTTTGATGAGAAGTGTCATGTAGCCTTGTCATTACAAGGACGTGGAGAATTGTGATGACAAGGGACATGGAGCATTGTGATAACCAGGGCATGGTGCATTGTGATGACAGGGCTCATGGAGCATTATTATGAGAACGGCCATGGTGCATTCTGACATAAGATATCACTTATGAAGGGAATGTAAACATGGCTACATATGAACTGATTTAGGGAAGAGAACAGAGTATCAGATTTAGAAAACAATCTAATGCTTGCTTAAGGGGAAAGAGAGGTGGGGAGATGCACAAAACATAAGATTGATATTAGCACAGGTACCGTTCCATAATCCAAAAACAGAAGAGACAAGCCCTACTCCTTCCTCAGTGAACGGAACTAAACATCCGTATTCCCCTCAGAGAAATATATCTGACTAGTAAGAATTTTAAAACCTATGTATTGATATGTCTCCATAAGGGAACCAAGTGTGTCTAGAACGACATAAACATGGCAGTGAGAATCAGCTCAAACCCACTATAAAAATGAATTTCAAAACAAAACATAAAAACAGTAAAATTCTTACACAATACCTTCAGGGGTTCTGATGAAACCTGGAATGACCCTATCTACAATGACAGCTGGATGTGGCATAAGGCTGGTCACTTGGGACTGAGAGGATTGGTGAGATTGGGTGAAAAAATGCAGACCCTTTAAAGCAATAATGCCTGCCACCCATTCCATGGTTCCCATCTCTCCAGGTAGAAGGGAATATCACTACAGTTATAACGTGTATGGGAACCTAGAGAATGGAAACCATCTGATGGTGAAAGGTTTCTAAAACTCTACTACTTTTTTCTCTCCTTGTGCTCCAGTTTGATATTCCAACTGCTTTACTATCAATCTCCCAACTTGGAAAGTCAGCCCCTATATCCTCCTGGTACGCACAGTTGGCAAATTGTGCAGAGGATATAAGGGAAGAGAGAGAACCAATGAGAGAGTAGCTGTAGGCATTTGGACGGCCACATGTCTCTCTAATTTTCCATCACAAAGAGGAATTAAGCAAAGTCTCAGCCTGCACCCCAGAACCAGTATAAGTCCAGAAGCAAAACAGTTGATTTGCGGTCAGATCACAAAAACGCAAGTTGAAAAATGGAGCTCAGGGCCACAGCAATTCACTAAGCTGTAGAGTTATAAAGGACTACTCTCTTCGAAAAATCTGTTGAGGGAAAGCCACGAGGCGGAAGGGAAAATGAGGCAGAATGGCATGAAATAGATTTCAAGAGGTACATTGGAATCACCTTTAAACACAAGAAAAGCATTACAACTTCGAAAATTATGGAAATGGCCATAAAGGGCATATGGGTTTTCACGTGCATATATGCAGGAGAAAATGCATATGCCCTTTTTGGACAAGCAAGCAAGCGGGCAATGCAAATCTGCACTACAAAGAAGTATCACTTCCCACCGGTCAAAAGGGACATCCACAAAATGGGTAAAAACCAGAAAGGCAAGACAGGCCCTGGAGAACAGGGAGCCTTGTTATGCTGACGGGCGGGATGTAAATTGTCAACTGCCTCTCTGGAGGAGTGCATTGTGTTCCCTAAAACAAGTAAACAACAGAGCTACAGAGCCAAGGGCACTTCCAGTCTAGGGAATATACCTTGGGAAAACTGAAAATCAATAAGACAGATCCACACCAAAATTCAGGGCTGCACTGCTTACAAAAACCTCAACTTGGGTACACATTAAATATCCCAGGAAAGACAAAAATGGTTCAAGAAATTGTGGTACTTACATATGATGGAATATCCCTCAGCCATGAAATCAATGTCATAAGGCCAGTAGCAGCAAAATGAGTGGATTCAGGTACGATAATTCTAAGTGAAATAAGTCACACAGAAAAAGAAACTTATCATAAGATATCACTTATGAAGATCATGTAAACATGGCTACACATGAACTGAGTTAGGAAAGAAAAGAGAGACTCGCATTAAAAAAAAAAAAACGCTTATGCTTGCTTAAGGGAGAAGGAGAGGTGGGGTGATGCATAAAATCAGAGATTGATATTAGTACAGGTACCGTTCCAAAAACCAAATACGAAATAGACAAAACCTACACCTTCCTCAGTGAAAGGGACTCAACACCCCATATTCACCACAGAGTAATATATCTTAAAAGTATGAATCATAAAACCTATGTATTGATATGTCTCCATAAGGGAATCAAGTGTGTCTAGACTGGCATAAACATGACAGTGAGAATCAGCTCAAACCCACTATAAAAAGGAATTTCAAAAACAAAGCAAAAAAACAGGGAAATTTCTTTCAATTCCTTCAGGGTCTCTGATGAAACCTGGAATGACCCTATCTACAATGACAGCAGGATGTGGCATAAGGCTGGACACTTGGGACTGAGAGGATTGGTGAGATAGGGTGAGCAAATGCAGTCCGTTTAAAGCAATAATGAGGGGCACCCATTCCATGGGTCCCAACTCTCCAGGTTGAAGGGAATATTACTACAGCTATTACATGTACGGGAAACATAGAGAATGGACACACTGTGAATACGAAAGGTCTCTAAAACTCAACTAATAGTCCCTCTCCTGGTGCTCCGGTTTGACATTCCAACTGCTTTACTATCAATCTCCCAACTTGGAGAGACAGCCCCTTTAACCTCCTAGTTCTCACAGGTTGCCAATTTGGCAAAGGATGAAAGGGAAGAGGGAGAACCAAAGAGGGAGTAGCTGTTAGGCATTTGGACGGGCATATGTCACTCTTATTTCCAGGGAGGAAGAAGAATTGACCAATGTCTCAGCCACACACCGAGAACCAGTATATGTTCTGAACCAAAATATTTGACTTGCGTTCAGCTCAGAAAAAACGAGTTAAATATGGAGCTCAGGGGCACAGCAATTCACAAACTGGCAGAGTAATAAAGGGCAACTATCGTCCAAAATTCTGCTGAGGGAAGGCAACGAGGCAAACTTGAAAGGGAGGCAGAATTGCAGGAAACAGATTTCAAGAGGTACATTGGAATCGTCTTTAAAGCACAGGAAGAGGGCCACAACTTCGACAATGATGCACTTGGCTAAAAAGGGCGTATGCATTTTCTCCTGAATATATTCAGGAGACAACACATACGCCCTTTTTCGCCAAGCAAGCAAGTGGGCAATGCAAATCTTCACTACAAAGAAGTATCACTTCCCACCAGTCAAAAGGGACATCCACAATATGTGTAAAAACCAGAAAGGCAAGACAGGCCCTGGAGAACAGGGAGCCTTGTTATGCTGATGGGCGGGATGTAAATTGCCAACTGCCTCTCTGGAAGAGAGCATTGTGTTCCCTAAAACAAGTAAACAACAGAGATACAGAGCCAAGGACACTTCCATTCAAGGGAATATACCTTGGGAAAACTGAAAATCAATAAGACAGAACCACCCCAAAATTTAGGGCTGCACTGCTTACAAGAACCTCAACTTGGGTACACCTTAAATATCCCAGGAAATATAAAAAAAAGGTTCAAAAAATTGTGGTACTTACGTATGATGGAATATCCCTCAGCCATGAAATCAATGTCATAAGACCAGTAGCAGCTAAATGAGTGGATTCAGGTACGATGATTCTAAGTGAAATAAGTCACACAGAAAAAGAAACGTATCATAAGATATCACTTATGAAGATCCTGTAAACATGGCTACACATGAACTGAGTTAGGAAAGAGAAGAGAGTCTCACATTTAGAAAACACTCTTATGCCTGCTTAAGATTGATGGAGAGGTGGGGTGATGCATAAAACCAGAGTTTGATATATGCACAGGTAGAGTTCCAAGAACCAAGTATGGAATAGACAAGACCTACACCTTCCTCAGGGAAAGGGACTCAAAACCCCATATTTCCCGCAGAGGAATATATCTGACTAGTAATAATCTTAAAACCTATGTATTGATATGTCTCTTTCAAGGAATCAAGTGCGTCTAGACTGGCATAAACATGGCAGCGAGAATCAGCTCAAACCCACTATAAAAAGGAATTTGAAAAACAAAAAACAGGGAAATTCTTTATAATTCCTTCAGGGTCTCTGATGAAACCTGGAATGACCCTATCTACAATGACAGCTGCATGTGGCATAAGGCTGGACACATAGGACTGAGAGGATTGGTGAGATTGGGTGAGCAAATGCAGACCCTTTAAAGCAATAATGCATGGCACCCATTCCATGGGTCCCAACTCTCCAGGTTGAAGGGAATATTACTACAGCTATAACATGTATGGGAAACCTAGAGAATGGACACACTGTGAATACGAATAGTCTCTAAAACTCAACGTATAGTCCCTCTCCTGGTGCTCCGGTTTGACTTTCCAACTGCTTTACTATCAATCTCCCAACCTGGAGAGACCGCACCTTTAACCTCCTGTTTCGCACAGGTTGCCAATTTCGCAGAGGATGAATGGGAAGAGGGAGAACCAATGAGAGAGTAGCTGTTAGGCATTTGGACGGGCATATGTCACTCTTATTTCCCGGGAGGAAAAATAATTGACCAAAGTCTCCGCCACCAACCGGGAACCAGTATATGTCCTGAACCAAAATATTGGACTTGCGTACAGCTCAGAAAAGAACAGTTAAAAAACGGAGCTCAGGGGCACAGCAATTCACAAACTGGCAGAATAATAAAGGACAACTATCGTCCAAAAACCTGTTGAGCGAAGGACACGAGGTGGACTTGAAAGCCAGGCAGAATTGCCGGAAACGGATTTCAAGAGTTACGTTGGAACCACCTTTAAAGCACAGGAAGAGGGGCACAACTTCGACAATGATGCACTTGGCCAAAAAGGGCTTATGCATTTTCTCCTGAGTATATTCAGGAGAAAACGCATACAGTTTTTTTGGCCAAGCAAGCAAGCGTTCATGCAAGTCTGCACTACAAAGAAGTATCATTTCCCACCGGTCCACAGGAACATCGAAAAAATGGGTAAAAACCAGAAATTCAAGACAGGCCCTGGAGAACAGGGAGCCTGGTTATGCTGATGGGCGGGATGTATATTGCCAACTGCCTCTCTGGAGGAGTGCACTGTGTTCCCTAAAAGAAGTAAACAACAGAGCTACAGAGCCAAGGGTACTTTCTGTCTAGGGAATATACCTTGGGAAAACTGAAAATCAATAAGACAGAGCCACCCAAAAATTTAGGCCTGCACTGCTTACAAGAACGTCACCTTGGGTACACCTTAAATATCCCAGGAAATATAAAAATGGTTCAAAAAATTGTGGTACTTTCATACGATGGAATATCCCTCAGCCATGAAATCAATGTCATAAGACCAGTAGCAGCAAAATGAGTGGAATAAGGTACGATGATTCTAAGTGAAATAAGTCACACAGAAATAGAAACTTATCATAAGATATCACTTATGAAGATCTTGTAAACATGGCTACACATGAACTGAGTTAGGGAAGAGAACAGAGTCTCACATTTAGAAAACACTCTTATGCCTGCTTAAGGGGGAAGGAGACGTGGGGTGATGCATAAAACCAGAGTTTGATATAAGCACAGGTACTGTTCCAAAAACGAACTATTGAAGACACAAAACCTACACCGTGCTCAGTGAAAGGGACTCGAAACCCCATATTTCCCGCAGAGGAATATATCTGACTAGTAAGAAACTTAAAACCTATGTATTGATATGTCTCCGTAAGGGAATCAAGTGTGTCTAGACTGGTATAAACCTGGCAGTGAGAATCAGCTCAAACCAACTATAAAAAGGAATTTCAAAAACAAAACCAAAAAACAGGGAAATTCTTTACAATTCCTTCAGGGATTCTGAAGAAACCTGGAATGACCCTATCTACAACGACAGCTGGATGTGGCATAAGGCTGGACACATGGGACTGAGAGGATTGGTGAGATTGGGTGAGCAAACACAGACCCTTTAAAGCAATAATGCATGGCACCCATTCCATGGGTCCCAACTCTCCAGGTTGAAGGGAATATTACTACAGCTATAATATGTACGGGAAACCTAGAGAATGGACACACTGTGAATATGAAAGGTTTCTAAATCTCAACGAATAGTCCCTCTCCTGGTGCTCCAGTTGGACTTTCCAACTGCTTTACTATCAATCTCCCAACTTGGAGAGACAGCATCCTTAACTTCCTGGTTCGCACAGGTTGCCAATTTGGCAAAGAATGAAAGGGAAGAGGGAGAAACAATGAGATAGTAGCTGTTATGCATTTGGACGGGCACATGTCACTCTAATTTCCCGGGAGGAAGAAGAATTGACAAAAGTCTCAACCACCCACCGGGAACCAATACAGGTCCTGAACCAAAATATTGGACTTGCGTTCAGCTCAGAAAAAACGAGTTAAAAATGGAGCTCAGGGGCACAGCAATTCACAAACTGGCAGAGTAATAAAGGGCAACTATCGTCCAAAAATCTTTTGAGGGAAGGCCACGAGGCAGACTTGAAAGTGAGGCAGAATAGCAGGAATCAGATTTCAAGAGGTACGTAGGAATCACCTGTAAAGCAAAGGAATAGGTGCACAACTTAGACAATGATGCACTTGGCCAAAAAGGGCGAATGCGTTTTGTCCTGAATATATTCAGGAGAAAACGCATATGCCCTTTTTGGCCAAGCAACAAGCGGGCAATGCAAATCTGCACTACAAATAAGTATCACTTCCCACCGGTCAAAAGGGACATCCACAAAATGGGTAAAAACTGGAAAGGCAAGACAGGCCCTGGAGAACAGGGAGCATTGTTATGCTGATGGGCGGGATGTAAACTGCCAACTGCCTCTCTGGAGGAGTGCACTGTGTTCCCTAAAACAAGTAAACAACAGAGCTACAGAGCCAAGGGCACTACGAGTCTAGGGAATATACCTTGGGAAACGTGAAAATCAGTAAGACAGAGCCACCCCAATATTTAGGGCTGCACTGCTTACAAGAACCTCAACTTGGGTTCACCTTAAGTATCCCAGGAAAGATAAAAATTGTTCAAAAAATTGTGGTGCTTACGTGTGATGGAATATCCCTCAGCCATGAAATCAATGTCATAATACCAGTAGCAGCAAAATGAGTGGATTCAGGTACGATGATTCTAAGTGAAATAAGTCACACAGAAAAAGAAAATTATCATAAGATAATACTTATGAAGATCCTGTAAACATGGCTACACATGAACTGAGTTAGGAAAGAGAAGAGAGTCTCACATTTAGAAAACACTCTTATGCCTGCTTAAGGGGGAAGGAGAGGTTGGGTGATGCATAAAACCAGAGTTTGATATAAGCACAAGTACCGTTCAAAAAACCAACTATGGAATAGACAAGACGTACACCTTCCTCAGTGAAAGGGACTCAGAACCCCATATTTCCCGCAGAAGAATATATCTGACTAGTAAGAATCTTAAAACCTATGTATTGATAGGTCTCTTTTAGGGAATCAAGTGCGTCTAGACAGGCATAAACTTGGCAGCGAGAATCAGCTCAAACCCACTATAAAAATGAATTTGAAAAACAAAAAAAGGGAAATTCTTTACAATTCCTTCAGGGTCTCTGATGGAACTTGGAATGACCCTATCTACAATGACAGCTGGAGGTGGCATAAAGCTGGACACATGGGACTGAGAGAATGGGTGAGATTCGTGAGCAAATGCAGACACTTTAAAGCAATAATGCATGGCACCCATTTCATGGGTCCCAACTCTCCAGGTTGAAGGGAATATTACTACAGCTATAACATGTATGGGAAACCTAGAGAATGGACACACTGTGAATATGAAAGGTTTCTAAAAGTCAACGAATAGTCCCACTCCTGGTGCTCCAGTTTCACTTTCTAACTGCTATACTATCAGTCTCCCAACTTGGAGAGACAGCACCTTTAACCTCCTGGTTCGCACAGGTTGCTAATTTGCAAAGGATGAAAGGGAAGAGGGAGAACCAATGAGAGAGTAGCTGTTAGGCATTTGAACGGGCACATGTCACTCTTATTTCCCGGGAGGAAGAGGAATTTACCAAAGTCTCAGCCACCCACCCGGAACCAGTATAGGTCCTAAACCAAAATATGGGACTTTTGTTCAGCTCACAAAAAAACGAGTTAAAAAACGGAGCTATAGGACAGAGCAATTCACAATCTGGCAGAGTAATAAAGGACAACTATCATCCAAAAATCTGTTGAGGGAAGGCAACGAGGCGGACTTGAAAGCGAGGCAGAATAGCAGGAAACAGATTTCAAGAGGTACGTTGGAATTGCCTTTAAAGCAAAGGAAGACGGGCACAACTTCGACAATGATGCACATGGCCAAAAATGGCGTATGCGTTTTCTCCTGAGTATATTCAAGAGAAAACGCATACGCCCTTTTTGCCAAGCAAGCAAGCGGACAATATAAGCCTGCACTACAAATAAGTGTCACTTCCCACCGGTCCAAAGGGACATCCACAAAAAGGGTATAAACCAGAAATTCAAGACAGGCCCTTGAGAACAGGGAGCCTTGTTATTCAGAAGGGCGGGATGTAAATTACCAACTGCCTCTCTGGAGGAGTGCATTGTGTTCCCTAAAACAAGTAAACAACAGAGCTACAGAGCCAAGGACACTTCCAGTCTAGGGAATATAACTTGGGAAAACTGAAAATCAATAAGACAGGGCCACCCCGAAATTTAGGGCTGCACTGCTTACAAGAACCTTAACTTGGGTATACCTTAATTATCCCAGGAAATATAAAAATGGTTCAAAAATTGTGGTACTTACGTACAATGGAATATCCATCAGCCATGAAATCAATGTCATAAGACCAGTAGCAGCTAAATGAGTGGCTACAGGTACGATGATTCTAGGTGAAATAAGTCACACAGAAAAATAAACGTATCATAAGATATCACTTAAGAAGTTCCTGTAAACATGGCTACACATGTACTGAGTTAGGAAAGAGAACAGAGTCTCACATTTAGAAAACACTCTTATGCCTGCTTAAGGGGGAAGGAGAGGTGGGGAGATGCATAAACCCAGAGTTTGATATAAGCACAGGTACCGTTCCAAAAACCAACTATGGAATAGACCAGACCTAAACCTTCCTCAGTGAAAGGGACTCAAAACCCCATATTTCCCGCAGAGGAATATATCTGACTAGTAAGAATCTTAAAACCTATGTATTGATATGTCTCCGTAAGGGAATCAAGTGTTTCTAGACTGGCATATTCATGGCAGCGAGAATCAGCTCAAACACACTATAAAAAGGAATTTCTAAAACAAAACAAAAAAACAGGGAAATTCTTTACAATTCCTTCAGGGTCTCTGATATAACTTGGAATGACCCTATCTAGAACGACAGCTGGAGGTGGCATAAGGCTGGACACATGGGACTGAGAGGATTGGTGAGATTCGTGAGCAAATGCAGACCCTTTAAAGAAATAATGCATGGAACCCATTCCATGTGTCCCAACTCTACAGGTTGTAGGGAATATTACTACAGCTATAACATGTATGGGAAACCTAGAGAATGGACACTCTGTGAATACGAAATGTCTCTAAAGCTCAAAGAACAGTCCCTCTCCTGGTGTTCCGGTTTGACTTTCCAACTGCTTTACTATCAATCTCCCAACCTGGAGAGACAGCACCTTTAACCTCCTGTTTCGCACAGGTTGCCAATTTGGCAAAGGATGAAACGGAAGAGGGAGAACCATATAGAGAGTAGCTGTTAGGCATTTGGACGGGCACATGTCACTCTTATTTCCCGGGAGGAAGAAGAATTAACCAAAGACTCAGCCAACGACTGGGAACCAGTATACGTCCTGAACCAAAATATGGGACTGGCGTTAAGCTCACAAAAAACGAGTTAAAAAAAGGAGCTATAGGGCAGAGCAATTCACCAACTGGCAGAGTAATAAAGGACAACTGTCATCCAAAAATCTGTTGAGGGAAGGCAACGAGGCAGACGTGAAAGTGAGGCAGAATAGCAGGAAACGGATTTCAAGAGGTATGTTGGAATCGCCTTTAAAGGACAGGAAGAGGGGCACAACTTCGACAATGATGCACTTGTCCAAAAAGGGTGTATGCGTTTTTTCCTGAGTATATTCAGGAGAGAACACATACGCTCTTTTTGGCCTAGCAAGCAAGCGGAAAATGTAAGTCTGCACTACAAAGAAGTATCACTTCCCACCTGTCCGAAGGGACATCCACAAAAAGGGTAAAAACCAGAAATTCAAGACAGGCCCTGGAGAACAGGGAGCCTTGTTATGCTGATGGGCGGAATGTAAATTGCCAACTGCCTCTCTGGAGGAGTGCATTGTGTTCCCTAAAACAAGTAAACAACAGAGCTACAGAGCCAAGGGCACTACGAGTCTAGGGAATATACCTTGGGAAAACTGAAAATCAATAAGACAGAGCCACCGCAAAATTTAGGGCTGCACTGCTTACAAGAACCTCAACTTGGGTACACCTTACATATCCCTGGAAATATAAAAATGGTTCAAAAAATTGTGGTACTTACGTACGATGGAATATCCCTCAGCCATGAAATCAATGTCATAAGATCAGTAGCAGCAAATTGAGTGGATTAAGGTTCGATGATTCTAAGTGAAATAAGTCACACAGAAAAAGAAACGTATCATAAGATATCACTTATGAAGATCCTGTAAACATGGCTACACAAGAACTGAGTTAGGAAAGAGAAAAGAGTCTCACATTTAGAAAACACTCTTATGCCTGCTTAAGGGGGAAGGAGAGGTGGGGTGATGCATAAAACCAGAGTTTGATATAAGCACAGGTACCATTCCAAAAACCAAGTATGGAATAGACAAGACCTACACCTTCCTCAGTGAAAGGCACTCAAAACCCCATATTTCCTGCAGAGGAATATATCTGACTAGTAAAAATCTTAAAACCTATGTGTTGATATGTCTCCGTAAGGGAATCAAGTGTGTCTAGACTGGCATAAAGATGGCAGCGAGAATCAGCTCAAACCCACTATAAAAAGGAATTTCAAAAACAAAACAGAGAAACAGCGGAATTCTTTCCAATTCCTTCAGGATCTCTGATGAAACTTGGAATGACCCTATCTAGAACGATAGCTGGAGGTGGCATAAGGCTGGACACATGGGACTGAGAGGATTGGTGAGATTCGGGAGCAAATGCAGACCCTTTAAACAATAATGCATGGCACCCATTCCATGTGTCCCAACTCTCCAGGTTGAAGGGAATATTACTATAGCTATAACATGTACGGGAAACCTAGATAATGGACACTGTGAATACGAAAGCTTTCTAAAACTCAACGAATAGTCCCTCTCCTGATGCTCCGGTTTGACTTTCCAACTGCTTTACTGTCAATCTCCCAACTTGGAGAGACAGCCCCTTTAACCTCCTGGTTCGCACAGGTTGCCAATTTGGCAGAGGATCAAAGGGAAGAGGGAGAACAAATGAGAGAGTAGCTGTTAGGCATTTGGACAGGCACATGTCACTCTAATTGCCCGGCAGGAAGAATAATTATCCAAAGTCTCAGGCACTCACCGGGATCCAGTATAGGTCCTGAACCAAAAATTTGGACTTGCTTTCAGCTCAAAAAAACGAGATGAAAAATGGAGCTCAGGGGCAGAGCAATTCACAAACTGGCAGAGTAATAAATGCCAACTATGTTCCAGAAATCTGTTGAGTGAAGGCAGTGAAGTGAACCCAAAAATCAGGCCGAATAGCAGGAAACAGATTTCAAGAGGTATGTTGGAATCGTCTGTAAAGCAGAGGAAGAGGGGCACAACTTTGACAATGATGCACTTGGCCAAAAAGGGCGTATGCATTTTCTCCTGAATATATGCAGGAGAAAACACATACGCACTTTTTGGCCAAGCAAGCAAGCGGGCAATGCAAATCTGCACTACAAAGAAGTATCACTTCCCACCGGTCAAAAGGGACATCCACAAAATGGGTAAAAACAAGAAAGGCAAGACAGGCCTTGGAGAACAGGGAGCCATGTTTTGCTGATGGGCGGGATGTAAGTTGTCAACTGCCTCTCTGGAGGAGTGCATTGTGTTCCCTAAAACAAGTAAACAACAGAGCTACAGAGCCAAGGGCACTTCCAGTCTAGGGAATAAACCTTGGGCAAACTGAAAATCAATAAGAGAGAGCCAGTCCACAATTTAAGGCTGCACTGCTTACAAGAACCTCAACTTGGGTACACCTTAAGTATCCCAGGAAAGATAAAAATGGTTCAAAAAATTGTGGTACTTACGTATGATGGAATATCCCTCAGCCATGAAATCAATGTCATAAGACCAGTAGAAGCAAAATGAGTGGATTCAGGTACGATGAATCTAAGTGAAATAAGTCACACAGAAAAAGAAACGTATCATAAGATATCACTTATGAAGATCCTGTAAACGTGGCTACACATGAACTGAGTTAGGAAAGAGAAGAGAGTCTCATATTTAGAAAACACTCTTATGCCTTCTTAACGGGGAAGGAGAGGTGGGGTGATGCATAAAACCAGAGTTTGATATAAGCACAGGTTCCTTTCCCAAAACCAACTATGGAATAGACAAGACCTACACCTTCCTCAGTGAAAGGGACTCAAAACCCCATATCTCCCGCAGAGGAATATATCTGACTATTAAGAATATTAAAACCTGTGTATTGACATGTCTCCATAAGGCAATCAAGTGTGTCTAGACTGGCATAATCATGGCAGCGAGAATCAGCTCAAACCCACTATAAAAAGGAATTTCAAAAACAAACCAAAAAAACAGGGAAATTCTTTACAATTCCTTCAGGGTCTCTGATGAAACCTGGAATGACACTATCTACAACGACAGCTGGATGTGGCAGAAGGCTGGACGCATGGGACTGAGAGGATTGGTGAGATTGGGTGAGCAGATGCAGACTCTTTCAAGCAATAATGCTTGGCACCCTTTCCATGGGTCCCAACTCTCCAGGTTGAAGGGAATATTACTACTGCTATAACATGTATGGGAAACCTAGAGAATGGACACACTGTGAATACAAAATGTTTCTAAAACTCAATGAATAGTCCCCCTCCTGGTGGTCCAATTTGACTTTCCAACTGCTTTACTATCAATCTCCCAACTTGGAGAGACAACACCTTTAACCTCCTGGTTTGCACAGGTTGCCAATTTGGCATAGTATGAAAGGGAAGAGGGAGAACCAATGAGAGAGTAGCTGTTAGGCTTTTGGATGGGCACATGTCACTCTTATTTCCCCGGAGGAAGAAGATTTACCCGAAGTCTCAGCCAACCACCGCGAACCAGTATAGGTCCTGAACCAAAATATTGGACTTTCGTTCAGCTCACAAAAAACTAGTTACAAAATGGAGCAAAGGGGCACAGCAATTCACAAACTGGCAGAGTAATAAAGGGCAACTATCATCCAAAAATCTGTTGAGGGAAGGCATCGAGGCGAACTTTAAAGGGAGGCAGAATAGCAGGAAACACATTTCACGAGGTACTTTCGAATCACCTTTAAATCACAGGAATAGGGGCACAACTTCGACAATGATGCACCTGGCCAAAAAGGGCGTATGAGTTTTCTCCTGAATATATTCAGGAGAAAACGCATACGCCCTTTTTGGCCAAGCAAGCAAGCGGGCAATGCAAATCAGCACTACAAAGAAGTATCAATTCCCACCCGTCAAAAGGGACATCCACAAAATGGGTAAAAACCAGAAAGGCAAGACAGGCCCTGGAGAACAGGGAGCCTTGTTATGCTGATGGGCCTGAAGTAAATGGCCAAGTGCCTCTCTAGAGGAGTGCATTGTGTTCCCTAAAAGAAGTAAACAACAGAGCTACAGAGCCAAGGGCACTTCGAGCCTAGGGAATATACCTTGGGAAAACTGAAAATCAGTAAGACAGAGCCACCCCAAAATTTAGGCCTGCACTGCTTACAAGAACCTCAACTTGCGTACACCTTAAGAATTCCAGGAAAGATAAAAATGGTTCAAAAAATTGTGGTACTTACGTACGATGGAATATCCCTCAGCCATGAAATCAATGTTATAAGACCAGTAGCAGCAAAATGAGTGGATTCTGGTATGATGATTCTAAGTGAAATAAGTCACACAGAAAAAGAAAGATATCATAAGATATCACTTATGAAGATCCTGTAAACATGGCTACACATGAACTGAGTTAGGAAAGAGAACAGAGTCTCACATTTAGAAAACACTTTTTTGCCTTCTTAAGGGGGAAGGAGAGGTGGGGTGATGCATAAAACCAGAGTTTGATATAAGCACAGGTTCCTTTCCCAAAACCAACTATGGAATAGACAAGACCTACACCTTCCTCAGTGAAAGGGACTCAAAATCCCATATTTCCCAAAGAGGAATATATCTGACTATTAAGAATCTTAAAACCTGTGTATTGATATGTCTCCATAAGGCAAACAAGTGTGTCTAGACTGGCATAATCATGGCAGCGAGAATCAGCTGAAACCCACTATAAAAAGAATTTCAAAAACAAACCAAAAAAAACAGGGACATTCTTTACTATTCCTTCAGGGTCTCTGATAAAACCTGGAATGACACTATCTACAACGACAGCTGGATGTGGCATAAACCTGGACACATGGAACTGAGAGGATGGTCAGATTGGGTGAGCAAATGCAGACACTTTAAAGCTATAATGCATGGCACCCATTCCATGGGTCCCAACTCTCCAGGTTGAAGGGAATATTACAACAGCTATAACGTGTATGGGAAACCTAGAGAATGACACACTGTGAATACAAAATATTTCTAAATCTCAATGAATAGTCCCTCTCCTGGTGCTCCAATATGACTTTCCAACTGCTTTACTATCAATCTCCCAACTTGGAGAGACAGCACCTTTAACCTCCTGGTTCGCGCAGGTTGCCACTTTGGCATAGAATGAAAGGGAAGAGGGAGAACCAATGAGAGAGTAGCTGTTAGGCATTTGGATGGGCACATGTCACTCTTATTTCTCGGGAGGAAGAAGAATTAACCAAAGTCTCAGCCACACACCGAGAACCAGTATATGTTCTGAACCAAAATATTTGACTTGCGTTCAGCTCAGAAAAAACGAGTTAAATATGGAGCTCAGGGGCACAGCCGTTCACAAACTGGCAGAGTAATAAAGGGCAACTATCGTCCAAAATTCTGCTGAGGGAAGGCAACGAGGCAAACTTGAAAGGGAGGCAGAATTGCAGGAAACAGATTTCAAGAGGTACGTTGGAATTGCCTTTAAAGCACAGGAAGAGGGGCACTACTTCGACAATGATGCACTTGGCTAAAAAGGGCGTTTGCATTTTCTCCTGAATATATTCAGGAGAAAATGCATACGCCCTTTTTGGCCAAGCAAGCAAGTGCGCAATGCAAATCTTAACTACAAAGAAGTATCACTTCCCACCGGTCGAAAGGGACATCCACAAAATGGGTAAAAACCAGAAAGGCAAGACAGGCCCTGAAGAACAGGGAGCCTTGTTATGCTGATGGGCGGGATGTAAATTGCCAACTGCCTCTCTGGAGGAGAGCATTGTGTTCCCTAAAACAAGTAAAGAACAGAGATACAGAGCCAAGGACACTTCCAGTCAAGGGAATATACCTTGGGAAAACTGAAAATCAATAAGTCACAAACTCCTCAAAATTTAGGGCTGCACTGCTTACAAGAACCTCAACTTGGGTACACCTTAAATATCCCAGGAAATATAAAAATGGCTCAAAAAATTGTGGTACTTACGTATGATGGAATATCCCTCAGCCATGAAATCAATGTCATAAGACCAGTAGCAGCAAAATGAGTGGATACAGGTACGATGATTCTAAGTGAAATAAGCCACACAGAAAAAGAAACGTATCATAAGATATCACTTATGAAGATCCTGTAAACATGGCTACACATGAACTGAGTTAGGAAAGAGAAGAGAGTCTCACATTTAGAAAACACTCTTATGCCTGCTTAAGAAGGATGGAGAAGTGGGGTGATGCATAAAACCAGAGTTTGATATATGCACAAGTAGAGTTCCAAAAACCAAGTATGGTATAGACAAGACCTACACCTTCCTCAGGGAAAGGGAATCAAAACCCCATATTTCCGGCAGAGGAATATATCTGACTAGTAAGAATCTTAAAACCTATGTATTGATATGTCTCTTTCAGGAAATCAAGTGTGTCTAGACTGGCATACACATGGAAGCGAGAATCAGCTCAAACCCACTATAAAAAGGAATTTGAAAAACAAAAAACGGAAATTCTTTATAATTCCTTCAGGGTCTCTGATGAAACCTGGGATGACCCTATCTACAATGACAGCTGCATGTGGCATAAGGCTGGACACTTGGGACTGAGAGGATTTGTGAGATTGGGTGAGCAAATGCAGACCCTTTAAAGCAATAATGCATGGCACCCATTCCATGGGTCCCAACTCTCCAGGTTGAAGGGAATATTACTACAGCTATAATATGTATAGGAAACCTAGAGAATGGACACACTGTGAATACGAATAGTCTCTAAAACTCAACGTATAGTCCCTCTCCTGGTGATCCGGTTTGACTTTCCAACTGCTTTACTATCAATCTCCCAACCTGGAGAGACCGCACCTTTAACCTCTGTTTCGCACAGGTTGCCAATTTCACAGAGGATGAATGGGAAGAGGGAGAACCAATGTGAGAGTAGCTGTTAGGCATTTGGACGGGCATATGTCACTCTTATTTCCCGGGAGGAAGAAGAATTGACCAAAGTCTCCGCCACCAACCGGGAACCAGTATATGTCCTGAACCAAAATATTGGACTTGCGTACAGCTCAGAAAAAAAACAGTTAAAAAACGGAGCTCAGGGGCACAGCAATTCACAAACTGGCAGAGTAATAAAGGACAACTATCGTCCAAAAACCTGTTGAGCGAAGGACACGAGGCGGACTTGAAAGCCAGGCAGAATTGCCGGAAACGGATTTCAAGAGTTACGTTGGAATCACCTTTAAAGCACAGGAAGAGGGGCACAACTTCGACAATGATGCACTTGGCCAAAAAGGGCTTATGCATTTTTTCCTGAGTATATTCAGGAGAAAACGCATACAGTTTTTTTGGCCAAGCAAGCAAGCGTTCAGGCAAGTCTGCACTACAAAGGAGTATCATTTCCCACCGGTCCACAAGAACATCGAAAAAATGGGTAAAAACTAGAAATTCAAGAGAGGCCCTGGAGAACAGGGAGACTTGTTATGCTGATGGGCGGGATGGAAATTGCCAACTGCCTCTCTGGAGGAGTGCACTGTGTTCCCTAAAACAAGTAAACAACAGAGCTACAGAGCCAAGGGCACTTCCATTCTAGGGAATATACCTTGGGAAAACTGAAAATCAATAAGACAGAGCCACCCAAAAATTTAGGCCTGCACTGCTTACAAGAACGTCAACTTGGGTACACCTTAAATATCCCAGGAAATATAAAAATGGTTCAAAAAATTGTGGTACTTTCATACGATGGAATATCCCTCAGACATGAAATCAATGTCATAAGACCAGTAGCAGCAAAATGAGTGGATTCAGGTACGATGATTCTAAGTGAAATATGTCACACAGAAAAAGAAACTTATCATAAGATATCACTTATGAAGATCCTGTAAACATGGCTACACATGAACTGAGTTAGGGAAGAGAACAGAGTCTCACATTTAGAAAACACTCTTATGCCTGCTTAAGTGGGAAGGAGACGTGGGGTGATGCATAAAACCAGAGTTTGATATAAGCACAGTTACCGTTCCAAAAACCAACTATGGAATAGAGAAGACCTACAACTTCCTCACTAAAAGGGACTCAAAACCCCATATTTTCCGCAGAGGTATATATCTGACTAGTAAGAATCTTAAAACCTATGTATTGATATGTCTCCATAAGGGAATCAAGTGTGTCTAGACTGGCATAAACATGGCAGTGAGAATCAGCTCAAACACACTATGAAAAGGAATTTGAAAAACAAAAAAAAAAAAGGGAAATTCTATACAATTCCTTCAGGGTCTCTGATGAAACCTGGAATGACCCTATCTACAATGACAGCTGGAGGTGGCATAAGGCTGGACACATGGGACTGAGAGGATTGGTGAGATTGGGTGAGCAAAAGCATACTCTTTATAGCAGTAATGCATGGCACCCGTTCCATGGGTCCCAACTCTCCAGGTTGAAGGGAATATTAGTATAGCTATAACATGTATGGGAAACCTAGAGAATGGACACACTGTGAATACGAAAGGTCTCTAAAACTCAACGAATAATCCCTCTCCTTGTGCTCCAGTTTGACTTTCCAACTGCTTTACTATCAATCTCCCAACTTGGAGACACAGAACTTTTAACCTCCTGGTTCGCGCAGGTTGCCAATTTGGCAAAGGATGAAAGGGAAGAGGGAGAACCAATGAGAGAGTAGCTGTCAGGCATTTGGAAGTGCACATGTCACTCTTATTTCCCAAGAGGGAGAAGAATTAACCAAAGTATCAGCCACCCACCGAAAACCAGTATAGGTTCTGAAAAAAAATATTGAACTGGCGTTCAGCTCACAAAAAACGAGTTACTAAATGGAGCTCAGGGGCACAGCAATTCACAAACTGGCAGAGTAATAAAGGACAACTATCGTCCAAAAATCTGTTGAGGGAAGGCAACGAGGCGGACTTATACACGAGGCAGAATAGCAGGAAACAGATTTCAAGAGGTACGTTGGAATCACCTTTAACACACAGGAATAGGGGCACAACTTCGACAATGATGCACTTGGCCAAAAAGGGCGTATGCGTTTTCTCCTGAATATATTCAGGAGAAAACGCATACGCCCTTTTTGGCCAAGCAAGCAAGCGGGCAATGCAAATCTGCACTACAAAGAAGTATCACTTCCCACTGGTCATTAGGGTCATCCACAAAATGGGTAAAAACCAGGAAGGCAAGACAGGCCCTGGAGAACAGGGAGCCTTTTTATGCTGATGGGCGGGATGTAAATTGCCAACTGCCTCTCTGGAGGAGTGCATTGTGTTCCCTAAAACAAATAAACAACAGAGCTACAGAGCCAAGGGCATGTCGAGTCTAGGGAATATACCTTGGGAAAAATGAAAATCAATAAGACAGAGCCACCCCAAAATTTAGGACTGCACTGCTTACAAGAACCTCAACTTGGGTACACCTTACATATCCCTGGAAATATAAAAAATGGTTCAAAAAATTGTGGTACTTACGTATGATGGAATATCCCTCAGCCATGAAATCAATGTCATAAAACCAGTAGCAGCAAAATGAGTGGATTCAGGTACAATGATTCTAAGTGAAATATATCACACAGAAAAAGAAACTTATCATAAGATATCACTTATGAAGATCCTGTAAACATGGCTACACATGAACTGAGTTAGGAAAGAGAACAGAGTCTCACATTTACAAAACACTCTTATGCCTTCTTAAGGGGGAAGGAGAGGTGGGGTGATGCATAAAACCAGAGTTGGATATAAGCACAGGTACCATTCCAAAAACCAACTATGGAATAGACAAGACCTACACCTTCCTCAGTGAAAGGGACTCATAATCCCATATTTCCCACAGAGGAATATATCCGACTAGTAAGAAACTTAAAACCTATGTACTGATATGTCACCATAAGGGAATCAAGTGTGTCTAAACTGGCATAAACATGGCAGCGAGAATCAGCTCAAACCCAACCTAAAAAGGAATTTCAAAAACGAAACAAAAAAACAGGGAAATTTTTTACGATTCCTTCAGGGTCTCTGATGAAACCTGGAATGACCCTATCTACAATGACAGCTGGATGTGGCATAAGGCTGGACACATGGGACTAAGAGAATTGGTGAGATTGGGTGAGCAAAAGCATACCCTTTATAGCCGTAATGCATGGCACCCGTTCCATGGGTCCCAACTCTCCAGGTTGAAGGGAATATTAGTATAGCTATAACATGTATGGGAAATCTAGAGAATGGACACACTGTGAATATGAAAGGTTTCTAAAACTCAACGAATAGTCCCTCTCCTTGTGCTGCAGTTTGACTTTCCAACTGCTTTACTATCAATCTCCCAACTTGGAGACACAGAACCTTTAACCTCCTGGTTTGCACAGGTTGCCAATTTGGCAAAGGATGAAAGGGAAGAGGGAGAACCAATGAGAGAGTAGCTGTCAGGCATTTGGACGGGCACATGTCACTCTTATTTCCCGTGAGGAAGAAGAATTAACCAAAGTCTCAGCCACCCAGCGAAAACCAGTATAGGTTCTGAAAAAAAATATTGAACTTGCGTTCAGCTCACAAAAAACGATTTACAAAATGGAGCTCAGGGGCACAGCAATTCACAAACTGGCAGAGTAATAAAGGGCAACTATCGTCCAAAAATCTGTTGAGGGAAGGCAACGAGGCGGACTTATAAGCGAGGCAGAATAGCAGGAAACAGATTTCAAGAGGTACGTTGGAATCACCTTTAACACACAGGAATAGGGGCACAACTTCGACAATGATGCACTTGGCCAAAAAGGGCGTATGCGTTTTCTCCTGAATATATTCAGGTGAAAACGCATACGCCCTTTTTGGCCAAGCAAGCAAGCGGGCAATGCAAATCTGCACTACAATGAAGTATCACTTCCCACCGGTCATTAGGGGCATCCACAAAATGGGTAAAAACCAGAAAGGCAAGACAGACCATGGAGAACAGGGAGCCTTTTTATGCTGATGGGCGGGATGTAAATTGCCAACTGCCTCTCTGGAGGAGTGCATTGTGTTCCGTAAAACAAATAAACAACAGAACTACAGAGCCAAGGGCACTTCGAGTCTAGGGAATATACCTTAGGAAAACTGAAAATCAATAAGACAGAGCCACCCCAAAATTTAGGCCTGCAATGCTTACAAGAACCTCAACTTGGGTTCACCTTACATATCCCTGGAAATATAAAAATGTTTCAAGAAATTGTGGTACTTACGTACGATGGAATATCCCTCAGCCATGAAATCAATGTCATAAAACCAGTAGCAGCAAAATGAGTGGATTCAGGTACGATGATTCTAAGTGAAATAAGTCACACAGAAAAAGAAGCTTATCATAAGATATCATTTATGAAGATCCTGTAAACATGGCTACACATGAACTGAGTTAGGAAAGAGAACAGAGTCTCACATTTAGAAAACACTCTTATGCCTGCTTAAGGGGGAAGGAGAGGTGGGGTGATGCATAAAACCAGAGTTTGATATAAGCACATGTACCGTTCCAAAAACCAACTATGGAATAGACAAGACCTACATATTCCTCAGTGAAAGGGACTCAAAATACCATATTTCACACAGAGGAATATATCCGGCTAGTAAGAAACTTAAAACCTATGTACTGATATGTCACCATAAGGGAATCAAGTGTGTCTAGACTGGAATAAACATGGCAGCGAGAATCAGATCAAACCCAATCTAAAAAGGAATTTCAAAAACAAAACAAAAAAACAGGGAAATTCTGTACAGTTCCTTCAAGGTCTCTATTGAAACCTGGAATGACCCTATCTACAATGACTGCTGGATGTAGAATAAGGCTGGACACATGGGACTGAGAGGATTGGTGAGATTGGTTGAGCAAACGCAGACAATTTAAAACAATAAAGCATGGCACCCATTCCATGGGTCCCAACTCTCCAGGTTGAAGGGAATATTACTACAGCTATAACATGTATGGGAAACCTAGAGAATGGACACACTGTGAATACGAAAGGTTTCTAAAACTCAACGAATAGTCCCTCTCTTGGTGCTCCCGTTTGACTTTCCAACTGCTTTACTATCAATCTCCCAACTTGTAGAGACAGCACCTTTAAACTCCTGTTTCGCACAGATGGCCAATTTGGCAGAGGATGAAAGGGAATAGGGAGAACCAATGAGACAGTAGCTGTTAGGCATTTGGACGGGCACATGTCACTCTTAGTTCCCGGGAGGAAGAAGAGTTAAACAAAGTCTCAGCCACCCACCGAAAACCAATATATGTCCTGAACCAAAATATTGGACTTGCATTCAGCTCACAAAAAACTAGTTAAAAAATGGAGCTCAGGGGCCCAGCAATTCACAAACTGGCAGAGTAATAAAGGGCAACTATCGTCCAAAAGACTGTTGAGGGGAGGCAATGAGGCGGACTTGAAAGCGAGGCAGAATAGCAGGAAACAGATTTCAAGAGGTACATTGGAATCACCTTTAAAGCACAGGAAGAGGGGCACAACTTCGACAATGATGCACTTGGCCAAAAAGGGCGAATGCGTTTTCTCCTGAATATATTCAGGAGAAAACGCATACGCCCTTTTTGGCCAAGCAAGCAAGCGGGCAATGCAAATCTGCACTACAAAGAAGTATCACTTCCCACCGGTCATTAAGGGCATCCACAAAATGGGTAAAAACCAGAAAGGCAAGACAGGCCCTGGAGAACAGGGAGCCTTTTTATGCTGATGGGCGGGATGTAAATTGCCAAATGCCTCTCTGAAGGAGTGCACTGTGTTCCCTAAAACAAGTAAACAACAGAGCTACAGAGCCAAGGGCACTTCGAGTCTAGGGAATATACCTTGGGAAAACTGGAAATCAATAAGACAGAACCACCCCAAAATTTAGGGCTGCAGTGCTTACAAGAACCTCAACTTGGGTACTCCTTACATATCCCTGGAAATATCAAAATGGTTCAAAAAATTGTGATACTTACGTACGATGGAATATCCCTCAGCCTTGAAGTCAATGTCATAAGACCAGAAGCAGCAAAATGAGTGGATTCTGGTACGATGATTCTAAGTGAAATAAGTCACACAGAAAAAGAAACGTATCATAAGATATCACTTATGAAGATCCTGTAAACATGGCTACACATGAACTGAGTTAGGAAAGGGAACAGAGTCTCACATTTAGAAAACACTCTTATGCCTGCTTAAGGGGGAAGGAGAGGTGGGGGGATGCATAAAACCAGAGTGTGATATAAGCACAGGTACCGTTCCATAAACCAACTATGGAATAGACAAGACCTACACCTTCCTCAGTGAAAGGGACTCAAAACCCCATATTTCCCGCAGAGGAATATATCTGACTAGTAAGAATCTTAAAACCTATGTATTGATATGTCTCCGTAAGGGAAACAAGTGTTTCTATACTGGCATAAACATGGCAGTGAGAATCAGGTCAAACCCACTATAAAAAGGAATTTCAAAAACAAAACAAAAAAACAGGGAAATTCTTTACAATTTCTTCAGGGTCTCTGATGAAACCTGGAATGACCCTATCTAGAACGACAGCTGGAGGTGGCATAAGGCTGGACACATGGGACTGAGAGGACTGATGAGATTGAGTGAGCAAATGCAGACCCTTTAAAGCAATAATTCATGGCACCCATTCCATGGGTCCCAACTCTCCAGGTTGAAGGGAATATTACTACAGCTATAACATGTACGGGAAACCTAGAGAATGGACACACTGTGAATACGAAAGGTCTCTAAAACTCAACGAATAGTCCCTGTCCTGGCGCTCCGGTTTGAATTTCCAACTGCTTTACTATCAATCTCTCAACCTGGAGAGACAGCACATTTAACCTCCTGTTTTGCACAGGTTGCCAATTTCACAGAGGATGAATGGGAAGAGGGAGAACCAATGAGAGAGTAGCTGTTAGGTATTTGGACGGGCATATGTCACTCTTATTTCCTGGGAGGAAGAAGAATTGAACAAAGTCTCAGCCACCCACCGGGAACCAGGTCCTGAACCAAAATATTGGACTTGCGTTCAGCTCAGAAAAAACGAGTTAAAAAATGGAGCTCAGGGGCCCAGCAATTCACAAACTGGCAGAGTAATAAAGGGCAACTATCGTCCAAAAATCTGTTGAGGGAAGGCAACGAGGTGGACTTGAAAGCGAGGCAGAATAGCAAGAAACAGATTTCAAGATGTACGTTCGAATCGCCTTTAAAGCACAGGAAGAGTGTCACAACTTCGACAATGATACACTTGGCCAAAAAGGGCGTATGTGATTTCTCCTGAATATATTCAGGAGAAAACGTATACGCCCTTTTTGGCCAAGCAAGCAAGCGGGCAATGCAAATCTGCACTACAAAGTAGTATCACTTCCCACCGGTCAAAGGGGACATCGGAATAATGTGTAAAAATCAGAAAGGCAAGACAGGCCCTGGAGAACAGGGAGCCTTGTTATGCTGAAGGAAGGCATGTAAATTTCCAACTGCCTCTCTGCAGGAGTGCACTGTGTTCCGTAAAACAAGTAAACAACAAAGCTACAGAGCCAAGGGCACTTCCAGTCTAGGGAATATACCTTGGGAAAACTGAAAATCAATAAGACAGAGCCACCCCAAAATTTAGGGCTGCACTGCTGACAAGAACCTCAACTTGGGTACACCTTACATATTCCGTGAAAGATAAAAATGGTTCAAAAAATTGTGGTACTTACGTTATGATGGAATATCCCTCAGCCATGAAATCAATGTCATAAGACCAGTAGCAGCAAAATGAATGGATTCAGATATGATGATTCTAAGTGAAATAAGTCACACAGAAAAAGAATCTTATCATAAGATATCACTTATGAAAATCCTGTAAACATGGCTACACATGAACTGAGTTAGGAAAGAGAACAGAGTCTCACATTTATAAAACACTCTTACGCCTGCTTAAGGGGGAAGGAGAGGTGGGGTGTTGCATAAAACCAGAGTTTGATATAAGTACAGGCACCATTCCAGAAACCCAATACAGAATACACAAAATCTACACCTTCCTCACTGAAAGGTTATCAAGACCCCATACTTCACACAGAGGAATATATCTGACTAGTAAGAATCTTAAAACCTATGTATTGATATATCACCATAAGGGAACCAAGTGTGTCTAGACTGGCATAAACACGGCAGTGAGAATCAGCTCAAACCCACTATAAAAAGGAATTTCAAAAACAAAACAACAAAACAGGGAAATTCTTTACAATTCCTTCAGGGTCTCTGATGAAACCTTGAATGACCCTGAGTACAACGACAGCTGGATGTGGCATAAGGCTGGACACTTGGGACTGAGAGGATTCGTGAATTTGGGTTAGCAAATGCAGACCCTTCAAACCAATAATGCGTGGCACCCATTCCATGGTTCCCAACTCTCGATGTTGAAGGGAATATTACTACAGCTATAACATGTACAGGAAACCAAGAGAATGGACACACAGTGAATACGAAAGTTTTCTAAAACCCAACTAATTGTCCCTCTCCTGGTGCTCCGTTTTGACTTTCCAACTGCTTAACTATCAATCTCCCAACTTGGAGAGACAGCCCCTTTAACCTCCTGGTTTGCTCAGGTTGCCAATTTGGAAGAGGATGAAAGGGAAAAGGGGGAACCAATGAAAGAGTAGCTGTTAGGCATTGGGACGGGCACATGCCACTCTAAATTCCCGGCAGGAAGAAGAATTATCCAAAATCTCAGCCACCCGCCGTGAACAATTATAGGTCCTGAACCAAAATTTTGGACTTGTGGTCAGTTCACAAAAAACGAGTTAGAAAATGGAGCTCAAGGGCACAGCAATTCACAAACTGGCACAGTAATAAAGGACAACTATCATCCAAAAAATCTGTCAAGGGAAGGCAACGAGGCGACCTTCTAAGCGAGGCAGAATAGCAGGAAACAGATTTCAAGTGGTTCGTTGGAATCACCTGTAAAGCACAGGCAGAGGGGCACAACTTCGAAAATGATGCACTTGGCCAAAAAGGGCGTATGCGTTTTCTCCTGAATATATTCAGGAGAAAACGCATACGCCCTTTTTGGCCAAGCATGCAAGTGGGCAATGCAAATCTGCACAGCAAAATAGTATCAATTCCCACCAGTCAAAAGGGACATCCACAAAATGTGTAAAAACCAGAAATCCTAGAGAGGCCCTGGAGAACATGGAGCCTTGTTATGCTGATGGGCGGGATGTAAATTGCCAACTGCCTCTCTGGAGGAGTGCATTGTGTTCCTTAAAACAAGTAAACAACAGAGCTACAGAGCCAAGGGGACTTCCAGTCTAGGGAATATACCTTGGGAAAACTGAAAATCAATAAGATAGAGCCACCCCAAAATTTAGGGCTGCACTGCTTACAAGAATCTCAAATTGAGTACTCTCTAAATATCCCGGGATAGATAAAAATGATTCAAAAAATTGTGGTACTTATGTACGATGGATTATCCCTCAGCCATGAAATCAATGTCATAATGCCAGTAACAGGAAAATGAATGGATTCAGGTACAATGATTCTAAGTGAAATAAGTCACACTGAAAAACAAACTTATCATAAGATAGCACTTATGAATTTTCTGTAACATGGCTACACGTGAACTGAGTTAGGAAAGGGAACAGCGTCTCATATTTAGAAAACACACTTATGCCTGCTTAAGGAGGAAGGAGAGGTGGGGTGATGCATAGAACCAGAGTTTCATATTAGTACAAGTACCATTCCAAAATCAAAATACGGAATAGACAAGACCTACACCTTCATCAGTGAAAGGGACGCAAAACCCAATATTCTGCACAGAGGTATATATCTGACTAGTAAGAATCTTAAAACCTATGTATTGATATGTCACCATAAGGGAATCAAGTGTGTCTAGACTGGCATAAACATGGCAGTGCGAATCAGCTGAAACCCAGTACAAAAAGAAATTTCAAATACAAAACAAAAAAAAACAGGGAAAATCTTTCAAATTCCTTCAGGGGCTCTGATGAAACCTGGAATGACCCTACCTACAACGAGAGCTGGATGTGGCATAAAGCTGGACACTTGAGACTGAGAGGTTTGGTGAGACTGGGTGAGCAAATGCAGACCCTTTAAAGCAATAATATGTGGCACCCATTCCATGTGTCCCAACTCTCCTTGTGTAAGGGAATATTACTATAGCCATAACATTTACGGGAAACCTAGAGAATGGACACACAGTGAATAGGAAAGGTTTCTAAAACTCAACTTATAGTCCCTCTCCTTGTTCTCCAGTTTGACCTTCCAATGGCTTTACTATCAATCTCCCAACTTGGAGCAATAGCCCGTAAAACTTCCTGGTTCGCACAGGTTGCCAATTTGGCAGAGGATGAAAGGGAAGAGGGAGAACCAATGAGAGAGTAGCTGTTAGCCATTTGGACAGGTACATGTAACTTTAATTGCCCGGCAGGAAGTAGAATTAACCAATGTCTCAGCCACCCGCCGGGAACCAGTATAGGTTTTGAACCATAATTTTGGATTTGCTGTCAGCTCACAAAAACGAGTTGAAAAATGGAGCTCAGGGGCACAGCAATTTACAAACTGGCAGAATAATAGAGGACAACTATCGTCCAAAAATCTTTTGAGGGAAGGCAGAGAGGCGGACTTTAAAACGAGGCAGAATAGCAGGAAACAGATTTCAAGAGGTACGTTGGAATCACCTTTCAAGCACAGGAAGAGGGGCACAACTTCGACAATGATGCACTTGCCAAAAAGGGTGTATGCGTTTTCTCCCGAGTATATTCAGGAGAAAATGCATACGCCATTTTTGGCCAAGCAAGCAAGCAGCAATGCAAATCTGCACTACAAAGAAGTATCCCTTCCCACCGGTCAAAAGGGACATACACAAAATGTGTAAAAACCAGAAAGGCAAGAGAGGCCCTGGAGATCAGGGAGCCTTGTTATGCTGATGGGCGGGATGTAAGTTGCCAAATGCCTCTCTGGAGGAGTGCATTGTGTTCCCTAAAACAAGTAAACAACAGAGCTACACAGCCAAGGGCAGTTCCAGTCTAGGGAATATACCTTGGGAAAACTGAAAATCAATAAGACAGAGCCACCCTAATATTTAGCGCTGCACTGCTTACAAGAACCTCAACTTGGGTACACCTTAAGTATCCCAGGAAAGACAAAAATGTTTCAAGATATTGTGGTACTTACGTACGATGGAATATCGCTCAGCCATGACATCAATGTCATAAGGCCAGTAGCAGCAAAAAGAGTGGATTCAGCTACGATGATTCTAAGTGAAATAAGTCACACAGAAAAAGAAACTTATCCTAAGATATCACTTATGAAGGTCCTGTAAACATGGCTACACATGAACTGAGTTAGGAAAGTTTACAGCGTAACTAATCTTATCATAAGTTATCACTCATAGCGGGAATGTACACATGACTACACATGAACTGAATTACAAACACAACAGAGTCACACATTTAGAAAACATCTTCTGCCTGCTTAGTGGGAAAGCCGAGGTGGGGTGATGAATAAAACCACAGTTTTAAATTAGCACAGATACCGTTATATAAACCATGTATGTAATAGACAACACCTACTCCTGGCACAATGAACTGGACTCAACACCCCCTATTCATTGCAGAGGAATATGTCTGACTCTAAGTATTTTAAAACATATGTATTCTCATGTCTCCATAAAGGAATCATGTGTGTGTATAACGGCATGAATACAGCACTGAAATTCAGTTAAACCCACTTATAAAAATAAATTTCAAAAGCAAAATGCAAAAACAGAGAGAAAGTCTTAAAAATTATGTTCAGGGCCTGTGATGCAAGCTAGATTGACCATCTTTACACCCACAGCTGGATGAGACATAAGACTGGACACTTGGGGCTGACAAGATTGCTGAGGTTGTGTGAACAAAAGAACACCACTTATTGCAATACTG
The DNA here is from genome assembly GCF_964341445.2 of Mesoplodon mirus. Lineage (NCBI taxonomy): Eukaryota > Metazoa > Chordata > Mammalia > Artiodactyla > Ziphiidae > Mesoplodon > Mesoplodon mirus. Next base: position 1,340,419 of record NW_028295715.1, read on the forward strand.
TGTGCTACCCATTCTAGTGGTCCCAACTCTCCAGGTTTAAGGGAATCTTCCTACAGTTAAAACATGCATGGGAAACCCAGTGGATGGTACACTGTGTAATTGGGAAAGTTTTCTAAAAGGTACCTCATTTTTCCTTTTGTCATGCTCGGCTTCGCCATTCCATCTGCATTACTCAAAATCTCCCCACTTGGAGTGTCAGCGCCTATACCCTCCCATTATGCACAGTTTGCAAACTGTGCAGAGGATGAACAGGAAGAGGGGAAATAAATGAGAGATTAGCTGTAGGTATTTGGATGGGCACATGTCACTCTAGTTTCCCATCAGGAAGAATAATTAACCAAAGGCTCAGCCTGAAGCCCCGGAACCAGTCTAGGGCCTAAAGCCATCCTGCGGTATTGCAGCAAGCTCACAAATAGGCGAGTTGTAAAATGGAAATCAGGGGCACAGCAATTCACAAACTTGCAGAATTATAAAGGACAACTATCATCCAGAAATATATTGAGGAAAGGCAGTGAAGAGGATTTGAATGCAAGACAGAATTGAAGGAAACAGATTTCAAGAGGTAGATTGGAGTCGTCTTTAAAGCACATGAAAAGCGACAGAATTTCGACAATGTTGCCCTTGGCTGAAAAGGGATTATGTGTATTTTCTTGAATATATTCGGGAAAAAATGCATATGCACTTTTTGGCTAAGCAAGCCATCAGGCATTGCAAATCCACACTACAGAGAAGTGTCCCTTACCTCCAGTCAAAAGGGCCATCCAAAATAGTGTAAAAACCACAAATGCAGGAAAGGCCATGGAGAAAAGGGAGCCTGGTTACGCCGATGGACAGGATGTAAATTGCCAACAGCCTCTCTGGAGAACTGTATGTTGTTTTCTAAAACAGAGCTACAGAGTATAGCACACTTCCACTCATGGGCGTGTATTTTGGGAAAACTAAAAATCCACAACACACAGCCAGCCCAAAGTTTAGGGCTGCTCTGTTTACAAGAACCTCGACTTCGGTACACTTTATATATCCCAGGAAAGGAAAAAAAAATGGATATAGATGTTGTGGTACTTATATACAATGGAATGTCACTCAGACATAAAATCAATGTCATAAGGCCAATAGCAGCATAATGAGTGGCTTTAGGTACGATGATGCTAAGTGAAATGAGCCACAAAGAAAAAGAAACTTATTGTAATATATCACTTATAGAGGAAATGTAAACATGGCTACACATGAACTGAATTTCAAAAGAGAACAGAGTTACACATTTAGAAAACACACTTATGCCTCCTTAAGGGGAAAGGTGACGTGGGGTGATGTGTAAAAGTAGAGTTTGAAATTAGCACAGATCCTATTCCATATACCAAATAGTTAATAGACAAGACCTACTCCTTTCTCAATGAACTGGACACAAAACACCCTATTCACTGAAGAGGAATATATCTGACTGGTAATAACCTTGAAACCTATGTATTTATATGTCTCCATAATGGAATCAAGTGTATGTAGATTGGCATAAACACAGATCAATGGAACAGGACAGAAAGCCCAGAGATAAACCTACATACCTATGGCTATCTCATCTATGACAAAGGAGCTAAGGATATACAATGGAGAAAAGACAGTCTCTTCAGTAATTGGTGCTGGGAAAACTGGACCCCTACACATAAAAGAATGAAATTAGAACACTCCATAACACCATACACAAAAATAAACTCTAAATTGATTAGAGATCTAAATATAAGACCAGACACTATAAAACACTTAGAGGAAACCATAGGCAGAACACTCTATGACATAAATCACAGCAAGATCCTTTTTGACCCACCTCCTAGAGAAATGGAAATAAAAACAGAAATCAACAAATGGGACCTAATGAAACTTAAAAGCTTTTACACAATACAGGAAAACATAAACAATATGCAAAAACAACTCTCAGAATGGGAGAAAATATTTTCAAATGAAGCAATTGACAAAGGATTAATCTCCAAACTTTACAAGCACCTCATGTAGCTCAATATCACAAAAACAAACAACCCAATCCAAAAACAGGCAGAAGACCTAAATAGACATTTCTCCAAAGAAGATATACAGATTACCAAGAAACACATGAAAGGATGCTGAACATCACTAATCATTAGAGAAATGCAAATCAAAACTACCCTGAGGTATCACCTCACAGCAGTTAGAGTGGAAATCATCAAAAAAATCTACAAAACAATAAATGCTGGAGAGGCCTTTATTGGAGAAATTGGAACACACTTGCACTGTGGTTGGGAATGTAAATTGATATGGGCACTAGGGAGAACAGTATGGAGGTTCCTTTAAATAACTAACAATAGAAGTACCATACGACACAACAATCCAAGTACTGGGCATTTGCCTTGCGAAAACCATAATTCAAAAAGAGTTATGTACAAAAATGTTCATTGCAGCTCTATTTGCATTAGCCAGGACATGGAAGCAACCTAAGTGTCCATCGACAGATGAATGGATAAAGAATATCTGGCACATATATACAATCAAATATTACTCAACCATAAAAAGAAGCAAAACTGAGTTATTTGTACTGAGGTGGATGGACTTAGAATCTGTCCTACACAGTGAAGTAAGTCAGAAAGGGAAAAACAAATACTGTATGTTAACAGAGATATATGGAATCTAATGAAGAAAAAAAAAGATTTTGAAGAACCTAGGGGCAGGACAGGATTAAGGACACAGACATAGAGAAAGGACTTGAGGACACCGGAAGGGGAATGGGTAAGCTGGGACGAAGTGAGAGAGTGGCATGGACATAAATACATTACCAAATGTAACACCGATAGCTACTGGGAAGCAGCCACATAGAACAGGGAGATCAGCTCGGTGCTTTGGGACCACATAAAGGGGTGGGATATGGAGTGTGGGAGGGAGATGCAAGAGGGAGGGGATCTGGTGATATTTGTATATGTATAGCTGATTCACTTTGTTATACAGCAGAAACGAACACTCCATTGTAAAGCAATTATACTCCAATAAACGTGTAAAAGGAAAAAAAAAAAAAGAAAGAAAGAAAGCCCAAGGATAAACCTACACACCTATGGTCAACTAATCTATGACAAAGGAGGCAAGACTATACAATGGAGATAAAACAGTCTCTTCAATCATTGGTGCTGGGAAATATGGAGAGCTACATGTAAAAGAATGAAATTAGAACACGCCCCAACACCATACATAAAATTATAATCAAAATGGATTAGAGACCTTAATGTAAGACCGGACAGTATAAAACTCGGAGAGGAAAACTTACGAAGGATACTCTGACGTAAATCACAGCAAGATCTTTTGATCCACCTCCTATAGTAATGAAATAAAAAAGAAAACTAAACAGATGGGACCTAATGAAACGTAAAAGCTTTTGCAAAGCAAAGGAAACTACAAACAAGACGAAAAGACAACCCTCAGAATGGCAGAAAATATTTGCAAATGAATCAATGGACAAATGATTAATCTCCAATATATATAAACTGCTCATGCAGCTCAATATTAATAAAACAAACAACACAATACAAAAATGGAAGATCTAAATAGACATTTCTTCCAAGAAGACATAGAGATGACCAGTACGCACATGAAAATCTGCTCAACATCACTAATTATTAGATAAATGGAAATCGAAACTACAATGAGGTATCACGTCACACCTGTTAGAATGGGCATCATCAGAAAATCTACAAACAACAAATGCTGGAGAGGGTGTGGAGAAAAGGAACCTTCTTCCACTATTGTTGGGAATGTAAATCGATACAGTCTCTATGGAGAACAGTATGGAGGTTCCTTAAAAAACTAAAAATAGAATTACCATATAATCCAGCAATCCCACTACTGGGCATATACCCAGAGAAAACCATAAATCAAAAAGACACATTCACCACAATGTTCACTGCAGCACTATTTACAATAGACAGGTAATGAAAGCAACCTAAGTGCCCACAGACAGACGAATGGATAAAGACGTGGTACATATATACAACGGAATATTACTCAGCCATACATCGGAATGAAATTGGGTTACTTGTAGAGACCTTGATGGATCTAGAGACTGTCATACAGAGTGAAGTAAGTCAGAAAGAGAAAAACAAATATTGTATATTAATGCACATATGTGGAACCTAGAAAAATGGTACAGATGAACCGGTGTGCAGGGCAGAGATAGAGACACAGATGTAAAGAACAAACATATGGACACCAAGGAGGGAACGCCATGTGAGGGTGGTGGTGGGATGAATTGGGAGACTGGGATTCACATGTGCACACTTATATGTATGAAATAGATATCCAATAAGAACTTGCTGTATAAAAGAAATAAATTTTTAAAAAAATAAATAAATAACATTTAATAAAATAAAACAGAAAAATAGTTTTTCCCTTCACATAGACGTCTTTATATTAATGCATTATTTCCATGTATATATCTCCAAATTAAAAAAAAAGAGGAATAAATAAAATCTAACTTGAACCAAAAAGAAAAAAAACAAACAAACAAACAAACAGAACTCACCAGTTATAGAGTGGATAATCGTATCAGGGCACTTGCTCCAGTGGTAAAAAAATTCTTAAGTTGGTCAGAGGTGGGAAATTGTCTCCCATGCAGTCAGCAGTGCTCGCCCCCACAAGGAGCATCCTCATTGCAAAGCTGGGGGAATGTGTCGAGGCGTCTGTGAGTAAATGTGAGCTGAGCCCCAGTCCTGCTGCAGCTGAACTCTTCCCACCCTTTCCAGGTAAAACACCTGAATATGTACAAGCACTTGCAAGCCTAGAGGAAGGGCTGTGGAGCCACACTAGCGAGAGCACGCAGGCCGACTTGGTGCCTGCAGGCCAGCCAGGATGGTCCTGGCCCCAGATGCTCTTCTGGAAGCTTTCCATTTCCCTGCCTGAGATACCCCTCCTTCCACAGCACCCACTGCTTTTTTACTTCCTCACCTCTGCCTGGGGAGAAATTCCAGTGGCAGGTACGGGTGACACATCCTCTTCTTTAGCAGGTGGCAGCCTGGCAACTCCTGCAGAAAGTTCAGCAGAGCCCAAATCACACTGGGCCACCCACAAAGACATGGCACCTCACTCCCTCCCAACACCCCAGCCCCGAAACTGCTGACGGGGCAGAGAATATGGCGTCAGGCACAGCTACAGGGGCTCTTGCTGACTGGAGAGGTGTTTATATTGACCTCAATCCAGCACACCTGTGGGGGGGGCTGGCAGGCAGTGTCAGGCTGCCCAAATCAGCCAATCCTCACCCCTCAGGGGCTCACAGTTGCAGAAAATGGACCTTGCTAAACGGGTCAGTCCCAAGGAACAGGTGTGGGCTCTACAGAGTCAGGCTAGACAAGGGGCTGCAGCTGCGGCTTGTTTTCTTATCATTTTATCTGGTCCATGAGTGGAAAACAACTTCAAGAAGACCCTATCCTAATGAGAGGAACCCAGGAGTCAGGGAGAGGAGTGATGGTGGGTGGAGACAGAGGCCTGGTGCCCTGGCTGCAGTGGAAGTGTCTGGAAGACCAGGCAGAGAGAGGCTGCACAGAGTGATAGCCAGGGTCACAGAACTGTCAGAGCTGCTGTTTGTTAGTTCAAGTCCTGCTCTGAGGTGTTCTGTGTCAGCTGTGAGCGACAGATGAGCTGGGGTTTCTCTGCAAGGTGGGCTATGTGCACAGTTCCTGTGTGTCCAGCCCTGCTGGGGTGCCTGCCCATGGGAGCTCTGTATCCTGGGAAAGGCCTGACTATGAGAGCCCCATGGGCTGCTGGGTAGCTGCACAGGTGATCTCCATACCCTGGGAGGGACTTGAACACGAGAGCCCCGTGGGCTGTGGGGTGCGGGATGCAGCCCAGGTGAACTCCATATCCTGGGATTGGCCTGACCACGAGAGCCCCATGGGCTGCTGGAGACCTGGTAAAGGATATCAGGACAGTCAGTGAAGCCACCGAAGATATACATCCAGTAGCTCCTATTTCCTACACCCTGCTGCTGATTCTACCATCCACCAGGCCATGGCATTCTGTATTACACTTCAATGATGCCTTCTTCTGTATTCCATTCATCTCAGAGTCACAAGAATTGTTGGCTTGTGAGTGGCAGGACACAACATGCAACACAAGCAATAATGCTGGGCCGTCCTGCCCCAATGGTTCAAAAATCCCCACACCATCATTGGGGAAATGTCCTCTAAAGACCTAAAAGTTCTACCTCTGTAAAAGGGAACCCTCCTTCAATATGCAGATGACATTCTGATTGCCAGGCCTACTAAAGACGCCTCTGAACTACCTAGCCAAGAAAGGATAGAAGGTGTCCAAGGAAAAGGCTCAAATATCCCAGGCTCAGGTGACATGCCTGGGCTTCATTCTCACAGATATTCGGAGAAACGCATCCCAGGATAGGGAAGAAGCCATTTGCAGCCTTACCTCTTCTAAAACTAGAAGACAGCTTAGGGCTTCCAGGGGAGGCCAAGGTTTTCTGCATCTGGATCCCTAACTACAGTCTAATAGCTGGGCCTCTACATGAAACACTGACATGAAAAGATGATGATCCTTTTGAATAGAATCTAGAAGCAGCATTTCAAGAATGGAAAGAGCAGTCAATTCAGATCCTTGCCCAGGAACTCACTAATTTAGCTAAACCCTTTGACCTTTACATACCCGGTCAAAGGTTAATCGCCCTTGGAGACTTAGTGCAAAAACTGGGACCACTTGAAATGGAGCAACACAAGAATGCCCTTCAGGTATGATAAACTATGGTCACCAAGGGCTTTGCCCACCGACTCATCAGGCCAGGATACTGGGGTATCTAAAAAGCTGGAAATCAGCAGCCCACAAGGCCAGCTCCCTCCTAAGGGAAAAGGACCCCATGTCGTGATCCTAACCACCCATCATGCCCTGAAGTTGCAGGGGTCGCTCTGTGGACACACTGACCTCGAGTGAGGAGGCCTTCCAACTCCAACCTCCAGAGAGACAAATGGGGGCATCTGGCCCCCAAGATGACTTGTGTGACCATCACTTGACCTGGAGTTTCTCTCGGAAAACCACAAGACTGTGCCCCGAAAGAGCAGACTACTGCTTGCAGGAATTACTGCACCCAGAAGGGAGCTAATAAGTTTGGTGGGGGAAACATATCACGCTTTCACCATAGAAAACCCTACAGACACCGCGGTGATGGTGGCCAATATGACCAGCTGGACTGCTGTCTACTTCTAAATGCCGTTGACTCAGTGGACGTCATGGTCCTGGATCACCACTGACCCTGGACTGTCTGGGAGTTGTGCGGGCAGGGTTCTGACACATGGTGCTGTTTGTACATTAATTCAGGGACCTAATTAAAGAAAGCACAGACTACTGGTCAGAGCATCTAGGCTGGCAAAAACCGTCAGCCTAAGGTCGCCAAACAAATGTGGGGTGGGGTGAAACCTGCCACCACAGCATCTTTGCGCATCTCTTTCCTGGAACCTTAAAGGTCATTAGAATCTATAACACTTCCAATGCTGGTGCTCAGGCGGACGAGAAGTGAGGCAGGAGTCTTTGGAACAATCAACCTCACCTGGAGGCTGGTGGGGAGACGTTTTGCCCCTAACCCCAGGTATCAGGGCTGCCACCACAGCATGAAGCAGTTACAAAAGAGGGGTCTGCACCCTCAACACCCCAAGAATGAGGAACGGAACAAAAAGCAGAGGAGGTGTTCGTCTCTGGCAAAGTTCATTAAAAATTCCTGGGAGATAAAAAGAGAATCTGGGCAATAAAATAAAGTCTAACCTGTTTTTCCTTTGTGCTTTGTCTAATTTCACGTGCTCCTAGGGTTCTGCATGCAGAGGTCCCACACCCGGCACTTCAGACCTGATTTCCTAGTGCAGAATGGCTGGGTCGACACCTCAGCTAGCGGAGTCCCATGCAGACTCCACGGCATAGAGCCTGAGCTGCAGCCAACCCAGCCCTCGAGAGCACCATCTCCTAACTCCCACTGTCGCTGCCGGGATCCCTACACAGCAGCCCAGCCCACAGCCTGTGGGGGAGTGCACGCTCTCACCTCTCCATTCTGTTTTCAAAATAATGTTTCCTTTGCTTCTGAACCAAACTCAGTCTTGATCTGTTGGCTCCAATGACACTGGGCTCGGGGACTCCTGTTGGGGTCCAGTCTGGAGGATCAGTAACAGAAATTGAGAACATTGTAACTTCAATGAACAGATGTGCGGGCCAAACTGTAGTTAGATACAGCAGTGTATAATGCTCGGGTAAAATAAGATGTTTCTAAGACTTACATTTGATAATTCCATCACTTTACTATAAGCAAGTTCAGTGAAGACGTCTGTCTTATTTGTCAGGTCAACATTAGAGAAATGAAGTGATTTATTTCCATGGTTGTACATCGAATACTCTTGGCTGAAACTTCAATCTTGTTTTGAATGCATTTCCATTGAAAAGGATACCTCTCTTTCAGCTCCCCCATTCCTGAGAAGTATAAAATCTTATAATTTATTATTACCAAAGGGGAAAGGTAGGAAAAGGGATAAATTAACAGTTTGGGATTAACACATACACACTGCTATGTATAAAATAGATCATCAACAAGGAACTACTGTATAGCACAGGGAACTACACTGAATATTTTGCAATAACCTATAAGGGGAAATAATCTGAAAAAGAATCGATATTTTTATTGACATCATCTATCAATGACAGATAAAATGTAACCTAAGCAAGGCCGATGGTGAGCGCTTCTGAACCTGAAGATTTCAATCATCTAAAATTTGGGCTCTGCCTATTTCCCAAGGCCCTTAATGGACATACGTGTAGCCGTAGCTTAAAAATTCCCCAGTTTGGGGTTCGGGGAGGCACTGATTTGGAAAAATCCCTGGTGTTCTCCTTCCATGCACGGGACCCTTCCTACAGCTAAAACATGCCTGTCACACCTAGACGATGGTACACCGTTTGATCGGAAAGATTTTGGAAAAGGCACCTCATCTCCTCATCGCCTGGTGCACGGGTTCAACCCTCCAGCATCTTTCCTGACAATCTCCTTACTTGGGGATATCAGCACCGTCAACATCCTGTTGCACACAGTTTGGAATTTGTCCAGAGGATGAAGCGGAAGGATGAGAAAAATTTAGAGACAAGTCTTAGGTGTTCAGACAGGCAAATGCCACTCTAATTTCCTATCTGGAAGACAAATTCATCAAAGGCTAGAATTGCGCATGGAAACAGAATAGGGCTAGAGGAAATCCCACTGTTTTGTGTCCAGTTTCCAAAAACACAATTTGAAAAATGGAACTCGGGGGCAATAAAATTCATGAAACTGCAGAGTTGAAAATATCTATTGTCGAAAAATGTCTTGAGGTAAGTTACAGAAAAGGACTTGTAAGCAAGGGAGAGTGGCAGGAAACAGATTTGAAGAGGTAGAAAGGACTCCCCATTAAAGCACAAGAAAAGGGGCTGAACATCGCCAATGATGCACTTGGCCCAAAAGGGCGTATGCAATTTTTTCTGAATATATCCAAGTAAAGGCCATACACACTTTTTATCCAACCAAACAGGTGGGCACTGGAAATCAATACTATAAAATGTATCACTTCACATCAGTCAGAAGGGCCATCCACATAAAGTGTAAACACCAGAAATGCCGGACAGGGTGAGGAGAAAAGGGAGCCCTGTGAGGCTGATAGTGGAAATGTAATGTGCCAACGGCCACTCTGGAGAAGTGTATTGTGTTTGCTAAAACATCTGAAAACTGAGCTACAGAGCATAGGGCACTTGCACTCATGGGCGTATACCTTGGGAAAAACAAAAAAATGACAGAAAACCGGCACTCCAACGTTTACCACCTCTCTGTTAAAAAGGGCCTCCACTTGGATATAACCTAAATGTCCCTGGAAGGATAAAATGGATAAAAGAGATGGGGTACTTATGTAGAGTGGAATATTACTCATCCAGAAATCAATGAAATAAGGCCAGTTGTAACAACTCTGGAGGAGTTACATACGATCATTCTAAGTGACACATGTCAGAAAGAAAAAAGACACATATCGTAAGATGTCACTTAACGGTGGAATCAAAAATGGCTACACATGAAATAAACTACAAAACAGAAACATAGTCAAATATGTAGAAAAGAGACATAAGGCTGCTAAATGGGAAAGGTGGGGAATGGTGTGGTATTATCCAGGAGGTTGAAATTAGCAAAGATACCATTCCAAGTACCGAATTGAATAACTGGCAAGGCCTACACGGTACCTCAAAGAACTGCACTCAGTCCACTCAAGTCACTGGAAAATAATACATATGACTCGTAAGCATCTGAGAAAGAATTTATTGTTGTCACACAGTACATGAATCAAGTGGATGTACAGCAGCAAAAAACAGAGCTTTGAAAATCAGCTGTAACCAATATAAAAATAAATTTAAAAATATTTATAAAAACAGTGAGACAGACAAAAATTCTTACAACTTTTGTTGAAGGGCTACGATGTAACATGGATTGAACACATGTAGACCCACAGCAGGGTGATATGTAAGGCTGGAAGCTATGCACGCTAAGAGATGTTAGAGAGGCTGGGTGAGGAAATGCAGACCTTTTAAAGTAATACTGCCTGGTACCCATTCCATGGGTCCCAAATCGGCAGTTTCAAGGGAATCTTCTGACAGCAAAAACATGCCTGGGAAACCGAGATGAATGTACACCGTGTGCTCAGGAAAGGTGTCTAAAATGCACCTCATTTTTGATCTCCTGGTGCTGGGGTTCACCATTCCAGCCACATTACTAACAATCTCTCCACTTGGAGAATCAGCACCTTTAACATCCTGTTTCACACAGTTTGCAATTTTTGAAGAGGATAAATGGGAAGTGGAGGAACCAGTGAGAGATTAGCTGTAGGAGTTTTGACAGGCACATGTCACTCTAATATCCCTTTAGGAAGAAGAATTAACCAAAGGCTCAGCCTGCCTCCCCAGAACCAGAATAGGGCCGGAATCAATCCAATGGTTTGGCGGCCAGCTCACAAAAATGTGAGTTGCAAAATGGAGCTCAGGAACAGACAATTCAAAGACCTGCAAAGATATAAATGATAACCAACGTCCAAAAATATATTCAGGTAAGGCAACGAAGAGGTTCTGAATGAGAGGCAGAATTGCAGGAAACATTTTTCGAAAGGTAGATGGTACTCACATTTAAAGCATATGAAAAGCAGCAGAATTTCTAAAATGATGCAGTTGGGCAAAAGGGTGTATGCGTTTTTTTCATAAATATCTTCAGGAAAAAAACACATACAGAGTTTTTGGCCAACCAAGCAAGAGGGAAATGCAAATCCGCACAATAAAGAAGTCTCAATTTCCACTGCTCAGAAAGTCCATCCAAAAAATGTGTACAAATCAAAAATGCAGGAGAGGCCATGGTAAACAGGGAGACTAGTCACGCTGATGGGTGGGGTATAAATATCCAAGAGCTACTCTGAAGAATTGTATGCTGTTTCCGAAAACATCTAAAATACAAAGCCCCTGAGCAAAGGGGACTTCAACTCATGGACATATAACTTGGGAAGACTAAATATCAACAAGACACAGGCACCCCAAAGTTTAGGGCTGCTCTGCATACAAGAACCTCAACTTCGGTACACCTAAAGTATCCCAGGAAAAAGAGAAATGCATAAAGAACTTGTGGTAATTTTGTACAACGGAATATCACTCAGACGTGAAATCAATGTCATAAGGCCAGTAGCAGCATAATGAGAGGATTTAGGTATGATGATTCTAAGGGAAATTAGTCACACAGAAAAAGAATCTTATCATAAGATATCACTTACAGAGGGAATGTCAACATCACAACACATGAACTGAATTAGGAAAGAGAGCAGCGTCTCACATTTAGAAAACACTCTTATGCCTCCTTAAGGGGAAAGGAGAGGTGGGGTGATGCATAAAACCAGAGTTTGATATTAGCACAGGTACCATTCCATAAACCAAATACAGAATAGACAAGACCTACACCTTCCTCAGTGAACGGGACTCAAAACCCCTATTCCCCACAGAGGAATATATCTGATTAGTAAGAATCTTAAAACCTATGTACTGATATGCCTCTGTAAGGGAATCAAGTGTGTCTAGACCGGCATAAACACGTCAGTGAAAATCAGCTCAACCCCATTATAAAAATTAATTTCAAAAACAAAACAAAAAACAGCGAAATTCTTACACAATTCCTTCAGGGGTTCTGATGAAACCTAGAATGACCCTATCTGCAAAGACAGCTGGATGAGACATAAGGCTGGACACTTGGGACTGAGAGGACTGGTGAGATTGGGAGAGAAAATGCAGACCCTTTAAAGTAGTAATGCATGCCACCATTCCATGGGTCCCAAATTTCCAGGTAGAAGGGAATATCACTACAGTTATAACATGTATGGGAAACCTAGAGAATGGACACCCTGTGATGGCGAAAGGTTTCTGAAAGTCTCCTACTTTTTCCTCTCCTTGTGCTACAGTTTGGCATTCCAACTACTTTACTATCAATCTCCCAACTTAGGAGAGTCATCCCCTATAACCTCCTGGTTCGCACAGTTTGCTAATTGTGCAGAGGATGAAAGGAAAGAGGGAGAACAAATCAGAGAGTAGATGTAGGCATTTGGACGGACACATGTCACTCTAAATTCCCGTCAGGAAGAAGAATTAACCAAAGCCTCAGCCACCCACAGGGAACGAGTATAGCCACCCCTGGAACCAGTATAGGTCCTGAAGCAAAATTTTGGATTTGCGGTCAGCTCCCAAAAATGGGATTTGAAAATTGGAGCTCAGGGGTAAAGCAAATCAAAAACCTGCAGAGTTATAAAGGACTACTCTCTTCCAAAAATCTGTTGAGGGAAGGCAACAAAGCGGACTTGAAAATGAGGCGGAATTGCACAAAACATATATCAAGAGGTAAATTGGAATCGCCTTTAAAGCACAGGAAAGGCATCACAACTTCGAGAATGATGCACTTGGCCAAAAACAGCATATGAATTTTCTCCTGAATATATTCAGGAGAAAAGGCATAGGCCCTTTTTGGCCAAACAAGCAAGCGTGCAATGCAAATCCACACTACAAAGAATTGTCACTTCCCACTGGTCAAAAAGGACATCCGAAAATCTGTAAAAACCAAAAAGGCAAGATAGAGATAACAAGGGCATAAAGCAATATGATCCCAAGGGTCATGGAGGATTGTGATGACAAGCGCATGGAGCATTGTGATGACAAGATTATGTATCATTTTGCTGTCAAAGGCATTGTGATGACAAGGTTCATGGAGCACTGTGATGACAAGCGTCATGGAGCATTGTGATTACAGGGTTCATGGAGCATTGGGATGACAACGGCATGGAGCATTTTGATGACAAGATTCCCGGATCATTGTGTTGTCAGGGTTCATGGAGCATTGTGATGACAGTGGTCATGGAGCATTGTTATGGCAGAGGTCATGGAGCATTGTGATGAGAACGTCATGGAGCATTGGGCTGAAAATGTTCATGGAGTATTGTGATGACAGGGGTCAAGTAGCATTGTGAAGACACGGTACTGGAGCATTGTGATGAGAAGACCATGGAGCCATGTGATGACAAGTCTCATGGAGCATTCTGATGAAAAGGGTCATGGAGCATTGTGATTACAGGGGTCTTGGAGCATTGTGATGACAAGGGCATGGAACATTGGGATGAGAATGTCATGGAGCGTTCTGATGACATGCATCATGGAGCTTTGTGATGACAAGGGCATGGAACATTGTGATTACAGGGCTCTTGGAGCATTGTGATGACAAGGGCAGTGAACAATGGGATGAGAATGTCATGGAGCGTTCTGATGACATGCATCATGGAGCTTTGTGAGGACAAGGGCATGGAACATTGTGATTACAGGGGCCTTGGAGCACTGTGAGGGAAAGGGCATGTAACATTGTGATGAAAAAGGCATGGAGCCTTTTCATGACAGGGTTCAAGGAGCATACTGATGACAAGTGTCAGGGACCATTGTGATGAAAAGGGTATTGAGCATTATGATGACAAAGATCATGGAGCATTATGATGAGAAGACCATGGATAATTGTGATGACGAGCGTCATGGAGCACAGTAATGACAAGGGGTATGGAGCATTGTGATGAAAAGTGCATGGAGCATTGTGATGAAAAAGGCATGGAGCCTTTTGGTGACAGGGTTCAAGGAGCACTCTGACGACAATGTCAGGGAACATTGTGATGACAAGTGTATTGAGAATGGTGATGAAAAAGATCATGGAGCATTTTGACAAAAAGGGCATGGAGTATTGTGATGACAGGCATCATGGAGCGTTGTGATGACAAGTGTTATGGAACATTGTGATCACAAGGGTTTGGAGCATTGTGATGACAGAGGTCATGGATCATTTTGATTTCAAGGAGCATGGAGCATTGTGATGACAAGGGCATGAAGCAATGTGATCCCGATGTTCATGGAGGATTGTGATGACAATGGTAATGGAGTATTTTGATGACAAGCGCATAGAGCATTGTAATGACAATGCCATGTAGCATTTTGCTGACAAAGGCATGGAGCATTGTGATGACAGTGGTCATGGAGCACTGTGATGAGAAGCATCACGGATCATTGTGATTACAGGGGTCATGGAGCATAGGGATGGCAAGGCCATGGATCATTGTGATGACAAGTGTCATGGAGCATTGGGCTGAAAATGTTCATGGAGCATTGTGATGACTAGGGAATGGTGCATTGTGATGACAAGAGTCCCGGATCACTGTGTTGTCAGGGGTCATGGAGCGTTGTGATGACAGTGGTCATGGAGCATTGTGATGATAGGTATCATGAAGCATTGTGATGAGAATTTCCTGGAGAATTGGACTGAAAATGTTCAGGAAGTATTGTGAGGACTGGGGTCATGGAGCATTGTGATGACAAGGGAATGGAGCACTGTGATGAAAAGTTCCTGGAGCATTGTGAGGAGAAGACCATGGAGCCTTGTAATAACAAGTCTCATGGAGCATTCTGATGAAAAGGGGCATGGAGTATTGTGATGACAGGTGTCATGGAGCATTGTGATGACAAGGGCATGGAGCACTGTGATTACTGGTGTCTTGGAGCATTGTGATGAAATTGGCATGGATCATTGTTATGAAAATGGTATGGAGACTTGTAATGACAGGGTTCCAGGAGCATACTGATGACAAGTGTCAGGGAGCATTGTGATGACAAGTTTATAGAGCATTGTGATGACAAAGGTCATGGAGCACTGTGATGAGAAGAGCATGGATAATTGTGATGATGAGCGTCATGGGGCGTTGTGATGATAAGTGTTATAGAACATTGTGATCACAAGGATTTGGAGCATTGTGATGAGACAGATGATCGAATATTTTTATTTCATTGTGATGACAAGAGCCTGAAACATTATGATGATGGGCAGGGTGCATTTTGATAACAGGGTTCATGAAGCATTGAGATGCAAATGGGCATGGAGCATTGTGATTAGAGGGTTCATGGAGCATTGTGATGACAATGGCATGGAGCATTGGGATGCCAAGGGTCATGGAGCTTTGTGATGACAAAGGTCATGGAGCAATTTGATGACAAGGGGTGGTGCAATGTGATGAGAATGGCAGGGAGCAGTGTGATGACAGGGTCATAGAGCAATTTGATGAAAAGTGTCATTGAATATTTTGATGAGAGGGGTTATGGAACATTGTGATGTCAGTGGTCATCGAACTTTGTGATGATAATTGCATGTAACATTGCAAAGACAGGAGTCATGGAACATTGTGATGACAGTGGTGAGGGAGTATTGTGATGAATAGTGATGTAACATTGTGATATCTGTGGTGAGAGAGCATTTTGATGTGAAGTGCATGGAGAATTGTGATGACAAGTTTTATGGAGCATTGTGGTGACAAGATTGTGGAGCACTGTGATGACATGTGCAGGGTGCATTGTGATGACATGGGTCATGGTGCATTGTGCTGACAAGTGCATGGAGCATTGTGATGACAAGGGTCATGGAGCATTGTGCTGAGGAAGGCATAGAGCATTGTGATGACAAGGGTCAAAGAGCATTGTGATGAAAATTTCATGGAGCATTGTGGTTAAATATGTCAGAGAGACTGTGGATGACGAGGGCATGGACCATTGTGATGACAAAGGTCTTGAAGCATTGTGATGAATCGATTCATGGAGCATTGTGATGACAGGGGTCATGGAGCATGGTGATAACAAGGGCATGGAGCATTGTGATGACAAGGGCAGGGAACATTGGTCTAATAAGTTTCATGGATTATTGCGATGACAGTTGGAATGGCGCATTGTGATGACGAGGGCATGGAGCATTGTGATGACCATGTCATGCAGTATTGTGAAGACAGGTGTCAGGGAGCATAGTGATGACATATGTAATGGCCCATTGTGATGACAATGGCATGGAGCATTGTGATGCCAAGTGTCATGGAGGATTCTGATGACAATGGAAATGGAGCATTGTGATGACAATGGCTTGGAGCATTGTGATGACAAGGGTCAGGGAGCATTGTGCTGACAAGTGCATGGAGAATTGTGATGACAAGGGTCATGGAGCATTCTGATGACAAGCTTGTGGAGTATTTTGATGACAATGGCATGGATCATTGTGATGAAAACGGCATGGGCATTGTGATGAAAAAGGCATGGAACATTTTCGTGAAAGGGTTCAAGGAGCATTCTGATGAAAAGTGTCAGGGAGCATTGAGATGACAAGTGTTTTGAGAATTGTGATGACAAAGGTCATGGAGCATTGTGATGAAAAAGGCATGGAGTAATGTGATGACAGGCATCTTAGAGCGTTGTGATGACAAGTGCTATGAAACATTGTGATCACAAGGGTTTGGAGCATTGTGATGACAGAGGTCATGGATAATTTAGATTTCAAGGAGCATGGAGCATTGTGATGACAAGGGCATGAAACAATGTGATCCCAAGGTTCATGGAGGACTGTGATGACAATGGGAATGGAGTATTGTGATGACAAGCGCATAGAGCATTGCAATGACAAGGTCAGGTAGTATTTTGCTGACAAAGGCATGGAGCATTGTGATGACAGGTTTCATGGAGCACTGTGATGACAATCGTCATGGAGCATTGTGAATACAGGGTTCATGGAACATTGGGATGACAAGGGCATGGATGATTGTGATGACAAGTGTCATGGAGCATTGGGCTGAAAATGTTCATGGAGTATTTTGATGACAGGGGTCATGGAGCATTTTGATGAGAAGGTCATGGAGCATTGGGCTGAAAATGTTCATGGAGTATTGTGATGACAGGGATCATGGAGCATTTTGATGACAAGTTCCTGGAGCACTTTGATGAGAAGACAATGGAGAATTGTGATGACATGTCTCATGGAGCATTCTCATGAAAAGGGACATGGAGCATTGTGATGACAGGGGTCTTGGAGCATTGTGATGACAAGGGCATGGTGCATTGTGATGAGAAGGCCATGGAGCATTCTGATGACATGCATCATTGAGCTTTCTGATGACAAGGGCATGGAGCATTGTGATTACAGGTGTCTTGGAGCATTGTGATTAAAATGGCATGGATCATTGTGATGAAAAAGGCATGGAGATTTGTCATGACAGGGTTAATGGAGCATACTGATGACAAGTGTCAGGGAGCATTGTGATAACAAGTGTATTAAGCATTGTGATGACAAAGGTCATGGAGCATTGTGATGAAAAGACCATGGATAATTGTGATGATGAGCGTCAAGGGGTGTTGTGATGATAAGTGTTATGGAACATTGTGATCACCAGGGTTTGGAGCATTGTGATGACAGAGGTCATGGAGCATTTTGATTTCATTGTGATGACAATAGCCTGAAGCATTATGATGATGGGCATGTTCCATTGTGATGACAGGTTTCATGGAGCATTGAGATGAAAAGACGCATGGAGCATTTTGATTACAAGGGTCTTGGAGCATTGTGATGACAAGGGCATGGAGAATTTTGATGACAGGGCCATGGAACATTTTGATGACATGCGTCATGTAGCTTTTTGATGACAAGGGCATGGAGCATTTTGATTAGTTGGGTCGTGGAGCATTGTGATGACAAGTGTCATGGAGCCTTGTGATGACAAGGCCGTGGAACATTGTGATGGCAGGTGTCATGGAGCATAGTTATGACAGAGGTAAAGGAGCATTGTGATGAGAAGGGCATGGAGCATTGATCTGAAATGATTCATGGATTATTGTGATTAGAGTGGGCATAGAGCATTGTGATGATAAGGGCATGGAACACTGTGATACATGGGTCATGGAGGATTGTAATGACAAGGGCATGGGGCATTGTGATGAGAAGGGCATCGAGCATTGTGATTACAAGTGTCATGGAGCTTTGCGATGACAAGGGCATGGAGTAATGTGATGAGAGGGTTCATGGAGCATTCTGATGACAATGACATCGAGCATTGTGATGCCGGGGGTCATGGAGCTTTGTGATGACAAAGGTCATGGAGCATTTTGATGACAAGTGCATGGTGCATTGTGATGAGAATGGCAGGGAGTATTTTGATGCCAGGGTCATGCAGCAATTTGACGAAAAGTGTATTGGAACATTTTGATGACAGGGGTTATAGAACATTGTGATGTCAGGGGTCAAGGAACATTGTGATGATAAGGGGATGTAGCATTGTGATGACAGGGTTCATGGGACATTGTGATTACAGGGGTGAGGGAGTATTGTGACGACTAGTGATGAAACACTGTGATATCTCTGGTGAGAGAGCATTTTGATGAGAAGTGTATGGAGCATTGTGATTACAAGGTTTATGGAGCATTGCAATGACAAGTCTCTGGACCGTTGTGATGAAAAGCGAATGGCACATTGTGAAGACAAGGGTCATGGAACATTTTTCAAACAAAGGCATGGAGCATTTTGATGGCAATGGTCATGGAGCATTGTGATGAAAACGGCATGGGGCATTGTGATGAAAATGGCATGGAGCCTTTTCGTGACAGGGTTCAAGGAGCATTCTGATGACAAGTGTCAGGGAGCATTTTGATGACAAGTGAACTGAGCATTGTAATGACAAAGGTCATGGAGCATTGTGATGAAAAGTGCATGGAATTTTGTGATGACAGTCATCATGGAGCATTGTGATGACAAGTGTTATGGAACTTTGGGATCACAATGGTTTGGAGCATTGTGATGACAGAGGTCATGGATCATTTTGATTTCAAGGAGCATGGAGCACTGTGATGACAAGGGCATGAAGCAATGTGATCCCAATGTTCATGGAGGATTGTGATGACAATGGAAATGGAGTATTTTGATGACAAGCACATAGAGCATTGTAATGACAAGGTCATGTAGAATTTTGCTGACAAATTCATGGAGCATTGTGATGACAGGTGTCATGGAGCACTGTGATGACAAGCGTCACAGAGCATTGTGAATTCAGGAGTCATAGAGCATTGGGATGACAAGGGCATGGATCATTGTGATGACAAGGTTCAGGGAGCATTGGGCTGAAAATGTTCATGGAGTATTGTGATGACAGGGGTCATGGAGTTTTGTGATGACAGAGGTCAAGGAGAATTTTGATTTCATTGTGCTGACAATAGCCGGAAGCAATATGATGATGGGCATGATGCATTGTGATGACAGGGTTCATGGAGCATGGAGATGAATAGGGGCATGGAGCATTGTGATTACAGGGGTCTTGGAGCACTGTGATGACAAGGGCAGGGAGCATTTAATGAGAAGGCCATGGAACATTCTGATGACATATTTCATGGTGCTTTGTGATGACAAGGGCATGGAGCATTGTGATTATAGGGGTCTTGGAGCATTGTGATGACAAGGCCATGGAACATCGTGATGGATGGGCTCATGGAGCACTGTTATGACAGGTGTAATGGATCACTGTGATGAGAAGGGCATGGAGTATTGTGATTACAAGTTTTATGGAGCATTGCAATGTGAAAATTGTGGACCGTTTTGATGAAATGTGCGTGGCCAATTGTGATGAAAAAGGTCATGGAGCATTTTTTTGACAAAGGCATGGAGCATTGTGATGACAAGGGTCACGGAGCATTGTGATGAAATGTTCATGGAGCATTGTGGTTACAAACGACAGAGAGCCTTGTGATGACGCGGGCATGGAGCATTGTGATGACAAATGTTATGAAGCATTGTGATGACTGGAGTCACGGAGCATTGTGATGACAGGGGTCATGGTGCATTGTGATGACAAGGGCATGGAGCATTGTGATGACAGGGGCATGGAGCATTCGACTGACAACTTTCATAGATTATTGTGACGACAGTGGACATGGTGCATAGTGATGACAAGGACATGGATCATAGTGATGAGAAGGTCATGGAGTATTGTGAAGACAGATGTCAGGGAGCATTGTGATGACATATGTCATGGTCCATTGCGATGACAATAGCAGGGAGCCTTGTGATGCCAAATGTAATGGAGGATTGTGTTGACAAATATAATGGAGCACTGTGATGACTAGGGCTTGGGGCATTATGATGACAAGGGCCATTGAGAATTTTTAGGACAAGGTCGTGAAGCATTGTGATGACAATGTCCTGGGGCATTGTGATGAGAAAAACATGGAGCCTTGTGATGACAAATCTCATGGAGCATACAGATGAAAATGGACATGGAACATTGTGATTACAGGCGTCTTGGAACATTGTGATGACATGTGCATGGAGCATTCTGAGGAGAAGGCCAAGAGCATTCTGAAGACATGCGTCTTTTAGCTTTGTGATGACAAGGGCATGGAGCATTGTGATTACATGGGTCTTGGAGCACTGTGATGAAAAAGCATGGAGCCTTGTCATGACAGGGTTCAAGGAGCATACAGACAACAAGTGTCAGGGAGCATTTTGATGACAAGTGTATTGAGCATCGTGATGACAAAGGTCATGGAGCATTGTGATGAGAAGACCATGGATAACTGTGATGACGAGCGTCATGGAGCATTGTGATGACAAGTGTTTTGGAATATTGTGATCAAAAGCGTTTGGAGCATTGTTATGACAGAGGTCATGGAGCATTTTGATTTCATTGTGATGACAATAGCATGAAGCATTATGATGATGGTCATGGTGCATTGTGATGACAGTGTTCATGAATCATTGAGATGAAAATGGGCATGGATCATTGAGGTTACAGGGTTCTTGGAGCATTGTGATGAGAAGGGTCATGGAGCATTGTGTTGACAAGGCCATGGAATATCGTGATTGCAGGGGTCATGGATCATGGGTATGACAGGGATAATGGAGCATTGTGATGGCAGGGCAAGGAGCATTGTGATGAGAAAGCCATGGAGCATTCTGATGATATGTGTCATGGAGGTTGGTGATGACAAGGACATGAAGCAATGTGATGAAAACCTTAATGGAGCATCGTGATGACAATGACATGGAGCATTTTGATGACAAGTGCGTTGTGCATTGTGATGAGAAGGGTAGGGAGCATTGTGATGACAGGGTCATGGAGCAATTTTATGAAAAATGTCATGGAACATTTTGATGACAGTGGTTATGGAACATTGTGATGCCAGGGGTCATCGAACATTGTGATGATAAGTGCATGTAGCATTGTGATGACAGGAGTCATGGCACATTTTGATGACAAGGGTGAGGGAATACTGTGACGAATAGTGATGTAACATTGTGATATCAGTGGTGAGAGAGCATTTTGGTGAGAAGTCCATGGAGCATTGTGATGACAAGTTTCATGGAGCATTGTGATGTCAAGATTGGGGAGCACTGTGATGATAAGCGCATGGTGCATTGGGATGAAATGTGTCATGGAGCATTGTGCTGACAAGTGCATGGAGCATTGTGATGACAAGGGTCAAAGAGCATTGTGATGAAAAGTTCATAGAGCATTGTGGTTAAAATGGTCAGAGAGACTGTTGATGACGAGGTCATGGACCATTGTGATGACAAAGGTCATGAAGCATTGTGATAACAAGTGCATGGAGTATTGTGATGACAAGGACATGGAGCATTGGTCTAATAAGTTTCATGGATTATTGCGATGACAGTTGGAATGGCGCATTGTGATGCCAAGGGCATGGAGCATTGTGATGACCAGGTCATGCAGTATTGTGAAGACAGGTGTCAGGGAGCATTGTGATGACATATGTAATGACCCATTGTGATGACAATGGCATGGAGCATTGTGAAGCCAAGTGTCATGGAGGATTCTGATGACAAAGGTAATGGAGCATTGTGATGACAATGGCTTGGAACATTGTGATGACAAGGGTCAGGGAGCATTGTGCTGACAAGTGTATGGAGAATTGTGATGACAAGGGTCATGGAGCATTCTGATGACAAGCTTTTGGAGTATTTTGATGACAATGGCATGGAGCATTGTGATGAAAACGGCATGGGGCATTGTGATAAAAATGGCATGGAGCCTTTTCGTGAAAGGGTTCAAGGAGCATTCTGATGACAAGTGTCAGGGAGCATTGTGATGACAAGTGTATTGAGAGTTGTGATGACAAAAGTCATGGAGCATTTTGATGAAAAGGGCATGGAGTATTGTGATGACAGGCATCATGGAGCATTGTGATGACAAGTGTTATGGAACACTGTGATCACAAGGTTTTGGAGCATTGTGATGACAGAGGTCATGGATCATTTTGATTTCAAGTAGCATGGAGCATTGTGATGACAAGGGCATGAAGCAATGTGATCCCAAGGTTCATGGAGGATTGTGATGACAACGGTAATGGAGTATTGTGAAGACAAGCGCATAGAGCATTATAATGACAAGGTCATGTAGCATTTTGCTGACAAAGGCATGGAGCATTGTGATGACAAGTGTCATGGCGCACTGTGATGACAAGCGTCACGGAGCATTGTGAATACATGGGTCATGCAGCATTGGGATGACAAGGGCATAGATCATTGTGATGACAGGGGTCATGGAGCATTGTGACGACAGAGGTCATGGAGAATTTTGATTTCATTGTGCTGACAATAGCCGGAAGCATTATGATGATTGGCATGATGCATTTTGATGAGAGGGTTCATGGAGAATTGAGATGAAAAGGGGCATGGAGCATTGTGATTACAGGGGTCTTGGAACATTTTGATGACTAGGGCATGGAGCATTGTGTGGAGAAGGACATGGAACATTCTGATGACATGTGTCATGGAGCTTTGTGATGACAAGGGCATGGAGCATTGTGCTTACAGGAGTCTTGGAGCATTGTGATGACAAGTGTCATGGAGCCTTGTGAAGACAAGGCCGTGGAACATTGTGATGGCAGTGGTAATGGAGCATTGTTATGACAGGGGTAATGGAGCATTGTGATGAGAAGGGAATGGAGCATTGTGATTACAAGGTTTATGGAGCATTGCGATGACAAATTTGTGGACCGTTGGGATGAAAACCGTGTCGCACATTGTGATGACAAGGGTCATGGAGCATTGTGATGACAAAGGCATGGAGCATTGTGATGACAAGTGTCACGGAGCATTGTGATGAAAAGTTCATGGATCATTGTGTTTACAAAGGTCACAGAGCCCTGTGATGACATGGGTATCGACCATTGTGATGACAAATGTTATGAAGAATTGTGATGACTGGAGTCACGGAGCATTGTGATGACAGGGGTCATGGAGCATTGTGATGAAAAGGGCATGGAGCATTGTACTGAGAATGGCATACAGCATTGTGATGAAATGTGTCATGGAGCACTATGATGAAAATCGTCACGGAGCATTGTGAATACAGGGGTCATGGAGCATTAGGATGACAAGGGCATCGATAATTGTGATGACAGGGTCATGGAGCACTGGGTTGAAAATGTTCCTGGAGTATTGTGATAACAGGTGTCATGGAGCATTGTGATGACAATGGAAAGGAGCGTGGTGATGACAAGTTTCTGTACCATTGTGATGAGATGACCAAGGAGACTTGTGATGACAAGTTTCATGGAGCATTCTGATGAAATGGGGCATGGAGCATTGTGATAACAGGGGTCTTGCAGCATTGTGATGAAAAGGGCATGGAGCATTGTGAGGAGAAGGCCATGGAATATTCTGATTACATGCGTCATGGAGCTTTGTGATGAAAAGGGCATGGAGCATTGTGATTACAGGGGTCTTGGAGAATTGTGATGACAGGAGTCATGGAGCCTTGTGATGACAAGGCCGTGGAACATTGTGATGGCAGGTGTCATGGAGCATTGTCATGATAGAGGTAATGGAGCATTGTGATGAGAAGGGCATTGAACATTGGTCTGAAATGTTTCATGGATTGTTGTGATGAGAGTGGGCATGGAGCATTGTGATGACAAGGGCACGGAACACTGGGATACATGGGTCATGGAGGATTGTAATGACAAGGGCATGGAGCATTGTGCTTGGAAGGGCATCGAGCATTGTGATGACAAGTGTCATGGTGCTTTGTGATTACAAGGGCATGGAGCCATGTGATGAGAGGGTTCATGGAGCATTGTGATGACAATGACATGGAGCATTGTGATGCCAATTGTTATGGAGCTTTGTGATGACAAAGGTCATGGAGCATTTTGACGACAAGGGTGTGGTGCATTGTCATGAGAAGGGCAGGGAGCATTTTGATGACAGGGTCATGCAGCAATTTGATGAAAAGTGTAATGGAACATTTTGATGACAAGGGTTATAGAACATTGTGATGCCAGGGGTCATGGATCTTTGGGATGAAAATGGTCATGGAGCATTTTGATGACGGGGTAATGGAACATTGTGATGTCAGGGGTCATGGAACATTGTGCAGATAAGGGGATGTAGCATTGTGATGACAGGGGTCAAGGAACATTGTTATAACAGGGATGAGGGAGGATTGTGATGACTAGTGATGGAACATTGTGATATCTCATGTGAGAGAGCATTTGGATGAGAAGTTCATGGAGCATTGTGATTACAAGGTTTATGGAGCATAGCGATGATAAGTTTGTGGATCATTGTGATGAAAAGCACATGGCACATTGTGAGGACAAGGGTCATGGAGCATTGTTCTGACAAAGGCATGGAGCATTGTGATGACAAGTATCACGGAGCATTGTGATGAAAAGTTCATGGAGCATTGTGGTTAAAATGGTCACAGAGCCTTGTGATATCGCGGGCATGGACCGTTGTGATGACAAACGTCATGAAGCATTGTGATGACTGGAGACACGGGGCAGTGTGATGACAGGAGTCATGGAGCATTGTGATGACAAGGGCATGGAGCACTGTGATGACAGGGGCATGGAGCATTGGTCTGACAAGTTTCATTGATGATTGTGATGACAGTGGACATGGTGCATTGTGATGACAAGGGCATGGAGCATTATGATGACAAGGTTATGGAGTATTGTGAAGACAGATGTCAGGGAGCATTGTGATGACATATGTCATGGTCCATTGTGATGACAATGGCATGGAGCATTGTGATGCGAAATGTAATGGAGGATTGTAATGACAAATAGAATGGAGAATTGTGATGACTACGGCATGGAGCATTATGATGACAAGGGCCATTGAGAATTTTCATGACAATGTCGTGAAGCATTGTGAAGACAAGTTCCTGGAGCATTGTGATGAGAAATCCTTGGAGCCTTGAGATGACAAATCTCATGGAGCCTACTGATGAAAAGGGGCATGGAGCATTCTGATTACAGGGGTCTTGGAACATTGTGATAACAAGGGCATGGAGCAGTGTGATGACAAGGGCATGGAGCATTGGTCTAATAAGTTTCATGGATTATTGTGATGACAGTTGGAATGGCGCATTGTGATGACAAGGGCATGGAGCAATGGGATCCCAAGGTTCATGGAGGATAGTGATGACAATGGTAATGCAGTATTGTGATGACAAGCACATAGAGCATTGTAATGACAAGGTCATGTAGCATTTTGCTGACAAAGGCATGGAGCATTGTGATGACAGGTGTCATGGAGCACTGTGATGGCAAGCGTCACAGAGCATTGTGAATACAGGGGTCATGGCGCATTGGGATGACAAGTGTCACGGAGCATTGTGATGAAAAGTTCATGGAGCATTGTGGTTACAAAGGTAACAGTGCCTTGTGATGACACTGGTATTGACCATTGTGATGACAAATGTTATGAAGAATTGTGATGACTGGAGTCACGGAGCATTGTGATGACAGGGGTCATGGAGCATTGTGATGAAAAGGGCATGGAGCATTGTGCTGAGAATGGCATAGAGCATTGTGATGACATGTGTCATGAAGCATTGTTATGACAAGTGTCACGGAGCATTGTGAATACAGGGGTCATGGAGCATTAGGATGACAAGGGCATGGATCATTGTGATGACAAGTGTCATGGAGAATTGGGCTGAAAATATTCCTGGAGTATTGTGATGACGGGGGTCATGGAGCATTGTGATGACAATGGAATGTAGCATGGTGATGACAAGGTCCTGGAGCATTGTGATGAGATGACCAGGAAGACTTGTGATGACAAGTTTCATGGAGCATCCTGATGAAAAGGGGCATGGAGCATTGTGATTACAGCGGTCTTGGAGCATTGTCATGACAAGGGCATGGAGCATTGTGAGGAGAAGGCCATGGAACATTCTGATGACATGCGTCATGGAGCTTTGTGATGACAAGTGCATGGATCATTGTGATGACCAGGTCATGCAGTATTGTGAAAAGTGGTGTCACGGAGCATTGTGATGACATATGTATTGGCCAATTGTGATTACAATGGCATGGAGCATTGTGATGCAAATTGTCATGGACGATTCTGATGACAGAGGTAATGGAGCATTTTGATGACAATGGCTTGGAGCATAGTGATGACAAGGTTCAGGGAGCATTGTGCTGACAAGTGCAAGGAGAATTGTGATGGCAAGAGTCATGGAGCATTCTGATGACAAGCTTGTGGAGTATTTTGATGACAATGGCATGGAGCATTGTGATGAAAATGGCATGGGGATTTGTGATGAAAAATGCATGCAGCCTTTTCGTGACAGGGTTCAAGAAGCATTTTGACGACAAGTGTCAGGGAGCACTGTGATGACGAGTGTATTGAGAATTGTGATGGCAAAGGTCATGGAGCATTGTGATGAAAAGGGCATGGAGTATTGTGATGACAGGCATCATGGAGCTTTGTGATGACAAGTGTTAAGGAACATTGTGATCACAAGGGTTTGGAGCATTGTGATGACAGAGGTCATGGATCATTTTGATTTCAAGGAGCAGGGAGCATTGTGATGACAAGGGCATGAAGCAATGTGATCCCAAGTTTCATGGAGGATTGTGATGACAATGGTAAAGGAGTATTGTGATGAGAAGCGATAAGAGCATTGTAATGACAAGGTCATGTAGCATTTTGCTGACAAAGTCATGGAGCATTGTGATGACAAGTTGCATGGAGCACTGTGATGACAAGCGTCACGGAGCATTGTGAATACATGGGTCATGGAGCATTGGGATGACAAGGGCATGGATCATTGTGATAACAAGTGTCATGGAGCATTGGGCGGAAAAGGTTCATGGAGTACTGTGATGACAGGGGTCATGTAGAATTTTAATTTCATTGTGCTGACAATAACGGGAAGCATTATGATGATTGGCATGATGCATTGTGATGACAGGGTTCATGGAGCATTGAGATGAAGAGGGGCATGGAGCATTGTGATTACTGGGGTCTTGGAGCATTTTGATGACAAGGGCATAGAAAATTGTGATGACAGGGGTCATGGAGCATTGTTATGACAGGGGTAATGGAGCATTGTGATGAGAAGGGCATGGAGCATTGTGATTACAAGGTTCATGGAGCATTGTGATGACAAATTTGTGGAACGTTGGGATGAAAAGTACGTGGCACATTGTGATGACAAGGGTCATGGAGCATTTTTTTGACAAAGACATGGAGCATTGTGATGACAAGGGTCACGGAGCATTGTGATGAAAAGTTCATGGAGCATTGTGGTTACAAAGGTTACAGAGCCTTGTGATGACGTGGGTATCGCCCATTGTGATGACAAATGTTATGAAGAATTTTGATGACTGGAGTCATGGAGCATTGTGATCACAGGGGTCATGGAGCATTGTGATGAAAAGGACATGGAACATTGTGCTGAGAAAGGCATAGAGCATTGTGATGACATGTGTCATGGAGCACTGTGATGACAAGCGTCACGGACCACTGAGAATACAGGGGTCATGGAGCATTAGGATGACAAGGGCATGGATCATTGTGATGACAAGTGTCATGGAGAATTGGGCTGAAAATATTCCTGGAGAATTGTGATGACAGGTGTCATGGGGCATTGTGATTACAGGGGTCTTGGAGCATTATGATGACAAAGGTCCCAGATCATTAGGTTGTCAGGTGCCATGGAGTGTTGTGATGACAGTGGTCATAGAGCATTGTGATGATATTGTTCATGGAGCATTGTGATGAGAAAGTCATGGAGCAGTGGGCTGAAAATGTTCATGGAGTATTGTGATGACAGGGGTCATGGAGAATTGTGTTGACAACGGAATGGAGTATGGTGATGACAAGTTCCTGGAGCATTGTGATGAGATGACCATGGAGACTTGTGAGGACAAATCTCATGGAGCATTCTGATGATAAGGGGCATGGAGCATTGTGATTACAGGGGTCTTGGAGCATTGTGATGTCAAGGGCATGGAGCATTGTGAGGAGAAGTCCATGGAACATTCTGATGACATGCGTCATGGAGTTTTGTGATGACAAGTGCATAGAACATTGTGATTACAGGGGTTTTGGAGCATTGTGATGACAAGGGTCATGGAGCCTTGTGATGACAAGGCCGTGGAACATTGTGATGGCAGGGGTCATGGAGAATTGTTATGACAGAAATAATGGAGCATTGTGATGAGAAGGGCATTGAGCATTGGTATGAAATGTTTCATGGATTATTGCGATGAGAGTGGGCATGGAGCATTGTGATGACAAGGGCACGGAACACTGTGATACATGGGTCATGGAGGATTGTAATGACAAAGGCATGAAGCATTGTGATGGGAAGGGCATCGAGCATTGTGATGACAAGTGTCATGGTGCTTTGTGATGACAAGGTCATGGAGCCATGTGATGAGAGGTTTCATGGAGCATTGTGATGACAATGACATGGAGCATTGTGATGCCAAGGGCCATGGAGCTTTGTGATGACAATGGTCATGGAGCATTTTGATGACAAGGGTGTGGTGCATTGCGATGAGAAAGGCAGGGAGCATTTTGATGACAGGGTCATGCAGCAATTTGATGAAAAGTGTAATGGAACATTTTGATGACAGGTGTTATGAACATTGTGATGCCAGGGGTCATGGATCTTTGGGATGAAAAGTGTCATGGAGCTTTTTGATGACAGGGGTTATGGAACATTGTGATGTCAGGGGTCATGGAACATTGTGCAGATAAGGGGATGTAGCATTGGGATGACAGGGGTCATGGAACATTGTGATAACAGGGGTGAGGGAGGATTGTGATGACTAGTGGTGGAACATTGTGATATCTCATGTGAGAGAGCATTTGGATGAGAAGTTCATGGAGCATTGTGATTACAAGGTTTATGGAGCATAGCTATGACAAGGTTGTGGATCATTGTGATGAAAATTGCATGGCACATTGTGAAGACAAATGTCATGGAGCATTGTTCTGACAAAGGCATGGAGCATTGTGATGACAAGGGTCACAGAGCATTGTGATGAAAAGTTCATGGAGCATTGTGGTTAAAATGTACACAGAGTCTTGTGATGACGCGGGCATGGACCATTGTGATGACAAATGTTATGAAGCATTGTGATGACTGGAGTCACGGGGCATTGTGATGACAGGGGTCATGGAGCATTGTGATGACAAGGGCATGGAGCACTGTGATGACAGGGGCATGGAGCATTGGTCTGACAATTTTCATAGATTATTGTGATGACAGTGGACATGGTGCATTGTGATGACTAGGGCATGGAGCATTTTGAGACAAGGTCATGGAGTATTGTGAAGACAGGTGTCAGGGAGCATTTTGATGACCTCTGTCATGGTCCATTGCGATGACAATAGCATGGAACATTGTGATGCCAAATGTAATGGAGGATGTGATGACAAATATAGTGGAGCATTGTGATGACTAGGGCTTTGATCATTATGTTGACAAGGGCCATTGAGAATTTTCATGACAATGTCGTGAAGCACTGTGATGACAAGGTCCTGGAGCATTGTGATGAGAAAACCATGGAGGCTTGTGATGACAAATCTCAAGGAGCATACTGATGAAAAGGGGCCTGGAGCATTCTGATTACAGGGGACTTGGAACATTGTGATACAAGGGCATGGAGCATTGTGATGACAAGTGCATGCAGTACTGTGAAGAGAGGTGTCAGCGAGCATTGTGATGACATATGTAATGGCCCATTGTGATGACAAAGGCATGGAGCATTGTGATGCCAAGTGTCATGGAGGATTCTGATGACAAAGGTAATGGAGCATTGTGATGACATTGGCTTGGAGCATAGTGATGACAATTTTCAGGGAGCATTGTGCTGACAAGTGCATGGATAATTGTGATGACAAGGGTCATGGAGCATTCTGATGACAAGCTTGTGGAGTATTTTGATGACAATGGCACGGAGCATTGTGAAGAAAACGGCATGGGGCTTTGTGATGAAAAATGCATGGAGCCTTTTCGTGACATGGTTCAAGGAGCATTCTGACTACAAGGGTCCGGGAGCATTGTGATGACAAGTGTATTGAGAATTGTGATGACAAAGTTCATGGAGCATTGTGATGAAAAGGGCATGGAGTATTGTGTTGACAGGCATCATGGAGCGTTGTGATGACAAGTGTTATGGAACACTGTGATCACAAGTGTTTGGAGCATTGTGATGAGAGTGGTCATGGATCATTTTGATTTCAAAGAGCATGGAGCATTGTGATGACAAGGGTATGAAGCAATGTGATCCCAAGGTTCATGGAGGATTGTGATGACAATGGTAATTGAGTATTGTGATGACAAGCACATAGAGCATTGTAATGAGAAAGTCATGTAGCATTTTTCTGAAAAAGGCATGGAGCATTTTGATGACAGGTGTCATGGAGCACTGTGATGACAAGCGTCACGGAGCATTGTGAATATATGGGTCATGGAGCATTGGGATGACAAGGACATGGATGATTTTGAGGACAAGTGTCCCGGATCATTGTGTTGTCAGGTGTCATGGAGCGTTGTGATGACAGTGGTCATGGAACATTTTTATGATATTTGTCATGGAGCATTTTGATGAGAAGTTCATGGAGCATTAGGCTGAAAATGTTCATGAAGTATTGTGATGACAGGGGTCATGGAGCATTGTGATGACAAGGGAATGGAGCATGCTGATGACAAGGTCCTGGAGCACTGTGATGAGAAGAACATGGAGACTTGTGATGACAAGTCTCATGGAGCATTCTGATTAAAAGGGGCATGGAGCATTGTGATTACAGGGGTCTTGGAGCAATGTGATGACAAGGGCATGGAGCATTGTGAGGAGAAGGCCATGGAGCATTCTGATGACATGCATCATGGAGCTTTGTGATGACAAGTGCATGGAGCATTTTGATTACAGCGGTCTTGGAGCATTGTGATGAACAGGGCATGGATCATTGTGATGAAAAGGCATGGAGCCTTGTCATGACAGGTTTCAAGGAGCATACTGACGACAAGTGTCAGGTAGCATTGTGATGACAAGTGTATTTGAGAAATGTGATGACAACAATCATGGAGCATTGTGATGAGAAAACATGGACAATTGTGATGATGAGCGTCACAGCATTTTGTGATGATAACTGTTATGGAACATTGTGATCACAAGGGTTTGGAGCATTAGGATGACAGTGGTCATGGAGAAACTTGATTTCACTGTGATGAAAAGAGCCTGAAACATTATGATGATGGGCATGGTGCATTTTGATGACAGGGTTCATGGAGCATTGAGATGAAAAGGGGCATGGAGCATTGTGATTACAGGGGTCTTGGAGCATTGTCATGACAAGGGCATGGAGCACTGTGATGAGAAGGCCATGGAACATTCTGATGGCATGGGTCGTGGAGCTTTGTGATGACAAGGGCGTGGAACATTGTGATTACAGTGGTCTTGGAGCATTGTGATGAGAAGTGTCATGGAGGCTTGTGATGACAAGGCCGTGGATCATTTTGATGGCAGGGGTCATGGAGCACTGTTATGACAGAGGTAATGGAGCATTGTGATGAGAAGGGCATTGAGCATTGGTCTGAAATGTTTCTTGGATTATTGTGATGAGAGTGGGCATGGAGCTTTGTGATGACAAGGGCCTGGAGCAATGTGATGAGAGGGTTCATGGAGTATTGTGATGACAATGACATGGAGCATTGTGATGCCAAGGGTCATGGAGATTTGTGATGACAAAGGTCATGGAGCATTTTGATGACAATTGTGTGGTGCATTGTGATGAGAAAGGCAGGGAGTATTTTGATGACAGGGTCATGCAGCAATTTGATGAAAAGTGTAATGGAACATTTTGATGACAGGGGTTATAGAATATTGTGTTTACAGGGGTCATGGAGCTTTGGGATGAAAAGGGTCATGGAGCATTTTGATGACAGTGGTTGTGGAACATTGTGATGTCAGGGGTCATGGAACATTGTGCTGATAAGGGGATGTAGCATTGTGATGACAGGGGTCATGGAACATTGTGATAACAGGGGTGAGGGAGGATTGTGATGACTAGTGATGGAACATTGTGACATCTCATGTGAGAGAGCATTTGGATGAGAAGTGCATGGAGCATTGTGATTACAAGGTTTATGGAGCATAGCGATGATAAGGTTGGGGAACATTGTGATGAAAAGCGTATGGCATTGTGATTACAGGGGTCTTGGAGCATTGTGATGACTAGGGCATGGAACACTGTGATACATGTGTCATGGGTCATGGAGGATTGTGATGACAAGTCATGGAGCATTGTAATGACAAGGGCAAGGAGCATTGTGATGACAGGAACATGGAGCATTTGTCTGACAAGATTCATAGATTATTGTGATGACAGTGGACATGGTGCATTGTGATGACAAGGGCATGGATCATTGTGTAGAGAAGGTCATGGTGTATTGTGAAGACAGGTGTCAGGGAGCATTGTGATGACATATGTCATGGTCCATTGTGATGACAATCCAGGGAGTAATGTGATGCCAAATGTAATGGAGGATTGTGATGACAAATATAATGGAGCATTGTGATGACTATGGATTGGAGCATTATGATGACAAGGGCCATTGGGAATTTTCATGACAATGTCGTGAAGCATTGTGATGACACGGTCCTGGAGCATTGTGATGAGAAAACCATGAAGCCTTGTGATGAAAAGTCTCATGGAGCATACAGATGAAAAAGGGCATGGAACCTTCTGATTACAGGGGTCTTGGAACATTGTGATAACAAGGGCATGAAACATTGTGATGACAAGGGCATGGAGCATTGTTCGAATAAGTTTCATGGATTATTGTGATGACAGTTGGAATGGCGCATTGTGATGACAAGGGCATTGAGCATTGTGATGACCAGGTCATGCAGTATTATGAAGAGAGGTGTCAGGGAGCATTGTGATGACATATGTAATGGCCCATTGTGATGACAATGGCATGGAGCATTGTGATGCCATGTGTCATGGAGGATTCTGATGACAAATGTAATGGAGCATGGTGATGACAATGGCTTGGAGCATTGTAATGACAAGGGTCAGGGAGCATTGTACTGACAAGTGCATGTATAATTGTGATGACAAGGGTCATGGAGCATTCTGATGACAAGCTTGTGGAGTATTTTGATGACAATGGCATGGAGCATTGTGATTAAAATGGCATGGGGCTTTGTGATGAAAAAGGCATGGAGCCTTTTCGTGACAGGGTTCAAGGAGCATCCTGACGACAAGTGTCCGGGAGCATTGTGATGACAAGTGTTTAGAGAATTGTGATGACAAAGGTCATGGAGCATTGTGATGAAAAGGGCATGGAGTATTGTGATGACAGGCATCATGGAGGGTTGTTATGAAAAGTGTTATGGAACATTGTGATCAAAAATGTTTGGTGCATTGTGATGACAGAGGTCATGGATCATTTTGATTTCAAGGAGCATGGAGCATTGTGATGACAAGGGCATGAAGCAATGTGATCCCAAGGTTCATGGAGGATAGTGATGAAAACGGTAATGGAGTATTGTGATGACAAACGCATAGAGCATTGTAATGACAAGGTCATGTAGCATTTTGCTGACAAAGGCATGGAGCATTGTGATGACAGGTGTCATGGAGCACTGTGATGACAAGCGTCACGGAGCATTGTGAATACAGGGGTCATGGAGCATTGGGATGACAAGGGCATGGATCCTTGTGATGAAAAGTGTCATGGAGCATTGGGCTGAAATGGTTCATGGAGTATTGTGATGACAGGGGTCATGGAGCATCGTGATTACAGGGGTCTTGTAGCATTGTGATGACAAGAGTCCCAAATCACTGTGTTGTCAGGTGTCATGGACTGTTGTGATGACAGCGGTCATTCAGCATTTTGATGATATTGGTCATGGAGCATTGTGATGAGAAGGTCATGGAGCATTGGGCTGAAAATATTCATGGATTATTGTGATGATAGGAGTCATGAAGCATTGTGATGACAAGGGAATGGAGCATGGTGATGACAAAGTCCTGGAGCACTGTGATGAGATGACCATGGAGACTTGTGATGACAAGTCTCATGGAGCATTCTGATGAAAATGGGCATGGAACATTGTGATTACAGTGGTCTCGGAGCATTGTGATGACATGGGCATGGAGCATTGTGAGGAGAAAGCCATGGAACATTCTGATGACATGCGTCATGGAGCTTTGTGATGACAAGGGCATGGAGCATTGTGATTACAGGGGTCTTTGAGCATTGTGATGACATATGTCATGGTCCATTGCGATGACAATGGCATGGAGCATTGGTCTAATAATTTTCATGGATTATTGTGATGACATTTGGAATGGCGCATTGTGATGACAAGGGCATGGAGCATTGTGAAGACCAGGTCATGAAGTATTGTGAAGAGAGTTGTCAGGGAGCATTGTGATGAGAAGTGTCACGGAGCATTGCGATGAAATGTTCATGGAGCATTTTGGATACAAATGTAACAGAGCCTTGTGATGACGCGGGCATGGACCATTGTGATGACAAATATTATAAAGCACTGTGATGACTGGAGTCACAGATCATTGTGATGACAGGGGTCTTGGAGCACTGTGATGACAAGAGTCCCGGATCATTGTGTTGTCAAGTGTCATGGAGTGTTGTGATGACAGCGGTCATTCAGCATTGTGATGATATTGGTCATGGAGCATTGTGATGAGAAGGTCATGGAGCATTGGGCTGAAAATATTCATTGATTATTGTGATGACAGGGGTCATGGAGCATTGTGATGACAAGGGAATGGAGCATGGTGATGACAAGGTCCTTGAGCATTGTGATGAGATGACCATGGAGACTGGTGATGACAAGTCTCATGGAGCATTCTTATGAAAAGGGGCATGGAGCATTGTGATTACAGGGCTCTTGAAGCATTGTGATAACAAGGGCATGGAGCATTGTGAGGAGAAGGCCATGGAACATTCTGATTATATGCGTCATGGCGCTTGGTGATGACAAGGGCATGGAGCATTGTGATTACAGGGGTCTTTGAGCACTGTGATGACATATGTCATGGTCCATTGCGATGACAATGGCATGGAGCATTGGTCTAATAAGTTTCATGGATTATTGTGATGACAGTTGGAATGGTGCGTTGTGATGACAAGGGCATAGAGAATTGTGATGACCAGGTAAAGAAGAATTGTGAAGAGAGGTGTCAGTGAGCATTGTGGTGACCAGGGTCACGGAGCATTGTGATGAAATGTTCATGGAGCATTGTGGATACAAAGATAACAGAGCCTTGTGATGACGCGGGCATAGACCATTGTGATGACAAATATTATGAAGCACTGTGATGACTGGAGTCACAGAGCATTGTGATGACAGGGGTCATGGAGCATTGTGATGACAAGTTCCTGGAGCACTGTGAAGAGATGACCATGGAGACTTGTGATGACAAGTCTCATGGAGCATTCTGATGAATAGGGACATGGAGCATTGTGATTACAGGGTTCTTGGAGCACTGTGATGACAAGGGCATGGAGCATTGTGAGGAGAAGGCCATGGAGCATTCTGATCACATGCGTCATGGAGCATTGTGCTGAGAAAGGCATAGAGCATTCTGATGACAGGGGTTAAAGAGCATTGTGAAGAAAAGTTCATGGAGCATTGTGGTTAAAAAGGTCACAGAGACTGTTGATGATGAGGGCATGGACAATTGTGATGACAAAGGTCATGAAGAATTGTGATGACTGGAGTCACGGAGCATTGTGATGACAGGGGTCATGGAGCATTGTGATAACAAGGGCATGGAGCATTGTGTTGACAAGGGCATGGAGCATTGTGATGACCAGGTGATGCAGTATTGTGAAGACAGGTGTCAGGGAGCATTGTGATGACATATATAATGGTCCATTGTGATGACAATGGCATGGAGCATTGTGATGCCAAGTGTCATGGAGGATTCTGATGACAAAGGTAATGGAGCATTGTGATGACAATGGCTTGGAGTATTGTGATGACAAGGGTCAGGGAGCATTGTGCTGACAAGTGCATGGAGAATTGTGATGACCAGGGTCATGGAGCATTCTGGTGACAAGCTTGTGGAGTATTTTCATGACAATGGCATGGAGCATTGTGATGAAAACGGCATGGGGCTTTGTGATGAAAATGGCATGGAGCCTTTTCATTACAGGGTTCAAGGAGCATTCTGAAGACAAATATCAGGGAGCATTGTGATGTCAATGTACTGAGAATTGTGATGACAAAGGTCATGGAGCATTGTGATGAAAAGTTCATGGAGTATTGTGATGACAGGCATCATGGAGCGTTGTGATGACAAGTGCTATGGAGCATTGTGATCACAAGGGTTTGGAGAATTGTGATGACAGTGGTCATGGATCATTTTGATTTCAAGGAGCATGGAAAATTGTGATGACAAGGGCATGAAGCAAAGTGATCCCAAGTTTCATGGAGGATTGTGATGGCAATGGTTAAGGAGTATTGTGATGACAAGCGCATAGATCATTTTAATGACAAATTCATGCAGCATTCTGCTTAAAAAGGCATGGAGCATTGTGATGCCGGAGGTCATGGAGCACTGTTATGACAAGCGTCACGGAGCATTGTGAATACAGGGGTCATGGAGAATTGGGATGAAAAGGGCATGGTTCATTGTGATGACAAGTGTCATGGAGCATTGGGCTGAAAATATTCATGGAGTATTGTGATGACAGGGTTCATGGAGCACTGTGATGACAAGGGAATGGAGCATTGTAATGACAAGAGTCCCGGATCATTGTGTTGTCAGGTGTCATGGAGTGTTGTGATGACAGTGGTCATGGAGCATTGTGATGATATTTGTCATGGAGCATTGTGATGAGAAGGTCATGGAGTATTTGGCTGAAAATATTCATGGAGTATTGTGATGACAGTGGTCATGGAGCATTGTGATGACAAGGGAATGGAACATGGTGATGACAGGGGTCATGGAATATTTTGATTACAGGGGTGAGCGAGGATTGTAATGACTAGTGAGAGAACATGGTGAGATCTCAGGTGAGAGAGCATTTGGATGAGAAGAGCATGGAGCATTGTGATTACAATGTTTATGGAGCATAGCGATGACAAGGTTGTGGATCATTGTGATGGAAAGCCCGTGGCACATTTTCATGACAAGGGTCATGGAGCATTGTTCTGACAAAGGCATGGAGCATTGTGATGACAAGGGTCACGGAGCATTGTGATGAAAAGTTCATGGAGCATTGTTGTTACAAAGGTCACAGAGCCTTGTGATGACGCGGGCATGGATCGTTGTGATGACAAATGTTATGAAGAATTGTGATGACTGGAGTCACGGAGCATTGTGTTGACAGGGGTCATGGAGGATTGTGATGACAAGGTCATGGAGCATTGTGATGAGAAAATCATGGAGAATTTTGAAGACAGGTGTGAGGGAGCATTTTGATGACATATGTCATGGTCCATTTCGATGACAATGGCATGGTGCATTGTGATGCCAAATGTAATAGAGGATTGTGATGACAAATATAATGGAACATTGTGATGACTAGGGCTTGGAGCATTAGGATGACAAGGGCCATTGAAAATTTTCATGACAATGTCGTGAAGCATTGTGATGACAAGGTCCTCGAGCACTGTGATGTGAAAACCATGTAGGCTTGTGATGACAGGTCTCATGGAGCATACTGATGAAAAGGGGCATGGAGCATTCTGATTACAGGGGTCTTGGAACATTGTGATAGCAAGGGCATGGAACATTGTGATGACAAGGGCATGCAGCATTGGTCTAATAAGTTTCATGGATTATTGTGATGACAGTTGGAATGGCGCATTGTAATGACAGTTGTCATGGAGCATTGTGATGATAATGGTCATGGACCATTTTGATGAGAAGGTCATGGAGCATTGGGTTGAAAATATTCATGGATTATTGTGATGACAGGGGTCATGGAGCATTTTGATGACTAGGGAATGGAGCATGGTGATGACACGGTCCTGGAGCATTGTGATGAGATGACGATGGAGACTTGTGATGACAAGTCTCATGGAGCATTCTGATGAAAAGGGGCATGGAGCATTGTGATTACAGGGGTCTTGGAGCATTGTGAAGACAAGGGCATGGAGCATTGTGAGGAGAAGGCCATGGAACATTCTGGTGGCATGCGTCATGGAGCTTTGTGATGACAAGGGCATGGAGCATTGTGATTACAGGGGTCTTGGAGCATTGTGATGACCAGGGTCATGGAGCCTTGTGATGACAAGGCCGTGGATCATTTTGATGGCAGGGGTCATGGAGCATTGTTATGACAGAGGTAATGGAGCATTGTGATGAGAAGGGCATTGAGCATTGGTATGAAATGTTTCATGGATTATTGTGATGAGAGTGGGCATGGAGAATTGTGATGACAAGGGCACGGTACACTGTGATACATGGGTCATGGAGGATTGTAATGAGAAGGGCATGGAGCATTGTGATGAGAACGGCATTGTGCATTGTGATGACAAGTGTCATGGAGCTTTTGATGACAAGGGCATGGAGCAATGTGATGAGATGGTTCATGGAGCATTGTGATGACAATGACATGGAGCATTGTGATGCCAAGGGTCATGGAGCTTTGTGATGAAAAAGGTCATGGAGCATTTTGATGACAAGTGTGTTGGGCATTGTGATGAGAATGGCAGGGAGCATTTTGATGACAGGGCCATGCAGCAATTTGATGAAAAATATAATGGAACATTTTGATGACATGGGTTATAGAACATTGTGTTGCCAGGGATCATGGAGCTTTGTGATGAAAAGGGTCATGGAGCATTTTGATGACGGGGTTATGGAACATTGTGATGCCAGGGGTCAAGGAACATTGTGCTGATAAGGGGATGTAGCATTGTGATGACAGGGGTCATGGATCATTGTGATAACAGGGTTGATCGAGGATTGTGATGACTAGTGATTGAACATTGTGATATCTCATGTGACAGAGCATTTGGATGAGAAATTCATGGAGCATTGTGATTACAAGTTTTATGGAGCATAGCGATGACAAGGTTGTGGATCATTGTGATGAAAAGCGCATGGCACATTGTGAGGAAAATATTCATGGAGCATTGTTCTGACGAAGGCATGGAGCATTGTGATGACAAGGGTCACGGAGCATTGTGATGAAATGTTCATGGAGCATTTTGTTTACAAAGGTCACAGAGCCTTGTGATGACGCGGGCATGGACCGTTGTGATGACAAACGTTATGAAGCATAGTGATGACTGGAGTCACGGAGAATTGTGATGACAGGGGTCATGGAGCATTGTGATGACAAGGGCATGGAGCATTGTGATGACAGGGGCATGGAGCATTGGTCTAACAAGTTTCATAGATTATTGTGATGACAATGGACATGGTGCATTATGAAGACAAGGGCACGGATCATTGTGAAGACAAGGGCATGGAGTATTGTGAAGACAGGGGCCAGGGAGCATTGTGATGACCTATGTCATGGTCCATTGCGATGACAATAGCATGGAGCATTGTGATGCCAAATGTAATGGAGGATGTGATGACAAATATAATGGAGCATTGTGATGACTAGGGCTTGGAGCATTATGTTGACAAGGGCCATTGAGTATTTTCATGACAATGTCGTGAAGCATTGTGATGACAATTCCTGGAGCACTGTGATGAGAAAACCATGGAGGCTTGTGATGACAAATCTCAAGGAGCATACTGATGAAAAGGGGCCTGGAGCATTCTGATTACAGGGGACTTGGAACATTGTGATACAAGGGCATGGAGCATTGTGATGACAAGTGCATGCAGTATTGTTAAGAGAGGTGTCAGGGAGCATTGTGATGACATATGTAATGGCCCATTGTGATGACAATGGCATGGAGCATTGTGATGCCAAGTGTCATGGAGGATTCTGATGACAAAGGAAATGGAACATTGTGATGACAATGGCTTGGAGCATTGTGATGACAAGGGTCAGGGAGCATGTGCTGACAAGTGCATGGAGAATTGTGATGACAAGTGTCATGGAGCATTCTGATGACAAGCTTGTGGAGTATTTTGATGACAATGTCAGGGAGCATTGTGATGACAAATGTATTGAGAATTGTGATGACAAAGGTCATGGAGCATTGTGATGAAAAGGGCATGGAGTATTGTGATGACAGGCATCATGGAGCTTTGTTATGACAAGTATTACGGAACATTGTGATCACAAGTGTTTGGAGCATTGTGATGACAGAGGTCATGGATCATTTGATTTCAAGGAGCAGGGAGCATTGTGATGACAAGGGCATGAAGCAATGTCATCCCAAGTTTCATGGAGGATTGTGATGACAATGGTAAAGGAGTATTGTGATGACAAGCGCATAGAGCATTGTAATGACAAGGTCATGTAGCATTTTGCTCACAAAGGCATGGAGCACTGTGATGACAAGTTTCATGGAGCACTGTGATGACAAGCTTCACAAGCATTGTGAATACAGGTGTCATGGAGCATTGGGATGACAAGGGCATGGATCATTGTGATGACAAGTGTCATGGAGCATTGGGCTGAAAATGTTCTTGGAGTACTGTGATGACAGGGGTCATGGAGAATTTTGATTTCATTGTGCTGACAATAGCCGGAAGCATTATAATGATTGGCATGATGCATTGTGATGACAGGGTTCATGGAGCATTGAGAGGAAGAGGGGCATGGAGCATTGTGATTACAGGGGTCTTGGAGCATTGTGATGACAAGGGCATGGAGCATTTTGATGAGAAGTCCATGGAACATTCTGATGACGTGTCATGGAGCTTTGTGATGACAATTGCATAGAACATTGTGATGGCAGGGGTCATGGAGCATTGTTATGTCAGAGGTAAGGGAGTATTGTGATGAGAAGGGCATTGAGCATTGGTTTGAAATGTTTCACGGATTATTGTGATGAGATTGGGCATGGTGCATTGTGAAGAAAAGGGCATGGAGCATTGTGATGACAGGGGCAAGGAGCATTGGTCTGACAAGTTTCATAGATTATTGTGATGAGAGTGGGCATGGTGCATTGTGAAGAAAAGGGCATGGAGCATTGTGATGACAAGGGCAAGGATTATTGAGAAGACATGTGTCAGGGAGCATTGTGATGACATATGTCATGGTCCATTGAGATGACAATGGCATGGAGCATTGTGATGCCAAATGTAATGGAGGATTGTGATGACAAATATAATGGAGCATTGTGATGACTACGGCTTGGAGCATTATGATGACAAGGGCCATTGAGAATTTTCATGACAATGTCGTGAAGCATTGTGATGACAAGTTCCTGGAGCATTGTGATGAGAAAATCATGGAGCCTTGTGATGACAAGTCTCATGGAGCATACTGATGAAAAGGGGCTTGGAGCATTCTGCTTATAGGGATCATGGAACATTGTGATTACAAGGGCATGGTGCATTGTGATGACAAGGGCATGGAGCATTGGTCTAATAAGTTTCATGGATTATTGTGATGACAGTTGGAATTGCGCATTGTGATGACAAAGGCATGCAGTATTGTGAAGAGAGGTGTCAGGGAGCATTGTGATGACATATGTAATGGCCCATTGTGATGACAATGGCATGGAGCATTGTGATGCCAAGTGTCATGGAGGATTCTGATGACAAAGGTAATGGAGCATTGTGATGACAAGGGTTTGGAGCATTGTGATGACAAGGGTCAGGGAGCATTGTGATGACAAGTGCATGGAGAATTGTAATGACAAGAGTCATGGAGCATTCTGATGACAAGCTTGTGGAGTATTTTGATGACAATTGCATGGAGCATTGTGATGAAAATGGCATGGGGCATTGTGATGAAAAAGGAATGGAGCCTTTTGGTGACAGGGTACAAGGAGCACTCTGACGACAATGTCAGGGAGCATTGTGA
Source organism: Mesoplodon mirus (assembly GCF_964341445.2). Classification (NCBI taxonomy): domain Eukaryota; kingdom Metazoa; phylum Chordata; class Mammalia; order Artiodactyla; family Ziphiidae; genus Mesoplodon; species Mesoplodon mirus. The sequence goes on from NW_028295715.1 coordinate 1,383,024, forward strand.
TGACAAGTGTATTGAGAATTGTGATGACAAAGTCATGGAGTATTGTGATGAAAAGGGCATGGAGTATTGTGATGACAGGCATCATGGAGCTTTGTGATGACAAGTGTTACGGAACATTGTGATCACAAGGGTTTGGAGCATTGTGATGACAGAGGTCATGGATCAATTTGATTTCAAAGAGCAGGGAGCATTGTGATGACAAGGGCATGAATCACTGTGATCCCAAGTTTCCAGGAGGATTGTGATGACAATGGTAAAGGAGTATTTTGATGACAAGCACATAGAGCATTGTAATGACAAGGTCATGTAGCATTTTGCTGACAAAGGCATGGAGCATGGTGATGACATGTGTCATGAAGCACAGTGATGACAAGAGTCACGGAGCATTGTGAATACAGGGGTCATGGAGCACTGAGATGACAAGGGCATGTATCATTGTGATGACAAGTGTCATGGAGCATTTGGCTGAAAAAGTTAATGGAGTATTGTGATGACAGGGGTCACGGAATATTGTGATTACAGGGGTCTTGGAGCATTGTGATGACAAGAGTCATGGATCATTGTGTTGTCACGTGTCATGGAGTGTAGTGATGACAGTGGTCATGGAGCATTGTGATGATATTGGTCATGGAGCATTGTGATGAGAAGGTCATGGAGCATTGGGATGAAAATGTTCATGGAGTATTGTGATGACATGGGTCATGGAGCATGGTGATGACAAGGTCCTGGAGCATTGTGATGAGAGGACCATGGATACTTGTGAAGAAAAGTCTCATGGAGCATTCTGATGAAAAGGGGCAAGGAGCATTGTGATTACAGGGGTCTTGGAGCATTGTGATGACAAGGGCATGGATCATTGTGAGGAGAAGGCCATGGAGCGTTCTGATGACATGAGTCATGGATTTTTGTGATGACAAGGGCATGGAGCAATGTGATGACAAGGCCGTGGAACATTGTGATGGCAGGGGTCATGGAGCATTGTTATGACAGTGGTAATGGAGCATTGTGATGAGAATGGCATTGACCATTGGTCTGAAATGTTTCATGGATTATTGTGATGAGAGTGGGCATGGAGCATTGTGATGACAAGGGCACGGTACACTGTGATACTTGGGTCATGGAGGATTGTAATGTCAAGGGCATGGATCATTGTGATGAGAAGGGCATCGAACATTGTGATGACAAGTGTCATGGAGCTTTGTGATGACAAGGGCATTGAGCAATGTGATGAGAGGGTTCATGGAGCATTGTGATGGCAATGACATGGAGCATTGTGATGCCAAGGGTCATGGAGTTTTGTGATGACAAAGTCATGGAGCATTTTGATGACAAGGGTGTGGTGCATTGTGATGAGAAGGGTAGGGAGCATTTTGATGACAGGGTCATGGAGGAATTTGATGAAAAGTGTAATGGAATATTTTGATGACAGTGGTTATAGAACATTGTGATGCCATGGGTCATGGATCTTTGGGATGAAAAGGGTCATGGAGAATTTTGATGACAGGGGTTATGGAACATTGTGATGTCAGGGGTCATGGAACATTGTGTTGATAAGGGGATGTAGTATTGTGATGACAGGGGTCATGGAACACTGTGATTACAGGGGTGAGGGAGGATTGTGATAACTAGTGATGGAACATGGTGATATTTCTGGTGAGAGAGCATTTGGATGAGAAGTGAATGGACCATTGTGATTACAAGGTTTATGGATCATAGTGATGACAAGGTTGTGGATCACTGTGATGAAAAGCACGTGGCACATTGTGATGACAAGTATCATGGAGAATTGTTCTGACAAAGGCATGGAGAATTGTGATGACAAGGGTCACGGAGCATTGTGATGAAAAGTTCATGGATCATTGTGGGTACAACGGACACAGAGCATTGTGATGACGCGGGCATGGACTGTTGTGATGACAAACTTTATGAAGCATTGTGATGACTGCAGTCACGGAGCATTTTGATGACTGGGGTCATGGAGCATTGTGATAACAAGGGCATGGAGCATTGAGATGACAGGGGAATTGAGTATTGGTCTGACAATTTTCATAGAATATTTTGATGAGAGTGGACATGGTGCATTGTGATGACAAGGGCATGGGGCATTGTGATGATAAGGTCATGGAATATTTTGAAGACAGGTGTCAGGGAGCATTGTGATGACATATGTAATAGTCCATTGTGATGACAATGGCAGGGAGTATTGTGATGCAAAATGTAATGGAGGATTGTGATGACAAATATAATGGATCATTGTGATGACTAGGGCTTGGAGCATTATGATGACAAAACCATGGAGCCATGTGATGACAAGTCTCATGGAGCATACTGATAAAGAAGGGCATGGAGCATTGTGATTATAGGCGTCTTGGATCTTTGTGATGAAAAGGGCATGGAGCATTGTGAGGAGAAAACCAAGGAGCATTCTGATGGCATGCGCCATTGAGCTTTGGATGACAAGGGCATGGAGCATCGTGATTACATGGGACTTGGAGCATTGTGATGAAAAGGGCATGGATCATTGTGATGAAAAAAGCATGGAGGCTTGTCATGATAGGGTTAAATGAGCATACAGACAACAAGTGTCAGTGAGCATTTTCATGACAAGTGTATTGAGCATTGTGATGACGAATGTCATGGAGCATTGTGATGAGAAGACCATTGATAATTGTGATGACGAGCATCATGGGGCATTGTGATGACAAGTGTTATGGAATATTGTGATCACAAGAGTTTGGAGCATTGTTATGACAGAGGTCATGGAGCATTTTGATTTCGTTGTTATGACAATAGCAGGAAGCATTATGATGATGGGCATGGTGCATTGTGATGACAGGGTTCATGGATCATTGAGATGAAAAGGGGCATAGATCACTGTGATTACAGTGTTCTTGAAGCATTGTGATGAGAAGCGTCAAGGAGCCTTGTGATGACAAGGCCATGGAACATCGTGATGGCAGGGGTCATGAAGCATTGTTATGAGAGGGTTAATGGAGCATTGTGATGTCAAGAGCAAGGAGCATTGTGATGAGAAAGTCATGGAGCATTCTGATGACATGTGTCATGGAGCTATGTGAAGACCACGGCATGGAGCACTGAGATAAGAGCTTTCATGGAGCATTGTGATGACAATGACATGGAACATTGTGATGCCAAGGGTCATGGATCTTAGTGATGACAAAGTCATGGAGCATTTTGATGGCAAGGGCGTTGTGCATTGTGATGAGAAGTGCAGGGAGCATTGTGATGACAGGGTCATGGAGCTATTTGATGAAAAGTGTCATGGAACATTTTGATGACAGGTGTTATGGAACTTTGTGATGTCATGGGTCATCGAACATTGTGATGATAAGTGAATGTAGCATTGTGATGACAGGAGTCATGGAACATTGTGATGACAGGGGTGAGGGAGTATTGTGACAAATAGTGATGTAGCATTGTGATATCAGTGGTGAGAGAGCATTTTGATGAGAAGTGCATGGAGCATTGTGATGACAAATTTTATGGAACATTGTGATGAGAAGATTGTGGAGCACTGTGATGATAAGTGCATGGTGCATTGTGATGACATGTGTCATGGAGCATTGTGCTGACAAGCGCATGGAGCACTGTGATGAAAATGTTCATGGAGCATTGTGCTGAGAAAGTCATAGAGCATTGTGATGACAAGGGTCAAAGAGCATTGTGGACTTCCGGGTAAGATGGCGAAAGAGTAAGACGCGGAGATCACCTTCCTCCCCACGGATACACCAGAAATACAGCTACACGTGGAACAACTCCTACAGAACACCTACTGAACGCTGGCAGAAGACCCCAGACCTCCCAAAAGGCAAGAAACCCCCCACATACCTGGGTAGGGCAAAGCAGAGAGATCCCCACACAGAGGATCAGTGCCGAGCGGCACTCACCAGCCCGAGAGGCTTGTCTGCTCGCCCGCCGGGGCGGGCGGCGCTGGAAGCTGAGGCTCGGGCTTCGGTCGGAGCGCAGGGAGAGGACTGGGGCTGGCGGCGAGAACTCAACCTGAAGGGGGCTAATGTGCCACAGCTAGCCGGGAGGGAGTCCGGGAAAACTCTGGAGCTGCCGAAGAGGCAGGAGACTTTTTCTTTCCTCTTGGTTTCCTGGTGCGCGAGGAGAGGGGATTAAGAGCGCTGCTTAAAGGGGCTCCACGGACGGGCGCGAGTCGCGACTGAAAGCGCGGAGCCCAGAGACGGGCGTGGGACGCTGGGGCTGCTGCTGCCGCCGCCAAGAAGCCTGTGTGCGAGCGCAGGTCACTGCCCACACCGCCCTTCCGGGAGCCTGTGCAGCCCGCCACTGCCGGGGTCCCGGGATCCAGGGGCGGCTTCCCTGGGAGAACGCATGGCACGCCTCGGGCTGGTGCAACGTCACGCCGACCTTTGCCGCTGCAGGCTCGCCCCGCACTCCGTGCCCCTCCATCCTGCCCGGCCTGAGTGAGCCAGAGTCCCCGAAGAGGCTGCTCCTTTAACCCTGTCCTGCCTGAGCGAAGAACAGACGCCCTCCGGCGACCTACATGCAGAGGCGGGGCCAAATCCAAAGCTGAGACCCAGGAGCTGTGAGAACAAAGAAGAGAAAGGGAAACCTCTCCCAGCAGCCTCAGAAGCAGCGGATTAAAGCTCCACAATCAACTTGATGTACCCTGCATCTGTGGAATACATGAATAGACAACACATCATCCCAAATTGAGGAGCCCGGAGTCAGTGCTGTGCCTCTGAGGTGGGAGAGCCAACTTCAGGACACTGGTCCACAAGAGACCTCCCAACTCCACATAATATCAAACGGCAAAAATCTTCCAGAGATCTCCATCTCAACACCAGCACCCAGCTTCACTCAACGACCAGCAAGCTACAGTGCTGGACACCCTAAGCCAAACAACTAGCAAGACAGGAACACAATGCCACCCATTAGCAGAGAGGTGGCCTAAACTCATAAAAAGTCTGCAGACACCCCAAAACACACCACCAGACGTGGACCTGCCCACCAGAAAGACAAGATGCAGCCTCATCCACCAGGACACAGGCACTAGTCCCCTCCAGCAGGAAGCCTACACAACCCACTAAACCAACCTTAGCCACTGGGGAAAGACACCAAAAACAACGGGAACTACAAACCTGCAGCCTGCAAAAAGGAGACCCCAAACACAGTAACATAAGCAAAATGAGAAGACAGAAAAACACACAGCAGGAGAAGGAGCAAGATAAAAACCCACCAGATCTAACAAATGAAGAGGTAATAGGCAGTCTACCTGAAAAAGAATTCAGAATAATGATGGTAAAGATGATCCAAGATTCTATTTCCCAGATCCAAAATCTTGGAAATAGAATAGACAAAATGCAAGAAACAGTTAACAAGGACCTAGAAGAACTAAAGATGAATCAAGCATCGATTAAAAACACAATACATGAAATGAAAAATACTCTAGATGGGATCAATAGCAGAATAACTGAGGCAGAAGAACGGATAAGTGAGGTGGAAGATAAAATAGTGGAAATAACTGCTGCAGAGCAAAATAAAGAAAAAAGAATGAAAAGAACAGAGGACAGTCTCAGAGACCTCTGGGACAACATTAAACGCACCAACATTCGAATTATAGGGGTTCCAGAAGAAGAAGAGAAAAAGAAAGGGACTGAGAAAATATTTGAAGAGATTATAGTTGAAAACTTCCCTAATATGGGAAAGGAAATAGTTAATCAAGTCCAAGAGGCACAGAGAGTCCCATACAGAATAAATCCAAGGAGAAATACGCCAAGACACATATTAATCAAACTGTCAAAAATTAAACACAAAAAAATCATATTAAAAGCAGCAAGGCAAAAACAACAAATAAGACACAAGGGAATCCCCATCAGGTTAACAGCTGATCTCTCAGCAGAAACTCTACAAGCCAGAAGGGAGTGACAGGACATAATTAAAGTGATGAAGGAGAAAAACCTGCAACCAAGATTACTCTACCCAGCAAGGATCTCATTCAGATTTGATGGAGAAATTAAAACGTTTACAGACAAGCAAAAGCTGAGAGAGTTCAGCACCACCAAACCAGCTTTACAACAAATGCTAAAGGAACTTCTTTAGGCAAGAAACACAACAGAAGTAAAAGACCTACAATAATGAACCCAAAACAATTAAGAAAATGGGAACAGGAACATACATATCAATAATTACCTTAAATGTAAATGGACTAAATGCTCCCACCAAAAGACACAGAGTGGCTGAATGGATACAAAAACAAGACCCATATATATGCTGTCTACAAGAGACCCACTTCAGACCTAGAGACACATACAGACTGAAAGTAAGGGGATGGAAAAAGATATTCCATGCAAATGGAAACCAAAAGAAAGCTGGAGTAGCAATTCTCATATCAGACAAAATAGACTTTAAAATAAAGACTACTAGAAGAGACAAAGAAGGACACTACATAATGATCAAGGGATCGATCCAAGAAGAAGATATAACAATTGTAAATATTTATGCACCCAACATAGGAGCATCTCAATACGTAAGGCAAATACTAACAGCCATAAAAGGAGAAATCGACAGTAACACACTCATAGTAGGGGACTTTAACACCCCACTTTCACCAATGGACAGATCATCGAAAATGAAAATAAATAAGGAAACACAAGCTTTAAATGATACATTAAACAAGATGGACTTAATTGATATTTATAGGACATTCCATCCCAAAACAACAGAATACACATTTTTCTCAAGTGCTCATGGAACATTCTCCAGGATAGATCATATCTTGGGTCACAAATCAAGCCTTGGTAAATTTAAGAAAATTGAAATTGTATCAAGTATCTTTTCCGACCACAATGCTATGAGACTAGATATCAATTACAGGAAAAGAGCTGTAAAAAATACAAACACATGGAGGCTAAACAATACCCTACTTAATAACGAAGTGATCACTGAAGAAATCAAAGAGGAAATTAAAAAATACCTAGAAACAAATGACAATGGAGACACGACGACCCAAAACCTATGGGATGCAGCAAAAGCAGTTCTAAGAGGGAAGTTTATAGCAATACAATCCCACCTTAAGAAACAGGAAACATCTCGAATAAACAACCTAACCTTGCACCTAAAGCAATTAGAGAAAGAAGAACAAAAACATCCCAAAGTTAGCAGAAGGAAAGAAATCATAAAAATCAGATCAGAAATAAATGAAAAAGAAATGAAGGAAACGATAGCAAAGATCAATAAAACTAAAAGCTGGTTCTTTGAGAAGATAAACAAAATTGATAAACCATTAGCCAGACTCATCAAGAAAAAAAGGGAGAAGACTCAAGTCAATAGAATTAGAAATGAAAAAGGAGAAGTAACAACTGACACTGCAGAAATACAAAAGATCATGAGAGATTACTATAAGCAACTCTATGCCAATAAAATGGACAACCTGGAAGAAATGGACACATTCTTAGAAATGCACAACCTGCCAAGACTGAATCAGGAAGAAATAGAAAATATGAACAGACCAATCACAAGCACTGAAATTGAAACTGTGATAAAAAATCTTCCAACAAACAAAAGCCCAGGACCAGATGGCTTCACAGGCGAATTCTATCAAGCATTTAGAGAAGAGCTAACACCTATCCTTCTGAAACTCTTCCAAAATATAGCAGAGGGAGGAACACTCCCAAACTCATTCTACGAGGCCACCATCACCTTGATACCAAAACCAGACAAGGATGTCACAAAGAAAGAAAACTACAGGCCAATATCACTGATGAACATAGATGCAAAAATCCTCAACAAAATACTAGCAAACAGAATCCAACAGCACATTAAAAGGATCATACACCATGATCAAGTGGGGTTTATTCCAGGAATGCAAGGATTCTTCAATATACGCAAATCAATCAACGTGATACACCATATTAACAAATTGAAGGAGAAAAAACATATGATCATCTCAATAGATGCAGAGAAAGCTTTCGACAAAATTCAACACCCATTTATGATAAAAACCCTGCAGAAAGTAGGCATAGAGGGAACTTTCCTCAACATAATAAAGGCCATATATGACAAACCCACAGCCAGCATCGTCCTCAATGGTGAAACACTGAAACCATTTCCACTAAGATCAGGAACAAGACAAGGTTGCCCACTCTCACCACTCTTATTCAACCTAGTTTTGGAAGTTTTAGCCACAGCAATCAGAGAAGAAAAGGAAATAAAAGGAATCCAAATCGGAAAAGAAGAAGTAAAGCTGTCACTGTTTGCAGATGACATGATACTATACATAGAGAATCCTAAAGATGCTACCAGAAAACTACTAGAGCTAATCAATGAATTTGGTCAAGTTGCAGGATACAAAATTAATGCACAGAAATCTCTGGCATTCCTATATACTAATGATGAAAAATCTGAAAGTGAAATCAAGGAAACACTCCCATTTACCATTGCAACAAAAAGAATAAAATATCTAGGAATAAACCTACCTAAGGAGACAAAAGACCTGTATGCAGAAAATTATAAGACACTGATGAAGGAAATTAAAGATGATACAAATAGATGGAGAGATGTACCATGTTCTTGGATTGGAAGACTCAACATTGTGAAAATGACTCTACTACCCAAAGCAATCTACAGATTCAATGCAATCCCTATCAAACTACCACTGGCATTTTTCACAGAACTAGAACAAAAAATTTCACAATTTCTATGGAAACACAAAAGACCCCGAATAGCCAAAGCAATCTTGAGAACAAAAAATGGAGCTGGAGGAATCAGGCTCCCTGACTTCAGACTGTACTACAAAGCTACAGTAATCAAGACAATATGGTACTGGCACAAAAACAGAAAGATAGATCAATGGAACACGATAGAAAGCCCAGAGATAAACCCACGGACATATGGTCACCTTATCTTTGATAAAGGAGGCAGGAATGTACAGTGGAGAAAGGACAGTCTCTTCAATAAGTGGTGCTGGGAAAACTGGATAGGGACATGTAAAAGTATGAGATTAGATCACTCCCTAACACCATACACAAAAATAAGCTCAAAATGGATTAAAGACCTAAATGTAAGGCCAGACACTATCAAACTCTTAGAGGAAAACATAGGCAGAACACTCTATGACATAAATCACAGCAAGATCCTTTTGGACCCACCTCCTAGAGAAATGGAAATAAAGACAAAAATAAACACATGGGACCTAATGAAACTTAAAAGCTTTTGCACAGCAAAGGAAACCATAAACAAGACCAAAAGACAACCCTCCGAATGGGAGAAAATATTTGCCAATGAAGCAACTGACAAAGGATTAATCTCCAAAATTTATAAGCAGCTCATGCAGCTCAATAACAAAAAAACAAACAACCCAATCCAAAAATGGGCAGAAGACCTAAATAGACATTTCTCCACAGAAGATATACAGACTGCCAACAAACTCATGAAAGGATGCTCAACATCTTTACTCATTAGAGAAATGCAAATCAAAACTACAATGAGATATCATCTCACACCAGTCAGAATGGCCATCATCAAAAAATCTAGAAACAATAAATGCTGGAGAGGGCGTGGAAAAAAGGGAACACTCTTGCACTGCTGGTGGGAATGTGAATTGGTACAGCCGCTATGGAGAACGGTATGGAGGTTCCTTAAAAAACTACAAATAGAACTACCATATGACCCAGCAATCCCACTACTGGGCATATACCCAGAGAAAACCATAATTCAAAACGAGACATGTACCAAAATGTTCATAGCAGCCCTATTTACAATAGCCCGGAGATGGAAACAACCTAAGTGTCCATCATCGGATGAATGGATAAAGAAGATGTGGCACATATATACAATGGAATATTACTCAGCCATAAAAAGGAATGAAATTGAGCTATTTGTAATGAGGTGGATAGACCTAGAGTCTGTCATACAGAGTGAAGTAAGTCAGAAAGAGAAAGACAAATACTGTATGCTAACACATATATATGGAATTTAAGAAAAAAAAATGTCATGAAGAACATAGGGGTAAGACAGGAATAAAGACACAGACCTACTAGAAAATGGACTTGAGGATATGGGGAGGGGGAAGGGTAAGCTGTGACAAAGTGAAAGAGCGGCATGGACATATATACACTACCAAACGTAAGGTAGATAGCTAGGGGGAAGCAGCCGCATAGCACAGGGAGATCAGCTTGGTGCTTTGTGACCGCGTGGAGGGGTGGGATAGGGAGGGTGGGAGGGAGACGCAAAAGGGAGAGGATATGGAAACATATGTATATGTATAACTGATTAAATTTGTTATAAGGCAAAAAATTAAAAAAAATTTGTTGGCAAAAAATAAAAAAGAGCATTGTGATGAAAAGTTCATGGAGCATTGTGGTTAAAAAGGTCACAGAGACTGTTGATGACGAGGGCATGGATCATTGTGATGACAAAGGTCATGAAGCACTGTGATGACTGGAGTCACGGAGCACTGTGATGACAGGGATCATGGAGCATTGTGATAACAAGGGCATGGAACATTGTGTTGACAAGGGCATGGAACATTTGTCTAATAAATTACATGGATTATTGCGATGAGAGTTGGAATGGCGCATTGTGATGACAAGGGCATGGAGCATTGTGGGGACCAGGTCATGCAGTAATGTGAAGACAGGTGTCAGGGAACATTGTGATGACATATGTAATGGCCCATTGTGATGACGGTGGCATGGAGCATTGTGATGTCAAGTGTCATGGAGGATTCTGATGACAAAGGTAATGGAGCATTGTGATAACAATGGCTTGGAGCATTGTGAGGACAAGGGTCAATGAGCCTTGTGCTGACAAGTGCATGGAGAATTGTGATGAAAAGTGTCATGGAGCATTCTGATGACAAGCTTGTGGAGTATTTTGATGACAATGGAATGGAGCATTGTGATGAAAACGGCATGGCGCATTGTGATGAATAAGGCATGGATCCTTTTCTTGACAGTGTTCAAGAAGCATTCTGATGACAAGTGTCAGGGAGCATTGTGATGACAAATGTATTGAGAATTGTGATGACAAGGGTCATGGAGCATTCTGATGACAAGCTTGTGGAGTATTTTGATGACAATGGCATGGAGCATTGTGATGAAAACGGCATGGCGCATTGTGATGAATAAGGCATGGATCCTTTTCTTGACAGTGTTCAAGAAGCATTCTGATGACAAGTGTCAGGGAGCATTGTGATGACAAGTGTATTGAGAATTGTGATGACAAGGGTCATGGAGCATTGTGATGAAAAGGTCATGGAGTATTGTGATGACAGGCATCATGGAGGGTTGTGATGACAAGTGTTATGGAACATTGTGATCACAAGGGTTTGGAGCATTGTGATGACAGAGGTCATGGATCATTTTGATTTCAAGGAGCATGGAGCATTGTGATGACAAGGGCATGAAGCAATGTGATCCCAAGGTTCATGGAGGATTGTGATGAGAATGGAAATGGAGTATTGTGATGACAAGCGCATAGAGCATTGTAATGAGAAGGTCATGTAGCATTTTGCTGAAAAAGGCATGGAGCATTGTGATGACATGTGACATGGAGCATTGTGATGACAAGCGTAATGGAGCATTTTGAATACAAGGGTCATGGAGCATTGGGATGACAAGGGCATGGATCATTGTGATGACAAGAGTCATGGAGCAATGGGCTGAAAATGTTCATGGAGTGTTGTGATGACAGGAGTCATGGAGCATTGTGATGACTAGGGAATGGAGCATTGTGATGACAAGAGTCCCGGATCATTGTGTTTTCTGGTGTCATGGTGTGTTGTGATGACATTGGTCATGGAGCATTGTGATTATAAGGGGATGTAGCATTGTGGTGACAGGGTCCTGGAACATTGTGATTACAGGGGTGAGGGAGTCTTGTGATGACTAGTGATGGAACATTGTGATATCTCTGGTGATAGATCATTTTGATGAGAAGTGCATGGACCATTGTGATTACAAGGTTTATGGAGCATAGCAATGACAAGGTTGTGGTCCGATGTGATGAAATGCTCATGGCACATTGTGATGACAATGGTCATTGAGCATTGTTCTGACAAAGATATGGAGCTTTGTGATGAGACGGGCATGGAGCATTGTGATTACATGTGTCTTGGAGCATTGTGATGAAAAGGGCATGGATCATTGTGATGAAAATGGCATAGAGCCTTGTCATGACAGTGTTCAAGGAGCATATTGATGACAAGTGTCAGGGAGCATTGTGATGACAAGTGTATTTGAGAATTGTGATGACAAAGATCATAGAGCATTGTGATGCGAAGACCATGTATAATTGTGATGACGAGCGTCATGGGGCATTGTGATGACAAGTGTTTTGGAATATTGTGATCACAAGTGTTTGGAGCATTGTTATGACACAGGTCATGGAGCATTTTGATTTCATTGTGATGACAATAGCATGAAGCATTATGATGATGGGCATCGTGCATTGTGATGATAGGATTCATGGATCATTGAGATGGAAAGGGGCATAGAGCATTGTGATTACAGGGTTCTCGTATCATTGTGATGAGAAGGGTCATGGAGCTTTGTGATGACAAGGCCTTGGAACATCGTGATGGCAGGGTTCATGGAGCATTGTTAACACAGGGGTAATGGAGCATTGTGATGGTAAGGGCATGGAACATTGTGATGAGAAGGCCATGGAGCATTCTGATGACATGTGTCTTGGAGCTATGTGAAGACAAGGGCATGGAGCAATGTGATGAGAGCGTTCATGGAGCATTGTGATGACAATAACATGGAGCATTGTGATGCCAAGGGTCATGGATATTTGTGATGACAAAGGTCATGGAACATTTTGATGGCAAGGGCGTTGTGCATTGTGATGAGAAAGGCAGGGATCATTCTGATGACAGGGTCATGGAGCAATTTGATGAAAAATGTAATGGAACATTTTGATGACAGGTGTTATGGAACATTGTGATGTCAGGGGTCATCGAACTTTGTGATGATAAGTGCATGTAGCATTGTGATGACAGGAGTCATGGAACATTGTGATGACAGGGGTGAGGGAGTATTGTGACAAATAGTGATGTAGCATTGTGATATCAGTGGTGAGAGAGCATTTTGATGAGAAGTGCATGGAGCGTTGTGATGACATATTTTAAGGAGCATTGTGATGACAAGCGCATGGTGCACTGTGATGGCATGTGCCATGGAGCATTGTGCTGAGAAGCGCATGGAGGATTGTGATGACAAGTGTATTGAGAATTGTGATCGCAAAGGTCATGGAGCATTGTGATGAAAGGGTCATGGAGTATTGTGATGACAGGCATCATGGAGCGTTGTGATGACAAGTGTTATGGAACACTGTGATCACAAGGGTTTGGAGCATTGTGATGACACAGGTCATGGATCATATTGATTTCAAGGAGCATGGAACATTGTGATGACAAGGGCATGAAGCAATGTGATCCCAAGGTTCCTGGAGGATTGTGATGACAAAGGAAATGGAGTATTGTGATGACAAGCGCATAGAGCATTGTAAAGACAAGGTCATGTAGCATTTTGCTGACAAAGGCATGCAGCATTGTAATGACATGTGTCATGGAACACTGTGATGACAAGCGTCATGGAGCATTGTGAATACAGGAGTCATGGAGCATTGGGATGACAAGGGCATGGTTCCTTGTGATGACAAGCGTCATAGAGCACTGGGCTGAAAATGTTCATGGAGTGTTGTGATGACAGGGGTCATGGAGCATTGTGATGACAAGGGAATGGAACATGGTGATTACAAGGTCCTGTAGCATTGTGATGTGAAGACCATGGAGACTTGTGATGATAAGTCTCATGGAGCATTCTGATGAAAAGGGGCATGGAGCATTGTGATTACAGGGGTCTTCGCGCATTGTGATGACTAGTGCAAGGAGCATTTTCAGGAGAAGGCCATGGAGCATTCTGATGACATGCATCATGGAGTTTCTTGATGACACGGGCATGGAGCATTGTGATTACAGTGGTCTTGGAACATTGTGATGACAAGGTCATGGAGCATTGTGAGGAGAAGACCAAGGAGAATTCTGATGGCATGCATCATTCAGCTTTTTGATGACAAGGGCATGTAGCATTGAGATTCCATGGGTTTTGGAGCATTGTGGTGAAAAGGACATGGATCATTGTGATGAAAAAGGCATGGAGCCTTTTCATGACAGGATTCAAGGAGCATACAGACAACAAGTGTGAGGGAGCATTTTGATGACAAGTGTATTTAGCATTGTGATGACAAAGGTCATGGAGCATTGTGATGAGAAGTCCATGGATAATTGTGATGACGAGCGTCATGGGGCATTGTGATGACAAGTGTTATTGAATATTGTGATCAAAAGGGTTTGGAGCATTGTTATGACAGAGGTCATGGAGCATTTTGATTTCATTGTGATGACAATAGCATGAAGCATTATGATGATGGGCATGGTGCATAGTGATGACAGGGTTCATGGATCATTGAAATGAAAAGGGGCATAGAGCATTGTGAGTACAGGGTTCTTGATGCATTGTGATGAGAAGGGTTATGGAGCATTATGATGACAAGGCCATGGTACATCGTGATAGCAGGGGTCATGGAGCATTGTTATAAACTGGGTAATGGAGCATTTTGATGGCAACGGCATGGAGCATTGTGATGAGAAGGCCATGGAGCATTCTGATGACATGTGTCATGGAGCTTTGTGAAGACAAGCACATGGAGCAATGTGATGAGAGTATTCATGGAGCATTGTGATGACAATGACATTGAGCATTGTGATGCCAAGGGTCATGGATCTTTGTGATGACAAACGACATGGAGCATTTTGATGGCAAGGGCGTTGTGCATTGTGATGAGAAAGGCAGGGAGCATTCTGATGTCAGGGTCATGGAGCAATTTGATGAAAAGTGTCATGGAACATTTTGATGACAGGTGGTATGGAACATTTTGATGTCAGGGGTCATCGAACATTGTGATGATATGTGCATGTATCATTGTGATGACAGGAGTCATGGAACACTGTGATGACTGGGGTGAGGGAGTATTGTGACAAATAGTGATGTAGCATTGTGATATCAGTGGTGAGAGAGCATTTTGATGAGAAGTGCATGGAGCACAGTGATGACAAATTTTAAGGAGCATTGTGATGACAAAATTGTTGAGCCCTGTGATGACAAGCGCATGGTGCATTGTGAAGACGTGTCATGGAGCATTGTGCTGACAAGCACATGGAGCATTGTGATGACAAGGGTCAAAGAATATTGTGATGAAATGTTCATGGAGCACTGTGGTTAAAAATGTCACAGAGACTGGTGATGACGAGGGCATGGACAATTGTGATGACAAAAGTCATGAAGCATTGTGATGACTGGAGTAACGGAGCACTGTGATGACAGGGTTCATGGAGCATTGTGATGACAAGGGCATGGAGCATTGTGGTGACCAGGTCATGCAGTATTGTGAAGACAGTTGTCAGGGATCATTGTGCTGACATATGTAATTGTCCATTGTGATGACAATGGCATGGAGCATTGTGATGCCAAGTGTCATGGAGGATTCTGATGACAAAGGTAATGGAGCATTGTGAGGACAATGGCTTGGAGCATTGTGATGACAAGGGTCAGGGAGCATTGTGCTGACAAGTGCATGGAGAATTGTGATGACAAGGGTCATGGAGCATTCTGATGACAAGCTTGTGGAGTATTTTGATGACAATGGCATGGAGCATTGTGATGAAAACGGCATGGGACATTGTGATGAAAAAAGCATGGAGCCTTTTCGTGACAGGGTTCAAGGAGCATTCTGATGACAAGTGTCAGTGAGCACTGTGATGAAAAGTGTATTGAGAATTGTGATGACAAAGGTCATGGAGCATTGTGATGAAAAGGGCATGGAGTATTGTGATGACACGCATCATGGAGCATTGTGATGACAAGTGTTATGGAACATTGTGATAACAAGGGTTTGGAGCATTGTGATGACAGAGGTCATGTATCATTTTGATTTCAAGGAGCATGGAGCATTGTGATGACAAGGGCATGAAGCAATGTGATCCCATGGTTCATGGAGGATTGTGATGACAATGGAAATGGAGTATTGTGATGACAAGTGCATACAGCATTGTAATGACAAGGTCATGTAGCATTGTGATGACATTGGTCCTGGAGCAATGTGATGACAACGGAATGGAGCATGCTGATGACAAGGTCCTGGAGCATTGTGATGAGAAGACCATGGAGACTTGTGATGACAAGTCTCATGGAGTATTCTGATGAAAAGGGGTTTGGAGCATTGTGATTACAGGGGTCTTGGAGCATTGTGATGACTAGGGCATGAAGCATTGTGATGAGAAGGCCATGGAGCATTCTGATGACATGCGTCATGGAGTTTTTGATGACAAGGGCATGGATCATTTGTGATTACATGGATCTTGGAGCATTGTGATGAAAAGTGCATGGAACACTGTTATGAAAACGGCATGGAGCCTTGTCATAACAGGGTTCAAGGAGCATACTGACGACAAGTGTCAGGGAGCATTGTGATGCCAAGTTTATTGAGCATTGTGATGACAAAGATCATGGAGCATTGTGATGAGAAGTCCATGGATAATTGTGATGATGAGCGTCATGGGGTGTTGTGATGATAAGTGTTATGGACCATTGTGATCACAAAGATTTGGAGCATTATGATGACAGAGGTCATGGAGAATACTGATTTCTTTGTGCTGATAATAGCGTGAAGCATTATGATGATGGGCATGGTGCATTGTGATGACAGAGTTCATGGAGCATTGAGATGAAAAGTGGCATGGAGTTGTGATTACAAGGGTCTTGGAGCATTGTGATGAGATGGGCATGGAAGATTGTGATGAGAAGGCCATAGAACATTCTTATGACATGCGACATGGAGCTTTGTGATGACAAGGGCATGGAGCATTGTGATGACAAGGGTCATGGAACATTGGGCTGAAAATGTTCATGGAGTATTGTGATGACAGGGGTCATGGAGCATTGTGATTACAGGGGTCTTGTAGCATTGTGATGACAAGAGTCCCGGATCATTGTGTTGTCATATGTCATGGAGTGTTGTGATGACAGTGGTCATGGATCATTGTGATGATATTGGTCATGGAGCATTGTGATGAGAAGGTCATGGAGCACTGGGCTGAAAATGTTCATGGAGTATTGTGATGACAGATGTCATGGAGCATTGTGATGACAAGGGAATTGAGCGTGGTGATGACATGGTCCTGGAGCATTGTGATGAGATGACCATGGAGACTTGTGATGACAAGTCTCATGGAGCATTCTTATGAAAAGTTGCATGGAGTATTGTGATTACAGGGGTCTTGGAGCATTGTGATGACAATGGCATGGAGCACTGTGAGGAGAAGGCCATGGAACATTCTGATGACATGCGTCATGGAGCTTTGTGATGACAAGGGCATGGAGCATTGTGATTACAGGGGTCTTGGAGCATTGTGATGACAAGGGTCATGGAGCCTTGTGATGACAAGGCCGTGGAACATTGTGATGCAGGGGTCATGGAGCATTGTTATGACAGAGGTAATGGAGCATTGTGATGAGAAGGGCATTGAGCATTGGTCTGAAATATTTCATGGTTTATTGTGATGACAAGTGCAGGGTATACTGTGATACATTTGTCAAGGGGGATTGTAATGACAAGGGCATGGAGCATTGTGATGAGAAGGGCATCGAGCATTGTGATGACAAGTGTCATGGAGCTTTGTGATGACAAGGGCATGGAGCAATGTGATGAGAGGGTTCATGGAGCATTATGATGACAATGACATGGATCATTGTGATGCCGTGGGTCATGGAGCTTTGTGATGGCAAATGTCATGGAGCATTTTGATGACAAGGGTGTGGTGCATTGTGATGAGAAGGGCAGGGAGCATTTTGATGACAGGGTCATGCAGTAATTTGCTGAAAAGTGTAATGGAACATTTTGATGACAGGGGTTATAGAGCATTGTGATGCCAGGGTCATGGAGCTTTGGGATGAAATGGGTCATGGAGCATATTGATGACAGGGGTTATGGAACATTGTGATGTCAGGGGTCATGGAACATTGTGCTGATAAGGGGATGTAGCATTGTGATGACAGGGGCCATGGAATATTGTGATAACAGGGGTGAGGGAGGACTGTGATGAAAAGGGCATGGATAATTGTGATGAAATAGGCAAGGAGCCTTGTCATGACTGGGTTCAAGGACCATACAGACAACAAGTGTCAGGGAGCATTTTGATGACAAGTGTATTGAGCATTGTGATGACAAAGGACATGGAGCATTGTGATGAGAAAACCATGGATAATTGTGATGACGAGCGTCATGGGGCATTGTGATGACAACTGTTATGGAATATTGTGATCACAATGGTTTGGAACATTGTTATGACAGAGGTCATGGAGCATTTTGATTTCATTGTGATGACAATAGCATGAAACATTAGGATGATTGGCATGGTGCATTTTGATGACAGAGTTCATGGATCATTGAGATGAAAAGGGTCAAGGAGAATTGTGATTACAGGGGTCATGGAGCATTGTGATGACAAGGGCATGGAACATTGTGAAGAGAAGGCCATGGAACCTACTGATGACATGCGTCATGGAGCTTTGTTATGACAAGGGCATGGAGAATTTTGATTACATGTTTCTTGGAGCATTGTGATGACAAGGGTCATGGAGCCTTGTGATGACAAGGCCGTGGAACATTGTGATGGCAGTGGTCGTGGTGCATTGTTATGACAGAGGTAATGGAGCATTGTGATGAGAAGGGCATTGAGCATTGGTTTGAAATATTTCATATTTTATTGTGATGAGAGTGGACTGGAGCATTGTGATGACAAGGGCACGGAACACTGTGATACATGGGTCATGGAGGATTGTAATGACAATTAATGGAGCAATGTGATGAGAGGGTACATGGAGCATTGTGATGACAATGCCATGCAGCATAGTGAGGAAAAGGCCATGGAGCATTCTGATGACATGCGTCATGGAGCTTTTGATGACAAGTGCATGGAGCATTGTGATTACAGGTGTCTTGGAGCATTGTGATGAAAAGGGCATGGATCATTGTGATGAAAAAGGCATGGAGCCTTGTCATGACAGTGTTCAAGGAGCATACTGACGACAAGTGTCAGGGAGCATTGTGAAGACAAGTGTACTGAGCATTGTGATGAAAAAGATCAGGGAGCATTGGGATCAGAAGACCAAGGATAATTGTGATGATGATCGTCATGGGGTGTGGTGATGATAAATGTTATGTAACATTGTGATCACAAGGGTTTGGAGCTTTAAGATGACAGAGGTCATGGAGACTTTTGATTTCATTGTAATGACAATAGCCTGAAGCATTATGATGATGGGCGTGGTGCATTGTGATGACAGGGTTCATGGAGCATTGAGATGAAAAGGGGCATGGAGCATTGTGATTACAGGGGTCTTGTAGCATTGTGATGACAAGCCCATAGAGCATTGTAATGACAAGATCATGTAGAATTTTGCAGACAAATGCATGGAGCACTGTGATGACAGGTGTCATGGAGCACTGTGATGACATGTGTCACGGAGCATTGTGAATACAGGGGTCATGGATCATTGTGATGACAAATGCATGGAGCACTGTGATGACAGGTGTCATGGAGAACTGTGATGACAAGTGTCACGGAGCATTGTGAATACAGGGGTCATGAAGCATTGGGATGACAACTGCATGGATCATTGTGATGACAAGTGTCATGGAGCATTGGGCTGAAAATGTTCATGGAGTGTTGTGATGACAGGGGTCATGGAGCATTGTGATGACAGAGGTCATGGATAATTTTTATTTCATTGTGATGACAATAGCCTGAATCATTATGATGATCAGCATGATGCATTGTGATGACAGGGTTCATGGAGCATTGAGATGAAAAGTGGCATGGAGCACTGTGTTTACAGGGGTTTTGGAGCATTGTGATGACAAGGGCATGGAGCATTTTGATGAGAAGGCCAAGGAACAATCTGATGACATGTGTCATGGAGCTTGGTGATGACAACGGCATGGAGCGTTGTGATTAAAGGGGTCTTGGAGCATTGTGATGACAAGTGTCATGGAGCCTTGTGATGACAAGGCCGTGGAACATTGTGATGGCAGGGGTCATGGAGCATTGTTATGACAGGGGTAATGGAGCATTGTGATGAGAAGGACATGCAGCATTGTGATTACAATTTTTATGGAGCATTGTGATGACAAATTTTTGGACCGTTGGGATGAAAAGCGCGTGGCACATTGTGATGACAATGGACATGGAGCATTTTACTGACAAAGGCATGGAGCATTGTGATGACAGGGTCATGGATCATTGTGATGACAAGGGTCATGGAGCATTGGGCGGAAAATGTTCATGGAGTATTGTGATGACAGGGGTCATGGAGCATTGTGATGACAGAGGTCATGGAGAATTTTGATTTCATTGTGCTGACAATAGCCGGAAGCATTATGATGATGGGCATGATGCATTGTGATGACAGGGTTCATGGAGCATTGAGATGAAAAGGGGCATGGAGCATTTTGATTACAGTGGTCTTGGAGCATTGTGATGACAAGGGCATGGAGCATTTTGATGAGAAGTCCATGGAACATTCTGATGACATGTGTCATGGAGCTTTGTGATGACAAGGGCATGGAGCTTTGTGATTAGAGGTGTCTTGAAGCATTGTGATGACAAGTGTCATTGAGCCTTGTGATGACAAGGCCGTGGAACATTGTGATGGCAGGGGTCAAGGAGCATTGTTATGACAGGTGTAATGGAGCACTGTGATGAGAAGGGCATGGAGCATTGTGATTACAAATTTTATGGAGCATTGCGATGACAAATTTGTTGACCTTTGGGATAAAAGTCGCGTGGCACATTGTGATGACAAGGGTCATGGAGCATTTTTCTGACAAAGGCATGGAGCACTGTGATGACAAGTGTCACAGAGCATTGTGATGAAAAGTTCATGAATCACTGTGGTTAAAAAGGTCAAAAAGCCTTGTGATGACGCGGGAATGAACCATTGTTATGACAAATGTTATGAAGGATTGTGAAGACTGGAGTCAAGGAGCATTGTGATGACAGGGTCATGGAGCATTGTGATGACAAGGGCATGGAGCATTGTGCTGGGAAAGGCGTAGATCATTGTGATGTCAAGGGTCAAAGAGCAATGTGATGAAAAGTTCATGGAGCATTGTGGTTAAAAAGGTCACAGAGACTGTTGGTGATGAGGGAATGGACCATTGTGATGACAAAGGTCATGAATCATTGTGATGAGTGGAGTCACGGAGCATGGTGATGGCAGGGGTCATGGAGCATTGTGATAACAAGGGCATGGAGCATTGTGATGACAAGGGCATGGAGCATTGGTCTAATATGTTTCATGGATTATTGCGATGACATTTGGTATGGCACATTGTGATGACAAGGGCATGGAGCATTGTGATGACCAGGTCATGCATTATTGTGAAGAGAAGTGTCAGGGAGCATTGTGATGACATATGTAATGGCCCATTGTGATGAAAATGGCGTGGAGCATTGTGATGCCAAGTGTCATGGAAGATTCTGATGACAAAGGTAATGGAGCATTGTGATGACAATGGCTTGGAGCATTGTGATGAGAAGGGTCAGGGAGCATTGTGCTGACAAGTGCATGGAGAATTGTGATGACAAGGGTCATGGAGCATTCTGATGACAAGCTTGTGGAGTATTTTGATGACAAAGGCATGGAGCATTGTGATGAAAACGGCATGGGGCAATGTGATGAAAAAGGCATGTAGCCTTTTCGTGGCAGGGTTCAAGGAGCATTCTGACGACAAGTGTCAGGGAGCATTGTGATGACAAGTGTATTGAGAATTGTGATGACAAAGGTCATGGAGCATGGTGATGAGAAGGCCATGGATACTAGTGATGATGATCGTCACGGGGTGTTGTGATTATAAGTGTTATGGAACATTGTGATCACAAGGTTTTGGAGCATTATGATGACAGAGGTCAAGGAGAATTTTGATTTCATTGTGATGACAATAGCCAGAAGCATTATGATAATGGGCATGGTGCATTGTGATGACAGAGTTCATGGAGCATTCAGATGAAAAGGGGCATGGAACACTGTGATTACAGGGGTCTTGGAGCATTGTGATGACAAGTGCATAGAGCATTGTAATGACAAGGTCATGTAGAATTTTCCTGACAAAGGCATGGAGCATTGTGATGACAGGTGTCATGGAGAACTGTGATGACAAGTGTCACGGAGCATTGTGAATACAGGGGTCATGAAGCATTGGGATGACAACTGCATGGATCATTGTGATGACAAGTGTCATGGAGCATTGGGCTGAAAATGTTCATGGAGTGTTGTGATGACAGGGGTCATGGAGCATTGGGATGACAGAGGTCATGGATAATTTTTATTTCATTGTGATGACAATAGCCTGAATCATTATGATGATCAGCATGATGCATTGTGATGACAGGGTTCATGGAGCATTGAGATGAAAAGTGGCATGGAGCACTGTGTTTACAGGGGTTTTGGAGCATTGTGATGACAAGGGCATGGAGCATTTTGCTGAGAAGGCCAAGGAACATTCTGATGACATGTGTCATGGAGCTTGGTGATGACAACGGCATGGAGCGTTGTGATTAAAGGGGTCTTGGAGCATTGTGATGACAAGTGTCATGGAGCCTTGTGATGACAAGACCGTGGAACATTGTGATGGCAGGGGTCATGGAGCATTGTTATGACAGGGGTAATGGAGCATTGTGATGAGAAGGACATGCAGCATTGTGATTACAATTTTTATGGAGCATTGTGATGACAAATTTTTGGACCGTTGGGATGAAAAGCACGTGGCACATTGTGATAACAATGGTCATGGAGCATTTTAATGACAAAGGCATGGAGCATTGTGATGACAAGGGTCACGGAGCATTGTGATGAAATGTTCATGGAGCATTGTGGATACAAAGGTAACAGAGCCTTGTGATGACGCGGGCATGGAACATTGTGATGACAAATATTATGAAGCATTGTGATGACTGGAGTCACAGAGCATTGTGATGACAGGTGTCATGGAGCATTGTGATGACAAGGTCCTGGAGCATTGTGATGAGTTGACCATGGAGACTTGTGATGACAAGTCTCATGGAGCATTCTGATGAAAAGGGGCATGGAGCATTGTGATTACAGGGGTCTTGGAGCATTGTGATGACATGGGCATGGAGCATTGTGAGGAGAAGGCCATGGAGCATTCTAATGACATATGTCATGCAGCATTGTGCTGAGAAAGGCATAGAGCATTGTGATGACAGGGGATAAAGAGCATTGTGAAGAAAAGTTCATGGATCATTTTGGTTAAAAAGGTCACAGAGACTGTTGATGATGAGGGCATGGACCACTGTGATGACAAAGGTCATGAAGAATTGTGATGACTGGAGTCACGGAGCATTGTGATGACAGGGGTAATGGAGCATTGTGATAAAAAGGGCATGGAGCATTGTGATGACAAGGGCATGGAACATTGGTCTAATAAGTTGCATGGATTATTGCGATGACAGTTGGAATGGCACATTGTGATGACAAGGGCATGGAGCATTGTGATGACCAGGTCATGCAGTATTGTGAAGACAGCTGTCAGGGAGCATTGTGATGACATATGTAATGGCCCATTGTGGTGACAATGGCATGGAGCATTGTGATGCCAAGTGTCATGGATGATTCTGATGACAAAAGTAATGGAGCATTGTGATGACAATGGCTTGGAGCATTGTGATGACAAGGGTTAAGGAGCATTGTGCTGACCAGTGCATGGAGAATTGTGATGACAAGGGTCATGGAGCAATCTGATGACAAACTTGTGGAGTATTATGATGACAATGGCATGGAGCAGTGTGACGAAAACGGCATGGGGCATTGTGATGAAAAAGGCATGGAGCCTTTTCATGACAGAGTTCAAGGAGCATTCTGACGACAAGTGTCAGGGAGCACTGTGATGACAAGTGTATTGAGAACTGTGATGAACAATGTCATGGAGCATTGTGATGAAAAGGGCATTGAACATTGTGAGGAGAAGACCAAGGAGCATTCTGATGGCATGCGTCATTGAGATTTGTGATGACAAGGGCATGGAGCATTTTGATTACATGGGTCTTGGAGCATTGTGATGAAAAGGGCATGGATCACTGTGATGAAAAAGGCATGGAGCCTTGTCATGACAGAGTTCAAGGAGCATACAGACAACAAGTGTCAGGGAGCATTTTGATGACAAGTGTATTGAGCATTGTGATGACAAAGGTCATGGAGCATTGTGATTAGAAGACCAAGGATAATTGTGATGACGAGCGTCAAGGGGCATTGTGATGACAAGTGTTATGGAATATTGTGATCACAAGGGATTGGAGCATTGTTATGACAGAGGTCATGGTGCATTTTGATTTCATTGTGATGACAATAGCATGAAGCATTATGATGATAGGCATGGTGCATTGTGATGACAGGGTTAATGGATCATTGAGATGAAAAAGGGCATGGAGCATTGTGATTACAGGGTTCTTGGAGTGTTGTGATGAGAAGGGTCATGGAGCCTTGTGATGACAAGGCCATGGAATATCGTGATGGCAGGGGCATGGAGCATTGTTATGAGAGTGGTAATGGAGCATTGTGATGGCAAGGGCATGGATCATTGTGATGAGAAGGCCATGTAGCATTCTGATGACATGTGTCATGGAGCATTGTGATGACAATGACATGGAGCATTGTGATGCCATGGGTCAGGGCTCTTTGAGATGACAAAGGTCATGGAGCATTTTGATGGCAAGGGCGTTGTGCATTGTGACGAGAAGGGCAGGGAGAATTGTGATGACAGGTTCATGGAGCAATTTGTTGAAAATTTTCATGGAATATTTTGAGGACAGGTGTTATGGAACATTGTGATGTCAGGGGTCATCGAACATTTTGATGATAAGTGCATGTAGCATTGTGATGACAGGAGTCATGGAACATTGTGATGACAGGTGGGAGGGAGTATTGTGACAAATAGTGATGTAGCATTGTGATATCAGTGGTGAGAGAGCACTTTGATTAGAAGTGCATGGAGGATTATGATGACAATGTTTATGGAGCATTGTGATGACAAGATTGTAGAGCACTGTGATGACAAGCGCATGGTGCATTGTGATGACATGTGTCATGGAGCATTGTGCTGACAAGCGCAAGGAGCATTGTGATGACAATGGCATGGAGCATTGTGATGAAAATGGCATGGGGCATTGTGAAGAAAAAGGCATGGAGCCTTTTCGTGGCAGGTTTCAAGGAGCATTCTGATGACAATGTCAGGGAGCATTGTGATGATATGTATATTGAGAATTGTTATGACAAAGGTTATGGAGCATTGTGATGAAAAGGGCATGGAGTATTGTGATGACAGGCATCATGGAGCGTTGTGATGACAAGTGATATGGAAGATTGTGATCACAAGGGTTTGGAGCATTGTGATGACAGAGGTAATGGATCATATTGATTTAAAGGAGCATGGAGCATTGTGATGACAAGGGCATGAAGCAATGTGATCCCAAGGTTCATGGAGGATTGTGATGACAATGGAAATGGAGTATTGTGATGACAAGCGCATAGAGCATTGTAATGACAAGGTCATGTAGCATTTTGCTGACAAAGGCATGGAGCATTGTGATCACATGTGTCATGGAGCACTGTGATGACAAGCGTCATGGACTATTGTGAATACAGGGGTCATGGAGCATTGGGATGACAAGGGCATGGATCATTGTGATGACAAGTGTCATGGAGCACTGGGCTGAAAATGTTCATGGAGTGTTGTGATGACATGGGTCATGGAGCATAGTGATGAGTAGGGAATGGAGCACTGTGATGACAAGAGTCGCGGATCATTGTGTTGTCAGGAGTCATGGAGTGTTGTGATGACAGTGGTCATGGAGGCTTGTGAAGATATTGGCCATGGAGTATTGTGATGTGTAGGTCATGGAGCATTGGGCTGAATATGTTAATGGATTATTGTGATGACAGGGGTCATGGAGCATTGTGGTGACAAGGGAATGGAGAATGGTGATGACAATATCCTGGATCTTTGTGATGAGATGACCAGGGAGACTTGTGATGAGAATTCTCACGGAGCATTCTGATGAAAAGGGGCATGGAGCATTGTGATTACAGGGGTCTTGGAGCATTTTGATGACTAGGGCATGGAGCAATGTGATGAGAAGTCCATGGGGCATTCTGATGACATGCTTCATGGAGTTTTGTGATGACAAGCACATGGAGCATTGTGATGACAGTGATCTTGGAGTATTGTGATGAAAAGGGCACGGATCATTGTGATGAAAAAGTCATGGAGCCTTGTCATGACAGGGTTCAAGGAGCATACTGACGAAAAGTGTCAGGGAGCATTGTGATGACAAGTGTATTGAGCATTGTGATGACAAAGGTCATGGAGCATTGTGATGAGAATACCATGTATAATTGTGATGATGAGCGTCATGGGGATTTGTGATGATAAGTGTTATGGAACATTGTGATCACAAGGGTTTGGAGCATTATGATGACAGAGGTCATGGATAATTTTGATTTAATTGTGATGACAATAGCCTGAAGCATTATGATGATGGGCATGGTGCATTGTGATGACAGGGTTCATGGAGCATTGAGATGCAAAGTGGCATGGAGCATTGTGATTACAGGGGCCTTGGAGCATTGTGATGTCAAGGGTCAGGGAGCCTTGTGATGACAAGGCCGTGGATCATTGTGATGGCAGGGGTCATGGAGCATTTTTATGACAGAGGTAATGGAGCATTGTGATGAGAAGTGCATTGAGCATTGGCCCGAAAGTTTTCATGGATTATTGTGATGACAGTGGGCATGGAGCACTGTGATGACAAGGGCACGGAACACTGTGATACATGGGTCATGGAGGATTGTGATGAAAAGGGCATGGAGCATTTTGATAAGAAGGGCATCGAGCATTGTGATGACAAGTGTCATGGAGCATTGTGATGACAAGGGCATGGAGCAATGGGATGAGAGCGTTCAGGGAGGATTGTGATGACAATGACATGGAGCATTGTGATGCCAAGGGTCATGGAGCTTTGTGATGACAACAGTCATGGAGCATTTTGATGACAAGCGTGTGGTGCATTGTGATGAGAAGGAAAGGGAACATTTTGATGAGAGGTTCATGCTGCAATTTGATGAAAAGTGTCATGTAACATTTTGATGACAGGGGTTACAGAACATTGTGATGCCATGGGTCATGGAGCTTTGGGATGAAATGTGTCATGGAGCATTGTGATGACAGTGGTTATGGAATATTGTGATGTCACGGGTCATGGAACATTGTGATTACAGGGTTGAGGGAGGATTGTGATGACTAGTGATGGAACATTGTGATATCTCAGGTGAGAGAGCATTT
The DNA here is from genome assembly GCF_964341445.2 of Mesoplodon mirus. Lineage (NCBI taxonomy): Eukaryota > Metazoa > Chordata > Mammalia > Artiodactyla > Ziphiidae > Mesoplodon > Mesoplodon mirus. Next base: position 1,410,489 of record NW_028295715.1, read on the forward strand.
GGATGAGAAGTGCATGGACCATTGGGATTACAAGGTTTATGGAGCATATCGATGACAAAGTTGTGGATCATTGTGATGAGAAGCGCATGGCACATTGTGATGACAATGGTCATGGAACACTGTTCTGACAAAGGCATGGAGCATTGTGATGACAAGTGTCATGGAGCATTGTGATGAAAAGTTCATGGAGCATTGTGGTTACAAAAGTCACAGAGCCTTGTGATGACGCGGGCATGGACCGTTGTGATGACAAACGTTATGAAGCATTGTGATGACTGGAGTCACGGAGCATTGTGATGTCAAATGTAATTTAGCATTGTGATGACAATGGCTTGGAGCATTGTGATGACAAGGTTCAGGGAGCATTGTGCTGACAAGTGCATGGATAATTGTGATGAAAAAGGTCATGGAACATTCTGATGACAATCTTGTGGAGTATTTTGATGTCAATGGCATGGAGCATTGTGATGAAAACGGCATGGGGCATTGTGATGAGAAAAGCATGGAGCCTTTCCGTGACAGGTTTCAAGGAGCATTCTGACGGCAAGTGTCAGGAAGCATTGTAATGACAGGTGTATTAGAATTGTGATGACAAAAGTTATGGAGCATTGTGATGAAAAGGCCGTGGAGTATTGTGATGACAGGCATCATGGAGCGTTGTGATGACAAGTGTTATGGAACATTGTGATGACAAGGGTTTGGAGCATTGTGATGACAGAGGTCATGGATCATTTTGATTTCAAGGAGCATGGAGCATTGTGATGACAAGGGTATGAAGCAATGTGATCCCAAGGTTCATGGAGGATTGTGATGACAATGGTAAAGGAGTATTGTGATGACAAGCGCATAGAGCATTGTAATGAAAAGGTGATGTAGCATTTGCTGACAAAGGCATGGAGCATTGGAATGACAGGTGTCATGGAGCACTGTGATGACAAGCGTCACGGAGCATTGTGAATACAGTGGTCATGGAGCATTGGGATGACAAGGGCATGGTTCAATGTGATGACAAGGGTCATGGAGCATTGGGCTGAAAATGTTCATGGAGTATTGTGATGACAGAGGTCATGGAGCATTGTGATGACTTGGGAATGGAGCATTTTGATGACAAGAATTCCGGATCATTGTGTTGTCAGGTGTCATGGAGTGTTGAGATGACAGTGGTCATGGTGCATTGTGATGATATTGGCCATGGAGAATTGTGATGAGTAGGTCGTGGAGCATTGTGATTACAGGTGTCTTGATGCATTGTGATGAAAAGGGCATGTATCATTGTGAAGAAAAAGGCATTGAGCCTTGTCATGACAGTGTTCAAGAAGCATACTTACGACAAGTGTCAGGTAGCATTGTGATGACAAGTGTATTGAGCATTTGATGACAAAGGTCATAGAGCATTGTGATGAGAAGACCATGGATAATTGTGATGATGAGCGTCATGGGGTGTTGTGATGATAAGTCTTATGGAAGATTGTGATCACAAGTTTTTGGAGCATTATGATGACAGATGTCATGGAGAATTTAGATTTCATTGTGATGACAATAGCATGAAACATTATGATGATGGGGATGGTGCATTGTGATGACTGGGTTCATGGAGCATTGAGATGAAAAGGGGAATGGAGCATTGTGATTACTGGGGTCTTGGAGCATTGTGATGACTAGGGCATGGAGCATGGTGATGAGAAGGCCATGGAAAATTCTGATGACATGCATCATGGAGCACTGTGATGACAAGGGCATGGAGCATTGTGATTACAGGGGTCTTGGGGAATTGTGATGACAAGGATCATGGAGCCTTGTGATGACATGCCGTTGAACAATGTGATGGCAGGTGTCATGGAGCATTGTTATGACAGAGGTAATGGAGCATTGTGATGAGAAGGCCATTGAGCTTTGGTCTAAAATATTTCATGGATTATTGTAATGAGAGTGGGCATGGAGCATTGGGATGACAAGGGCACGGAACACTGTGATACATGGTTCATGGAGGATTGTAATGACCAGGACATGGAGCATTGCGATGAGAAGGGCATCGAGCATTGTGATGACAAGTGTCATGGAGCTTTGTGATGACAAGGGCATGGAGCAATGTGATGAGAGTGTTCATGGAGCTTTGTGATGACAATGACATGGAGCATTGTGATGCCAAGGGTCATGGAGATTTGTGATGACAAATAACAGGGAGCATTTCGATGACTATGGTGTGGTGCATTGTGATGAGAAGGGCAGGGAGCATTTTGATTACAGGTTCATGCAGCAATTTGATTAAAATATAATGGAATATTTTGAAGGCAGGGGTTATAGAACATTGTGATGTCAGGGGTCATGGAGCTTTGGGATGAAAAGTGTCATGGAGCATTTTGATTACAGGGTTATGGATCATTGTGATGTCACGGACCATGGAACATTGTGATGGTAAGGTTATGTAGCACTGTGATGACAGGGCTCATGGAACATTGTGATAACAGGGGTGAGGGAGTCTTGTGATGACTAGTGATGGAACATTGTGATATCTCTGGTGAGAGAGCATTTGGATGAGAAGTGCATGGAGCATTGGGATTACAAGGTTTATGAAGCATAGCGATGACAAGGTTGTGGACCGATGTGATGAAAAGCACGTGGCACATTGTGATGACAAGGGTCATGGAGCATTGTTCTGACAAAGGCATGGAGCATTGTGATGACAAGGGTCACGGAGCATTGTGATGAAAAGTTCATGGAGCATTTTGGTTACAAAGGTCACAGAGCCTTGTGATGACACGGGCAAGGACCGTTTTGATGACAAACATTATGAAGCATTGTGATGACTGGAGTCACGGAGCACTGTGATGACAGGGGTCATGGAGCACTGTGATAACAAGGTCATGGAGCATTGTGATGACAGGGGCATGGAGCATTGGTCTGGCAAGTTTCATAGATTATTGTGATGAGAGTGGACATGGTGCATTGTGATGACAGGGGCATGGAGCATTGGTCTGACAAGTTTCATAGATTATTGTGATGACAGTGGACATGGTGCATTGTGATGACAAGGGTATGGATCATGGTGATGAGAAGGTCATGGAGTATTGTGAAGACAGGTGTCAGGGAGCATTGTGATGACATATGTCATGGTCCATTGCGATGATAATGGCATTGAGCATTGTGATGTCAAATGTAATGGAGGATTGGGATGACAAATAAAATGGAGCATTGTGATGACTAGGGCTTGGGGCACTATGATGACAAGGGCCATTGAGAATTTTCATGACAAGGTCGTGAAGCATTGTGATGACAAGGTCCTGGAGCATTGTGATGAGAAATCCATGGAGCCTTGTGATGACAATCTCATATAGCATACTGATCAAAAGGGGCATGGACCATTGTGATTACAGGGGTCTTGGAACATTGTGATGACAAGGGCATGGATCATTGTGAAGAGAAGGCCAAGGAGCATTCTGAGGACATGTGTCATTGAGCTTTGTGATGACAAGCGCATGGAGCATTGTGATTACAGGGGTCTTGTAGCATTGTGATGAAAAGGGCATGGAATATTGTGATGAAAAATGCATGGAGCCTTGCCATGACAGGGTTCAAGGAGCATACAGACAACAAGTGTCATGGAGCATATTGATGACAAGTGTATTGAGCATTGTGATGACAAAGGTCATGGAGCATTGTGATGAGAAGGCCATGGAGCATTCTGATGACACATGTGTCATGGAGCTTAGTGATGGCAAGGGCATGGAGCAATGTGATGCCAAGGGTCATGGATATTTGTGATGACAAAGGTCATGGAACATTTTGATGACAAGGGGGTTGTGCATTGTAATGAGAAGTGCAGGGAGCATTGTGATGACATGGTCACGGAGAAATTTGATGAAAAGTGTCAAGGAACATTTTGATGACAGGGGTTATAGAACATTGTGATGTCATGGGTCATCGAACATTGTGATGATAAGTGCATGTAGCATTGTGATGACAGGAGTCATGGAACATTGTGATGACAGAGGTGAGGGAGTATTGTGTCGAATAGTGAAGTAACATTGTGATATCAGTGGTGAGAAAGCATTTTGATGAGAAGTGCATGGAGAATTGTGATGACAAGGTTTATGGAACATTGTGATGACAAGATTGTGGAGCACTGTGATGACAAGCGCATGGTGCATTGTGATGACATGTGTCATGGAGCATTGTGCTGACAAGCGCATGGAGCATTGTGAGGACAAGGGTCATGGAGCATTGTGCTGAGAAAGGCATAGAGCATTGTGATGACAAGGGTCAAAGAGAATTGTGATGAAAAGTTCATGGAGCATTGTGGTTAAAAAGGTCACAGAGCCTTGTGATGACGTGGGCATGGACCGTTCGGATGACAAACTTTATGAAGCATTGTGATGACTGGAGTCACGGAGCATTGTGATGACAGGGGTCTTGGAGCATTTTGATGACAAGGGCATTGAGCATTGTGATGACAGGGGCATGGAGCATTGGTCTGACAAGTTTCATAGACTATTGTGATGATATTGGACATGGTGAATTGTGATGACAAGGACATGGAGCTTTTTGATGAGAAGGCCATGGAACATTCTGATGACGTGTGTCATGGAGCTTTGTGATGACAAGGGTCATGGAGCCTTGTGAGGACAAGGCCGTGGAACATTGTGATGGCAGGGGTCATGGAGCATTGTGATGACAAGGGCGTGAAGAATTGTGATGACCAGGTCTTGCTCTATTGTGAAGAGAGTTGTCAGGGAGCACTGTGATGATATATGTAATGGCCCATTGTGATGACAATGGCATGGAGCATTGTGATGCCAAGTTTCATGGAGGATTCTGATGACAAAGGTAATGGAGCATTGTGATGACAATGGCTTGGAGCACTGTGATGACAAGGGTCAGTGGGCATTGTGCTGACAAGTGCATGGTGCATTGTGATGACAAGGGCATGGAGCATTTGATGAAAAGGCCATGGAACATTCTGATGACATGTGTCATTGAGCTTTGTGATGACAAGGGCATGGAGCATTGTGATTACAGGGGTCTTGGAGCATTGTGATGACAAGAGTCCCGGATCATTGTGCTGTCAGGTGTCATGGAGTGTTGTGATGATATTGGTCATGGAGCATTGTGATGATATTGGTCATGGAGCATTGTGATGACAAGGGAATGGAGCATGGTGATGACAATTCCTAGAGCATTGTGATGAGAAGACCATGGAGACTTTTGATGAGAAGTCTCATGGAGCATTCTGTTGAAAAGGGGCGTGGAGCATTGTGATTACAGGGGTCTTGGAGCATTGTTATGACAAGGGCATGGATCATGGTGATGAGAAGGCCATGGAGCATTCTGATGACATGCGTCATGGAGCTTTGTGATGACAAGGGCATGGATCATTGTGATTACAGGGGTCTTGGAGCATTGTTATGAAAAGGGCATGAAACATTGTGATGAAAAAGGCATGCAGCCTTGTCATGACAGGGTTGAAGGAGCATACTGACGACAAGTGTCAGGGATCATTGTGATGACAAGTGTATTGAGCATTGTGATGACAAAGATCATGGAACATTGTGATGAGAAGACCATGGATAATTGTGATGACGAGCGTCATGGGGCATTGTGATGACAACTGTAATGGAGCCTTGTGATGACAAGGCTGTGGAACATTGTGATGGCAGGGGTCATGGAGCATTGTTATGACAGGGGTAATGGAGCATTTTGATGAGAAGTGCATGGAACATTGGTCTGAAATACTTCATGGATTATTGTGATGAGAGTGGCATGGTGTATTGTGATGACAAGGGCACGGAACACTGTGATACATGGGTCATGGGTCATGGAGCTTTGTAATGACAAGTCATGGAGCATTGTGATGACAAGGACATGGGGCATTTTGATGACAGGTACATGGAGCATTGTTATGACAGGGGCATGGAGCATTGGGCTGACAAGTTTCATAGATTATTGTGATGACAGTGGGCATAGTGTATTGTGATGACAATGGCATGGAGCATTGTGAAGAGAAGGTCATGGAGTATTGTGAAGACAGGTGTCAGGGAGCATTGTGATGACTTATGTCATGATCCATTGCGATGACAATGGCAGGGAGTATTGTGATGCCAAATGTAATGGAGGATTGTGATGACAAATATAATGGAGCATTGTGATGACTAGGGATTGGAGCATTATGATGACAAGGGCCATTGAGAATTTTCAGGACAAGGTCGTGAAGCATTGTGATGACAAGTTCCTGGAGCATTGTGTTGAGAAAATCATGGAACCTTGTGATGACAAATCTCATGGAGCATAGTGATGAAAAGGGGCATGGAGCATTGTGATTACAGGGGTCTAGGCACATTGTGATGACAAGGGCAAGGAACATTGTGATGAGAAGGCCATCTAAAATTCTGATGACATGTGTCATGGAGCTTTGTGATGACAAGGGCATGGATCATTGTGATGACAAGGGTCATGGAACATTGGGCTGAAAATGTTCATGGAGTATTGTGATGACAGGGGTCATGGAGCATTGTGATTACAGGGGTCTTGTAGCATTGTGATGACAAGAGTCCCGGATCATTGTGTTGTCATATGTCATGGAGTGTTGTGATGACAGTGGTCATGGATCATTGTGATGATATTGGTCATGGAGCATTGTGATGAGAAGGTCATGGAGCACTGGGCTGAAAATGTTCATGGAGTATTGTGATGACAGGTGTCATGGAGCATTGTGATGACAAGGGAATGGAGCGTGGTGATGACATGGTCCTGGAGCATTGTGATGAGATGACCATGGAGACTTGTGATGACAAGTCTCATGGAGCATTCTTATGAAAAGTTGCATGGAGTATTGTGATTACAGGGGTCTTGGAGCATTGTGATGACAATGGCATGGAGCACTGTGAGGAGAAGGCCATGGAACATTCTGATGACATGCGTCATGGAGCTTTGTGATGACAAGGGCATGGAGCATTGTGATTACAGGGGTCTTGGAGCATTGTGATGACAAGGGTCATGGAGCCTTGTGATGACAAGGCCGTGGAACATTGTGATGCAGGGGTCATGGAGCATTGTTATGACAGAGGTAATGGAGCATTGTGATGAGAAGGGCATTGAGCATTGGTCTGAAATATTTCATGGTTTATTGTGATGACAAGGGCAGGGTATACTGTGATACATTTGTCAAGGGGGATTGTAATGACAAGGGCATGGAGCATTGTGATGAGAAGGGCATCGAGCATTGTGATGACAAGTGTCATGGAGCTTTGTGATGACAAGGGCATGGAGCAATGTGATGAGAGGGTTCATGGAGCATTATGATGACAATGACATGGATCATTGTGATGCCGTGGGTCATGGAGCTTTGTGATGGCAAATGTCATGGAGCATTTTGATGACAAGCGTGTGGTGCATTGTGATGAGAAGGGCAGGGAGCATTTTGATGACAGGGTCATGCAGTAATTTGCTGAAAAGTGTAATGGAACATTTTGATGACAGGGGTTATAGAGCATTGTGATGCCAGGGGTCATGGAGCTTTGGGATGAAATGGGTCATGGAGCATATTGATGACAGGGGTTATGGAACATTGTGATGTCAGGGGTCATGGAACATTGTGCTGATAAGGGGATGTAGCATTGTGATGACAGGGGCCATGGAATATTGTGATAACAGGGGTGGGGGAGGACTGTGATGAAAAGGGCATGGATAATTGTGATGAAATAGGCAAGGAGCCTTGTCATGACTGGGTTCAAGGACCATACAGACAACAAGTGTCAGGGAGCATTTTGATGACAAGTGTATTGAGCATTGTGATGACAAAGGACGTGGAGCATTGTGATGAGAAAACCATGGATAATTGTGATGACGAGCGTCATGGGGCATTGTGATGACAACTGTTATGGAATATTGTGATCACAATGGTTTGGAACATTGTTATGACAGAGGTCATGGAGCATTTTGATTTCATTGTGATGACAATAGCATGAAACATTAGGATGATTGGCATGGTGCATTTTGATGACAGGGTTCATGGATCATTGAGATGAAAAGGGTCAAGGAGAATTGTGATTACAGGGGTCATGGAGCATTGTGATGACAAGGGCATGGAACATTGTGAAGAGAAGGCCATGGAACCTACTGATGACATGCGTCATGGAGCTTTGTTATGACAAGGGCATGGAGAATTTTGATTACATGTTTCTTGGAGCATTGTGATGACAAGGGTCATGGAGCCTTGTGATGACAAGGCCGTGGAACATTGTGATGGCAGTGGTCGTGGTGCATTGTTATGACAGAGGTAATGGAGCATTGTGATGAGAAGGGCATTGAGCATTGGTTTGAAATATTTCATATTTTATTGTGATGAGAGTGGACTGGAGCATTGTGATGACAAGGGCACGGAACACTGTGATACATGGGTCATGGAGGATTGTAATGACAATTAATGGAGCAATGTGATGAGAGGGTACATGGAGCATTGTGATGACAATGCCATGCAGCATAGTGAGGAAAAGGCCATGGAGCATTCTGATGACATGCGTCATGGAGCTTTTGATGACAAGTGCATGGAGCATTGTGATTACAGGTGTCTTGGAGCATTGTGATGAAAAGGGCATGGATCATTGTGATGAAAAAGGCATGGAGCCTTGTCATGACAGTGTTCAAGGAGCATACTGACGACAAGTGTCAGGGAGCATTGTGAAGACAAGTGTACTGAGCATTGTGATGAAAAAGATCAGGGAGCATTGGGATCAGAAGACCAAGGATAATTGTGATGATGATCGTCATGGGGTGTGGTGATGATAAATGTTATGTAACATTGTGATCACAAGGGTTTGGAGCTTTAAGATGACAGAGGTCATGGAGACTTTTGATTTCATTGTAATGACAATAGCCTGAAGCATTATGATGATGGGCGTGGTGCATTGTGATGACAGGGTTCATGGAGCATTGAGATGAAAAGGGGCATGGAGCATTGTGATTACAGGGGTCTTGTAGCATTGTGATGACAAGCCCATAGAGCATTGTAATGACAAGATCATGTAGAATTTTGCAGACAAATGCATGGAGCACTGTGATGACAGGTGTCATGGAGCACTGTGATGACATGTGTCACGGAGCATTGTGAATACAGGGGTCATGGATCATTGTGATGACAAATGCATGGAGCACTGTGATGACAGGTGTCATGGAGAACTGTGATGACAAGTGTCACGGAGCATTGTGAATACAGGGGTCATGAAGCATTGGGATGACAACTGCATGGATCATTGTGATGACAAGTGTCATGGAGCATTGGGCTGAAAATGTTCATGGAGTGTTGTGATGACAGGGGTCATGGAGCATTGTGATGACAGAGGTCATGGATAATTTTTATTTCATTGTGATGACAATAGCCTGAATCATTATGATGATCAGCATGATGCATTGTGATGACAGGGTTCATGGAGCATTGAGATGAAAAGTGGCATGGAGCACTGTGTTTACAGGGGTTTTGGAGCATTTTGATGACAAGGGCATGGAGCATTTTGATGAGAAGGCCAAGGAACAATCTGATGACATGTGTCATGGAGCTTGGTGATGACAACGGCATGGAGCGTTGTGATTAAAGGGGTCTTGGAGCATTGTGATGACAAGTGTCATGGAGCCTTGTGATGACAAGGCCGTGGAACATTGTGATGGCAGGGGTCATGGAGCATTGTTATGACAGGGGTAATGGAGCATTGTGATGAGAAGGACATGCAGCATTGTGATTACAATTTTTATGGAGCATTGTGATGACAAATTTTTGGACCGTTGGGATGAAAAGCGCGTGGCACATTGTGATGACAATGGACATGGAGCATTTTACTGACAAAGGCATGGAGCATTGTGATGACAGGGTCATGGATCATTGTGATGACAAGGGTCATGGAGCATTGGGCGGAAAATGTTCATGGAGTATTGTGATGACAGGGGTCATGGAGCATTGTGATGACAGAGGTCATGGAGAATTTTGATTTCATTGTGCTGACAATAGCCGGAAGCATTATGATGATGGGCATGATGCATTGTGATGACAGGGTTCATGGAGCATTGAGATGAAAAGGGGCATGGAGCATTTTGATTACAGTGGTCTTGGAGCATTGTGATGACAAGGGCATGGAGCATTTTGATGAGAAGTCCATGGAACATTCTGATGACATGTGTCATGGAGCTTTGTGATGACAAGGGCATGGAGCTTTGTGATTACAGGTGTCTTGAAGCATTGTGATGACAAGTGTCATTGAGCCTTGTGATGACAAGGCCGTGGAACATTGTGATGGCAGGGGTCAAGGAGCATTGTTATGACAGGTGTAATGGAGCATTGTGATGAGAAAACCATGGATAATTGTGATTACAGGGGTCATGGAGCATTGTGATGACAAGGGCATGGAACATTGTGAAGAGAAGGCCATGGAACCTACTGATGACATGCGTCATGGAGCTTTGTTATGACAAGGGCATGGAGAATTTTGATTACATGTTTCTTGGAGCATTGTGATGACAAGGGTCATGGAGCCTTGTGATGACAAGGCCGTGGAACATTGTGATGGCAGTGGTCGTGGTGCATTGTTATGACAGAGGTAATGGAGCATTGTGATGAGAAGGGCATTGAGCATTGGTTTGAAATATTTCATATTTTATTGTGATGAGAGTGGACTGGAGCATTGTGATGACAAGGGCACGGAACACTGTGATACATGGGTCATGGAGTATTGTAATGACAATTAATGGAGCAATGTGATGAGAGGGTACATGGAGCATTGTGATGACAATGCCATGCAGCATAGTGAGGAAAAGGCCATGGAGCATTCTGATGACATGCGTCATGGAGCTTTTGATGACAAGTGCATGGAGCATTGTGATTACAGGTGTCTTGGAGCATTGTGATGAAAAGGGCATGGATCATTGTGATGAAAAAGGCATGGAGCCTTGTCATGACAGTGTTCAAGGAGCATACTGACGACAAGTGTCAGGGAGCATTGTGAAGACAAGTGTACTGAGCATTGTGATGAAAAAGATCAGGGAGCATTGGGATCAGAAGACCAAAGATAATTGTGATGATGATCGTCATGGGGTGTGGTGATGATAAATGTTATGTAACATTGTGATCACAAGGGTTTGGAGCTTTAAGATGACAGAGGTCATGGAGACTTTTGATTTCATTGTAATGACAATAGCCTGAAGCATTATGATGATGGGCGTGGTGCATTGTGATGACAGGGTTCATGGAGCATTGAGATGAAAAGGGGCATGGAGCATTGTGATTACAGGGGTCTTGTAGCATTGTGATGACAAGCCCATAGAGCATTGTAATGACAAGATCATGTAGAATTTTGCAGACAAATGCATGGAGCACTGTGATGACAGGTGTCATGGAGCACTGTGATGACATGTGTCACGGAGCATTGTGAATACAGGGGTCATGGATCATTGTGATGACAAATGCATGGAGCACTGTGATGACAGGTGTCATGGAGAACTGTGATGACAAGTGTCACGGAGCATTGTGAATACAGGGGTCATGAAGCATTGGGATGACAACTGCATGGATCATTGTGATGACAAGTGTCATGGAGCATTGGGCTGAAAATGTTCATGGAGTGTTGTGATGACAGGGGTCATGGAGCATTGTGATGACAGAGGTCATGGATAATTTTTATTTCATTGTGATGACAATAGCCTGAATCATTATGATGATCAGCATGATGCATTGTGATGACAGGGTTCATGGAGCATTGAGATGAAAAGTGGCATGGAGCACTGTGTTTACAGGGGTTTTGGAGCATTGTGATGACAAGGGCATGGAGCATTTTGATGAGAAGGCCAAGGAACAATCTGATGACATGTGTCATGGAGCTTGGTGATGACAACGGCATGGAGCGTTGTGATTAAAGGGGTCTTGGAGCATTGTGATGACAAGTGTCATGGAGCCTTGTGATGACAAGGCCGTGGAACATTGTGATGGCAGGGGTCATGGAGCATTGTTATGACAGGGGTAATGGAGCATTGTGATGAGAAGGACATGCAGCATTGTGATTACAATTTTTATGGAGCATTGTGATGACAAATTTTTGGACCGTTGGGATGAAAAGCGCGTGGCACATTGTGATGACAATGGACATGGAACATTTTACTGACAAAGGCATGGAGCATTGTGATGACAGGGTCATGGATCATTGTGATGACAAGGGTCATGGAGCATTGGGCGGAAAATGTTCATGGAGTATTGTGATGACAGGGGTCATGGAGCATTGTGATGACAGAGGTCATGGAGAATTTTGATTTCATTGTGCTGACAATAGCCGGAAGCATTATGATGATGGGCATGATGCATTGTGATGACAGGGTTCATGCAGCATTGAGATGAAAAGGGGCATGGAGTATTTTGATTACAGTGGTCTTGGAGCATTGTGATGACAAGGGCATGGAGCATTTTGATGAGAAGTCCATGGAACATTCTGATGACATGTGTCATGGAGCTTTGTGATGACAAGGGCATGGAGCTTTGTGATTACAGGTGTCTTGAAGCATTGTGATGACAAGTGTCATTGAGCCTTGTGATGACAAGGCCGTGGAACATTGTGATGGCAGGGGTCAAGGAGCATTGTTATGACAGGTGTAATGGAGCACTGTGATGAGAAGGGCATGGAGCATTGTGATTACAAGTTTTATGGAGCATTGCGATGACAAATTTGTTGACCGTTGGGATAAAAGTCGCGTGGCACATTGTGATGACAAGGGTCATGGAGCATTTTTCTGACAAAGGCATGGAGCACTGTGATGACAAGTGTCACAGAGCATTGTGATGAAAAGTTCATGAATCACTGTGGTTAAAAAGGTCAAAAAGCCTTGTGATGACGTGGGAATGAACCATTGTTATGACAAATGTTATGAAGGATTGTGAAGACTGGAGTCAAGGAGCATTGTGATGACAGGGTCATGGAGCATTGTGATGACAAGGGCATGGAGCATTGTGCTGGGAAAGGCGTAGATCACTGTGATGTCAAGGGTCAAAGAGCAATGTGATGAAAAGTTCATGGAGCATTGTGGTTAAAAAGGTCACAGAGACTGTTGGTGATGAGGGAATGGACCATTGTGATGACAAAGGTCATGAATCATTGTGATGAGTGGAGTCACGGAGCATGGTGATGACAGGGGTCATGGAGCATTGTGATAACAAGGGCATGGAGCATTGTGATGACAAGGGCATGGAGCACTGGTCTAATATGTTTCATGGATTATTGCGATAACATTTGGTATGGCACATTGTGATGACAAGGGCATGGAGCATTGTGATGACCAGGTCATGCATTATTGTGAAGAGAAGTGTCAGGGAGCATTGTGATGACATATGTAATGGCCCATTGTGATGAAAATGGCGTGGAGCATTGTGATGCCAAGTGTCATGGAAGATTCTGATGACAAAGGTAATGGAGCATTGTGATGACAATGGCTTGGAGCATTGTGATGAGAAGGGTCAGGGAGCATTGTGCTGACAAGTGCATGGAGAATTGTGATGACAAGGGTCATGGAGCATTCTGATGACAAGCTTGTGGAGTATTTTGATGACAAAGGCATGGAGCATTGTGATGAAAACGGCATGGGGCAATGTGATGAAAAAGGCATGTAGCCTTTTCGTGGCAGGGTTCAAGGAGCATTCTGACGACAAGTGTCAGGGAGCATTGTGATGACAAGTGTATTGAGAATTGTGATGACAAAGGTCATGGAGCATGGTGATGAGAAGGCCATGGATACTAGTGATGATGATCGTCACGGGGTGTTGTGATTATAAGTGTTATGGAACATTGTAATCACAAGGTTTTGGAGCATTATGATGACAGAGGTCAAGGAGAATTTTGATTTCATTGTGATGACAATAGCCAGAAGCATTATGATAATGGGCATGGTGCATTGTGATGACAGAGTTCATGGAGCATTCAGATGAAAAGGGGCATGGAACACTGTGATTACAGGGGTCTTGGAGAATTGTGATGACAAGCGCATAGAGCATTGTAATGACAAGGTCATGTAGAATTTTCCTGACAAAGGCATGGAGCATTGTGATGACAGGTGTCATGGAGAACTGTGATGACAAGTGTCACGGAGCATTGTGAATACAGGGGTCATGAAGCATTGGGATGACAACTGCATGGATCATTGTGATGACAAGTGTCATGGAGCATTGGGCTGAAAATGTTCATGGAGTGTTGTGATGACAGGGGTCATGGAGCATTGGGATGACAGAGGTCATGGATAATGTTTATTTCATTGTGATGACAATAGCCTGAATCATTATGATGATCAGCATGATGCATTGTGATGACAGGGTTCATGGAGCATTGAGATGAAAAGTGGCATGGAGCACTGTGTTTACAGGGGTTTTGGAGCATCGTGATGACAAGGGCATGGAGCATTTTGCTGAGAAGGCCAAGGAACATTCTGATGACATGTGTCATGGAGCTTGGTGATGACAACGGCATGGAGCGTTGTGATTAAAGGGGTCTTGGAGCATTGTGATGACAAGTGTCATGGAGCCTTGTGATGACAAGACCGTGGAACATTGTGATGGCAGGGGTCATGGAGCATTGTTATGACAGGGGTAATGGAGCATTGTGATGAGAAGGACATGCAGCATTGTGATTACAATTTTTATGGAGCATTGTGATGACAAATTTTTGGACCGTTGGGATGAAAAGCACGTGGCACATTGTGATAACAATGGTCATGGAGCATTTTAATGACAAAGGCATGGAGCATTGTGATGACAAGGGTCACGGAGCATTGTGATGAAATGTTCATGGAGCATTGTGGATACAAAGGTAACAGAGCCTTGTGATGACGCGGGCATGGAACATTGTGATGACAAATATTATGAAGCATTGTGATGACTGGAGTCACAGAGCATTGTGATGACAGGTGTCATGGAGCATTGTGATGACAAGGTCCTGGAGCATTGTGATGAGTTGACCATGGAGACTTGTGATGACAAGTCTCATGGAGCATTCTGATGAAAAGGGGCATGGAGCATTGTGATTACAGGGGTCTTGGAGCATTGTGATGACATGGGCATGGAGCATTGTGAGGAGAAGGCCATGGAGCATTCTAATGACATATGTCATGCAGCATTGTGCTGAGAAAGGCATAGAGCATTGTGATGACAGGGGATAAAGAGCATTGTGAAGAAAAGTTCATGGATCATTTTGGTTAAAAAGGTCACAGAGACTGTTGATGATGAGGGCATGGACCACTGTGATGACAAAGGTCATGAAGAATTGTGATGACTGGAGTCACGGAGCATTGTGATGACAGGGGTAATGGAGCATTGTGATAAAAAGGGCATGGAGCATTGTGATGACAAGGGCATGGAACATTGGTCTAATAAGTTGCATGGATTATTGCGATGACAGTTGGAATGGCACATTGTGATGACAAGGGCATGGAGCATTGTGATGACCAGGTCATGCAGTATTGTGAAGACAGCTGTCAGGGAGCATTGTGATGACATATGTAATGGCCCGTTGTGGTGACAATGGCATGGAGCATTGTGATGCCAATTGTCATGGATGATTCTGATGACAAAAGTAATGGAGCATTGTGATGACAATGGCTTGGAGCATTGTGATGACAAGGGTTAAGGAGCATTGTGCTGACCAGTGCATGGAGAATTGTGATGACAAGGGTCATGGAGCAATCTGATGACAAACTTGTGGAGTATTATGATGACAATGGCATGGAGCAGTGTGACGAAAACGGCATGGGGCATTGTGATGAAAAAGGCATGGAGCCTTTTCATGACAGAGTTCAAGGAGCATTCTGACGACAAGTGTCAGGGAGCACTGTGATGACAAGTGTATTGAGAACTGTGATGAACAATGTCATGGAGCATTGTGATGAAAAGGGCATTGAACATTGTGAGGAGAAGACCAAGGAGCATTCTGATGGCATGCGTCATTGAGATTTGTGATGACAAGGGCATGGAGCATTTTGATTACATGGGTCTTGGAGCATTGTGATGAAAAGGGCATGGATCACTGTGATGAAAAAGGCATGGAGCCTTGTCATGACAGAGTTCAAGGAGCATACAGACAACAAGTGTCAGGGAGCATTTTGATGACAAGTGTATTGAGCATTGTGATGACAAAGGTCATGGAGCATTGTGATTAGAAGACCAAGGATAATTGTGATGACGAGCGTCAAGGGGCATTGTGATGACAAGTGTTATGGAATATTGTGATCACAAGGGATTGGAGCATTGTTATGACAGAGGTCATGGTGCATTTTGATTTCATTGTGATGACAATAGCATGAAGCATTATGATGATAGGCATGGTGCATTGTGATGACAGGGTTAATGGATCATTGAGATGAAAAAGGGCATGGAGCATTGTGATTACAGGGTTCTTGGAGTGTTGTGATGAGAAGGGTCATGGAGCCTTGTGATGACAAGGCCATGGAATATCGTGATGGCAGGGGCATGGAGCATTGTTATGAGAGTGGTAATGGAGCATTGTGATGGCAAGGGCATGGATCATTGTGATGAGAAGGCCATGTAGCATTCTGATGACATGTGTCATGGAGCATTGTGATGACAATGACATGGAGCATTGTGATGCCATGGGTCAGGGCTCTTTGAGATGACAAAGGTCATGGAGCATTTTGATGGCAAGGGCGTTGTGCATTGTGATGAGAAGGGCAGGGAGAATTGTGATGACAGGTTCATGGAGCAATTTGTTGAAAATTTTCATGGAATATTTTGAGGACAGGTGTTATGGAACATTGTGATGTCAGGGGTCATCGAACATTTTGATGATAAGTGCATGTAGCATTGTGATGACAGGAGTCATGGAACATTGTGATGACAGGTGGGAGGGAGTATTGTGACAAATAGTGATGTAGCATTGTGATATCAGTGGTGAGAGAGCATTTTGATTAGAAGTGCATGGAGGATTATGATGACAATGTTTATGGAGCACTGTGATGACAAGATTGTAGAGCACTGTGATGACAAGCGCATGGTGCATTGTGATGACATGTGTCATGGAGCATTGTGCTGACAAGCGCAAGGAGCATTGTGATGACAATGGCATGGAGCATTGTGATGAAAATGGCATGGGGCATTGTGAAGAAAAAGGCATGGAGCCTTTTCGTGGCAGGTTTCAAGGAGCATTCTGATGACAATGTCAGGGAGCATTGTGATGATATGTATATTGAGAATTGTTATGACAAAGGTTATGGAGCATTGTGATGAAAAGGGCATGGAGTATTGTGATGACAGGCATCATGGAGCGTTGTGATGACAAGTGATATGGAAGATTGTGATCACAAGGGTTTGGAGCATTGTGATGACAGAGGTAATGGATCATATTGATTTAAAGGAGCATGGAGCATTGTGATGACAAGGGCATGAAGCAATGTGATCCCAAGGTTCATGGAGGATTGTGATGACAATGGAAATGGAGTATTGTGATGACAAGCGCATAGAGCATTGTAATGACAAGGTCATGTAGCATTTTGCTGACAAAGGCATGGAGCATTGTGATCACATGTGTCATGGAGCACTGTGATGACAAGCGTCATGGACTATTGTGAATACAGGGGTCATGGAGCATTGTGATGACAAGGGCATGGATCATTGTGATGACAAGTGTCATGGAGCACTGGGCTGAAAATGTTCATGGAGTGTTGTGATGACATGGGTCATGGAGCATAGTGATGAGTAGGGAATGGAGCACTGTGATGACAAGAGTCCCGGATCATTGTGTTGTCAGGAGTCATGGAGTGTTGTGATGACAGTGGTCATGGAGGCTTGTGAAGATATTGGCCATGGAGTATTGTGATGTGTAGGTCATGGAGCATTGGGCTGAATATGTTAATGGATTATTGTGATGACAGGGGTCATGGAGCATTGTGGTGACAAGGGAATGGAGAATGGTGATGACAATATCCTGGATCTTTGTGATGAGATGACCAGGGAGACTTGTGATGAGAATTCTCATGGAGCATTCTGATGAAAAGGGGCATGGAGCATTGTGATTACAGGGGTCTTGGAGCATTTTGATGACTAGGGCATGGAGCATTGTGATGAGAAGTCCATGGGGCATTCTGATGACATGCTTCATGGAGTTTTGTGATGACAAGCACATGGAGCATTGTGATGACAGTGATCTTGGAGTATTGTGATGAAAAGGGCACGGATCATTGTGATGAAAAAGTCATGGAGCCTTGTCATGACAGGGTTCAAGGAGCATACTGACGAAAAGTGTCAGGGAGCATTGTGATGACAAGTGTATTGAGCATTGTGATGACAAAGGTCATGGAGCATTGTGATGAGAATACCATGTATAATTGTGATGATGAGCGTCATGGGGATTTGTGATGATAAGTGTTATGGAACATTGTGATCACAAGGGTTTGGAGCATTATGATGACAGAGGTCATGGATAATTTTGATTTAATTGTGATGACAATAGCCTGAAGCATTATGATGATGGGCATGGTGCATTGTGATGACAGGGTTCATGGAGCATTGAGATGCAAAGTGGCATGGAGCATTGTGATTACAGGGGCCTTGGAGCATTGTGATGTCAAGGGTCAGGGAGCCTTGTGATGACAAGGCCGTGGATCATTGTGATGGCAGGGGTCATGGAGCATTTTTATGACAGAGGTAATGGAGCATTGTGATGAGAAGTGCATTGAGCATTGGCCCGAAAGTTTTCATGGATTATTGTGATGACAGTGGGCATGGAGCACTGTGATGACAAGGGCACGGAACACTGTGATACATGGGTCATGGAGGATTGTGATGAAAAGGGCATGGAGCATTTTGATAAGAAGGGCATCGAGCATTGTGATGACAAGTGTCATGGAGCATTGTGATGACAAGGGCATGGAGCAATGGGATGAGAGCGTTCAGGGAGGATTGTGATGACAATGACATGGAGCATTGTGATGCCAAGGGTCATGGAGCTTTGTGATGACAACAGTCATGGAGCATTTTGATGACAAGCGTGTGGTGCATTGTGATGAGAAGGAAAGGGAACATTTTGATGAGAGGTTCATGCTGCAATTTGATGAAAAGTGTCATGTAACATTTTGATGACAGGGGTTACAGAACATTGTGATGCCATGGGTCATGGAGCTTTGGGATGAAATGTGTCATGGAGCATTGTGATGACAGTGGTTATGGAATATTGTGATGTCACGGGTCATGGAACATTGTGATTACAGGGTTGAGGGAGGATTGTGATGACTAGTGATGGAACATTGTGATATCTCAGGTGAGAGAGCATTTGGATGAGAAGTGCATGGACCATTGGGATTACAAGGTTTATGGAGCATATCGATGACAAAGTTGTGGATCATTGTGATGAGAAGCGCATGGCACATTGTGATGACAATGGTCATGGAACACTGTTCTGACAAAGGCATGGAGCATTGTGATGACAAGTGTCATGGAGCATTGTGATGAAAAGTTCATGGAGCATTGTGGTTACAAAAGTCACAGAGCCTTGTGATGACGCGGGCATGGACCGTTGTGATGACAAACGTTATGAAGCATTGTGATGACTGGAGTCACGGAGCATTGTGATGTCAAATGTAATTTAGCATTGTGATGACAATGGCTTGGAGCATTGTGATGACAAGGTTCAGGGAGCATTGTGCTGACAAGTGCATGGATAATTGTGATGAAAAAGGTCATGGAACATTCTGATGACAATCTTGTGGAGTATTTTGATGACAATGGCATGGAGCATTGTGATGAAAACGGCATGGGGCATTGTGATGAGAAAAGCATGGAGCCTTTCCGTGACAGGTTTCAAGGAGCATTCTGACGGCAAGTGTCAGGAAGCATTGTAATGACAGGTGTATTAGAATTGTGATGACAAAAGTTATGGAGCATTGTGATGAAAAGGCCGTGGAGTATTGTGATGACAGGCATCATGGAGCGTTGTGATGACAAGTGTTATGGAACATTGTGATGACAAGGGTTTGGAGCATTGTGATGACAGAGGTCATGGATCATTTTGATTTCAAGGAGCATGGAGCATTGTGATGACAAGGGTATGAAGCAATGTGATCCCAAGGTTCATGGAGGATTGTGATGACAATGGTAAAGGAGTATTGTGATGACAAGCGCATAGAGCATTGTAATGAAAAGGTCATGTAGCATTTGCTGACAAAGGCATGGAGCATTGGAATGACAGGTGTCATGGAGCACTGTGATGACAAGCGTCACGGAGCATTGTGAATACAGTGGTCATGGAGCATTGGGATGACAAGGGCATGGTTCAATGTGATGACAAGGGTCATGGAGCATTGGGCTGAAAATGTTCATGGAGTATTGTGATGACAGAGGTCATGGAGCATTGTGATGACTTGGGAATGGAGCATTTTGATGACAAGAATTCCGGATCATTGTGTTGTCAGGTGTCATGGAGTGTTGAGATGACAGTGGTCATGGTGCATTGTGATGATATTGGCCATGGAGAATTGTGATGAGTAGGTCGTGGAGCATTGTGATTACAGGTGTCTTGATGCATTGTGATGAAAAGGGCATGTATCATTGTGAAGAAAAAGGCATTGAGCCTTGTCATGACAGTGTTCAAGAAGCATACTTACGACAAGTGTCAGGTAGCATTGTGATGACAAGTGTATTGAGCATTTGATGACAAAGGTCATAGAGCATTGTGATGAGAAGACCATGGATAATTGTGATGATGAGCGTCATGGGGTGTTGTGATAAGTCTTATGGAAGATTGTGATCACAAGGTTTTGGAGCATTATGATGACAGATGTCATGGAGAATTTAGATTTCATTGTGATGACAATAGCATGAAACATTATGATGATGGGGATGGTGCATTGTGATGACTGGGTTCATGGAGCATTGAGATGAAAAGGGGAATGGAGCATTGTGATTACTGGGGTCTTGGAGCATTGTGATGACTAGGGCATGGAGCATGGTGATGAGAAGGCCATGGAAAATTCTGATGACATGCATCATGGAGCACTGTGATGACAAGGGCATGGAGCATTGTGATTACAGGGGTCTTGGGGAATTGTGATGACAAGGATCATGGAGCCTTGTGATGACATGCCGTTGAACAATGTGATGGCAGGTGTCATGGAGCATTGTTATGACAGAGGTAATGGAGCATTGTGATGAGAAGGCCATTGAGCTTTGGTCTAAAATATTTCATGGATTATTGTAATGAGAGTGGGCATGGAGCATTGGGATGACAAGGGCACGGAACACTGTGATACATGGTTCATGGAGGATTGTAATGACCAGGACATGGAGCATTGCGATGAGAAGGGCATCGAGCATTGTGATGACAAGTGTCATGGAGCTTTGTGATGACAAGGGCATGGAGCAATGTGATGAGAGTGTTCATGGAGCTTTGTGATGACAATGACATGGAGCATTGTGATGCCAAGGGTCATGGAGATTTGTGATGACAAATAACAGGGAGCATTTCGATGACTATGGTGTGGTGCATTGTGATGAGAAGGGCAGGGAGCATTTTGATTACAGGTTCATGCAGCAATTTGATTAAAATATAATGGAATATTTTGAAGGCAGGGGTTATAGAACATTGTGATGTCAGGGGTCATGGAGCTTTGGGATGAAAAGTGTCATGGGGCATTTTGATTACAGGGTTATGGAACATTGTGATGTCACGGACCATGGAACATTGTGATGGTAAGGTTATGTAGCACTGTGATGACAGGGCTCATGGAACATTGTGATAACAGGGGTGAGGGAGTCTTGTGATGACTAGTGATGGAACATTGTGATATCTCTGGTGAGAGAGCATTTGGATGAGAAGTGCATGGAGCATTGGGATTACAAGGTTTATGAAGCATAGCGATGACAAGGTTGTGGACTGATGTGATGAAAAGCACGTGGCACATTGTGATGACAAGGGTCATGGAGCATTGTTCTGACAAAGGCATGGAGCATTGTGATGACAAGGGTCACGGAGCATTGTGATGAAAAGTTCATGGAGCATTTTGGTTACAAAGGTCACAGAGCCTTGTGATGACACGGGCAAGGACCGTTTTGATGACAAACATTATGAAGCATTGTGATGACTGGAGTCACGGAGCACTGTGATGACAGGGGTCATGGAGCACTGTGATAACAAGGTCATGGAGCATTGTGATGACAGGGGCATGGAGCATTGGTCTGGCAAGTTTCATAGATTATTGTGATGAGAGTGGACATGGTGCATTGTGATGACAAGGGTATGGATCATGGTGATGAGAAGGTCATGGAGTATTGTGAAGACAGGTGTCAGGGAGCATTGTGATGACATATGTCATGGTCCATTGCGATGATAATGGCATTGAGCATTGTGATGTCAAATGTAATGGAGGATTGGGATGACAAATAAAATGGAGCATTGTGATGACTAGGGCTTGGAGCACTATGATGACAAGTGCCATTGAGAATTTTCATGACAAGGTCGTGAAGCATTGTGATGACAAGGTCCTGGAGCATTGTGATGAGAAATCCATGGAGCCTTGTGATGACAATCTCATATAGCATACTGATCAAAAGGGGCATGGACCATTGTGATTACAGGGTTCTTGGAACATTGTGATGACAAGGGCATGGATCATTGTGAAGAGAAGGCCAAGGAGCATTCTGAGGACATGCGTCATTGAGCTTTGTGATGACAAGCGCATGGAGCATTGTGATTACAGGGGTCTTGTAGCATTGTGATGAAAAGGGCATGGAATATTGTGATGAAAAATGCATGGAGCCTTGCCATGACAGGGTTCAAGGAGCATACAGACAACAAGTGTCATGGAGCATATTGATGACAAGTGTATTGAGCATTGTGATGACAAAGGTCATGGAGCATTGTGATGAGAAGGCCATGGAGCATTCTGATGACACATGTGTCATGGAGCTTAGTGATGGCAAGGGCATGGAGCAATGTGATGCCAAGGGTCATGGATATTTGTGATGACAAAGGTCATGGAACATTTTGATGACAAGGGGGTTGTGCATTGTAATGAGAAGTGCAGGGAGCATTGTGATGACATGGTCACGGAGAAATTTGATGAAAAGTGTCAAGGAACATTTTGATGACAGGGGTTATAGAACATTGTGATGTCATGGGTCATCGAACATTGTGATGATAAGTGCATGTAGCATTGTGATGACAGGAGTCATGGAACATTGTGATGACAGAGGTGAGGGAGTATTGTGTCGAATAGTGAAGTAACATTGTGATATCAGTGGTGAGAAAGCATTTTGATGAGAAGTGCATGGAGAATTGTGATGACAAGGTTTATGGAACATTGTGATGACAAGATTGTGGAGCACTGTGATGACAAGCGCATGGTGCATTGTGATGACATGTGTCATGGAGCATTGTGCTGACAAGCGCATGGAGCATTGTGAGGACAAGGGTCATGGAGCATTGTGCTGAGAAAGGCATAGAGCATTGTGATGACAAGGGTCAAAGAGAATTGTGATGAAAAGTTCATGGAGCATTGTGGTTAAAAAGGTCACAGAGCCTTGTGATGACGTGGGCATGGACCGTTCGGATGACAAACTTTATGAAGCATTGTGATGACTGGAGTCACGGAGCATTGTGATGACAGGGGTCTTGGAGCATTTTGATGACAAGGGCATTGAGCATTGTGATGACAGGGGCATGGAGCATTGGTCTGACAAGTTTCATAGACTATTGTGATGATATTGGACATGGTGAATTGTGATGACAAGGACATGGAGCTTTTTGATGAGAAGGCCATGGAACATTCTGATGACGTGTGTCATGGAGCTTTGTGATGACAAGGGTCATGGAGCCTTGTGAGGACAAGGCCGTGGAACATTGTGATGGCAGGGGTCATGGAGCATTGTGATGACAAGGGCGTGAAGAATTGTGATGACCAGGTCTTGCTCTATTGTGAAGAGAGTTGTCAGGGAGCACTGTGATGATATATGTAATGGCCCATTGTGATGACAATGGCATGGAGCATTGTGATGCCAAGTTTCATGGAGGATTCTGATGACAAAGGTAATGGAGCATTGTGATGACAATGGCTTGGAGCACTGTGATGACAAGGGTCAGTGGGCATTGTGCTGACAAGTGCATGGTGCATTGTGATGACAAGGGCATGGAGCATTTGATGAAAAGGCCATGGAACATTCTGATGACATGTGTCATTGAGCTTTGTGATGACAAGGGCATGGAGCATTGTGATTACAGGGGTCTTGGAGCATTGTGATGACAAGAGTCCCGGATCATTGTGCTGTCAGGTGTCATGGAGTGTTGTGATGATATTGGTCATGGAGCATTGTGATGATATTGGTCATGGAGCATTGCGATGACAAGGGAATGGAGCATGGTGATGACAATTCCTAGAGCATTGTGATGAGAAGACCATGGAGACTTTTGATGAGAAGTCTCATGGAGCATTCTGTTGAAAAGGGGCGTGGAGCATTGTGATTACAGGGGTCTTGGAGCATTGTTATGACAAGGGCATGGATCATGGTGATGAGAAGGCCATGGAGCATTCTGATGACATGCGTCATGGAGCTTTGTGATGACAAGGGCATGGATCATTGTGATTACAGGGGTCTTGGAGCATTGTTATGAAAAGGGCATGAAACATTGTGATGAAAAAGGCATGCAGCCTTGTCATGACAGGGTTGAAGGAGCATACTGACGACAAGTGTCAGGGATCATTGTGATGACAAGTGTATTGAGCATTGTGATGACAAAGATCATGGA
The DNA here is from genome assembly GCF_964341445.2 of Mesoplodon mirus. NCBI lineage: Eukaryota > Metazoa > Chordata > Mammalia > Artiodactyla > Ziphiidae > Mesoplodon > Mesoplodon mirus. Next base: position 1,435,244 of record NW_028295715.1, read on the forward strand.
ACATTGTGATGAGAAGACCATGGATAATTGTGATGACGAGCGTCATGGGGCATTGTGATGACAACTGTAATGGAGCCTTGTGATGACAAGGCTGTGGAACATTGTGATGGCAGGGGTCATGGAGCATTGTTATGACAGGGGTAATGGAGCATTTTGATGAGAAGTGCATGGAACATTGGTCTGAAATATTTCATGGATTATTGTGATGAGAGTGGCATGGTGTATTGTGATGACAAGGGCACGGAACACTGTGATACATGGGTCATGGGTCATGGAGCTTTGTAATGACAAGTCATGGAGCATTGTGATGACAAGGACATGGGGCATTTTGATGACAGGTACATGGAGCATTGTTATGACAGGGGCATGGAGCATTGGGCTGACAAGTTTCATAGATTATTGTGATGACAGTGGGCATAGTGTATTGTGATGACAATGGCATGGAGCATTGTGAAGAGAAGGTCATGGAGTATTGTGAAGACAGGTGTCAGGGAGCATTGTGATGACTTATGTCATGATCCATTGCGATGACAATGGCAGGGAGTATTGTGATGCCAAATGTAATGGAGGATTGTGATGACAAATATAATGGAGCATTGTGATGACTAGGGATTGGAGCATTATGATGACAAGGGCCATTGAGAATTTTCAGGACAAGGTCGTGAAGCATTGTGATGACAAGTTCCTGGAGCATTGTGTTGAGAAAATCATGGAACCTTGTGATGACAAATCTCATGGAGCATAGTGATGAAAAGGGGCATGGAGCATTGTGATTACAGGGGTCTAGGCACATTGTGATGACAAGGGCATGGAGCATTGTGATGACAAGGGCATGGAACATTGTGATGAGAAGGCCATCTAAAATTCTGATGACATGTGTCATGGAGCTTTGTGATGACAAGGGCATGGATCATTGTGATGACAAGGGTCATGGAACATTGGGCTGAAAATGTTCATGGAGTATTGTGATGACAGGGGTCATGGAGCATTGTGATTACAGGGGTCTTGTAGCATTGTGATGACAAGAGTCCCGGATCATTGTGTTGTCATATGTCATGGAGTGTTGTGATGACAGTGGTCATGGATCATTGTGATGATATTGGTCATGGAGCATTGTGATGAGAAGGTCATGGAGCACTGGGCTGAAAATGTTCATGGAGTATTGTGATGACAGGTGTCATGGAGCATTGTGATGACAAGGGAATGGAGCGTGGTGATGACATGGTCCTGGAGCATTGTGATGAGATGACCATGGAGACTTGTGATGACAAGTCTCATGGAGCATTCTGATGAAAAGTTGCATGGAGTATTGTGATTACAGGGGTCTTGGAGCATTGTGATGACAATGGCATGGAGCACTGTGAGGAGAAGGCCATGGAACATTCTGATGACATGCGTCATGGAGCTTTGTGATGACAAGGGCATGGAGCATTGTGATTACAGGGGTCTTGGAGCATTGTGATGACAAGGGTCATGGAGCCTTGTGATGACAAGGCCGTGGAACATTGTGATGCAGGGGTCATGGAGCATTGTTATGACAGAGGTAATGGAGCATTGTGATGAGAAGGGCATTGAGCATTGGTCTGAAATATTTCATGGTTTATTGTGATGACAAGGGCAGGGTATACTGTGATACATTTGTCAAGGGGGATTGTAATGACAAGGGCATGGAGCATTGTGATGAGAAGGGCATCGAGCATTGTGATGACAAGTGTCATGGAGCTTTGTGATGACAAGGGCATGGAGCAATGTGATGAGAGGGTTCATGGAGCATTATGATGACAATGACATGGATCATTGTGATGCCGTGGGTCATAGAGCTTTGTGATGGCAAATGTCATGGAGCATTTTGATGACAAGGGTGTGGTGCATTGTGATGAGAAGGGCAGGGAGCATTTTGATGACAGGGTCATGCAGTAATTTGCTGAAAAGTGTAATGGAATATTTTGATGACAGGGGTTATAGAGCATTGTGATGCCAGGGGTCATGGAGCTTTGGGATGAAATGGGTCATGGAGCATATTGATGACAGGGGTTATGGAACATTGTGATGTCAGGGGTCATGGAACATTGTGCTGATAAGGGGATGTAGCATTGTGATGACAGGGGCCATGGAATATTGTGATAACAGGGGTGAGGGAGGACTGTGATGAAAAGGGCATGGATAATTGTGATGAAATAGGCAAGGAGCCTTGTCATGACTGGGTTCAAGGACCATACAGACAACAAGTGTCAGGGAGCATTTTGATGACAAGTGTATTGAGCATTGTGATGACAAAGGACATGGAGCATTGTGATGAGAAAACCATGGATAATTGTGATGATGAGCGTCATGGGACATTGTGATGACAACTGTTATGGAATATTGTGATCACAATGGTTTGGAACATTGTTATGACAGAGGTCATGGAGCATTTTGATTTCATTGTGATGACAATAGCATGAAACATTAGGATGATTGGCATGGTGCATTTTGATGACAGGGTTCATGGATCATTGAGATGAAAAGGGTCAAGGAGAATTGTGATTACAGGGGTCATGGAGCATTGTGATGACAAGGGCATGGAACATTGTGAAGAGAAGGCCATGGAACCTACTGATGACATGCGTCATGGAGCTTTGTTATGACAAGGGCATGGAGAATTTTGATTACATGTTTCTTGGAGCATTGTGATGACAAGGGTCATGGAGCCTTGTGATGACAAGGCCGTGGAACATTGTGATGGCAGTGGTCGTGGTGCATTGTTATGACAGAGGTAATGGAGCATTGTGATGAGAAGGGCATTGAGCATTGGTTTGAAATATTTCATATTTTATTGTGATGAGAGTGGACTGGAGCATTGTGATGACAAGGGCACGGAACACTGTGATACATGGGTCATGGAGGATTGTAATGACAATTAATGGAGCAATGTGATGAGAGGGTACATGGAGCATTGTGATGACAATGCCATGCAGCATAGTGAGGAAAAGGCCATGGAGCATTCTGATGACATGCGTCATGGAGCTTTTGATGACAAGTGCATGGAGCATTGTGATTACAGGTGTCTTGGAGCATTGTGATGAAAAGGGCATGGATCATTGTGATGAAAAAGGCATGGAGCCTTGTCATGACAGTGTTCAAGGAGCATACTGACGACAAGTGTCAGGGAGCATTGTGAAGACAAGTGTACTGAGCATTGTGATGAAAAAGATCAGGGAGCATTGGGATCAGAAGACCAAGGATAATTGTGATGATGATCGTCATGGGGTGTGGTGATGATAAATGTTATGTAACATTGTGATCACAAGGGTTTGGAGCTTTAAGATGACAGAGGTCATGGAGAATTTTGATTTCATTGTAATGACAATAGCCTGAAGCATTATGATGATGGGCGTGGTGCATTGTGATGACAGGGTTCATGGAGCATTGAGATGAAAAGGGGCATGGAGCATTGTGATTACAGGGGTCTTGTAGCATTGTGATGACAAGCCCATAGAGCATTGTAATGACAAGATCATGTAGAATTTTGCAGACAAATGCATGGAGCACTGTGATGACAGGTGTCATGGAGCACTGTGATGACATGTGTCACGGAGCATTGTGAATACAGGGGTCATGGATCATTGTGATGACAAATGCATGGAGCACTGTGATGACAGGTGTCATGGAGAACTGTGATGACAAGTGTCACGGAGCATTGTGAATACAGGGGTCATGAAGCATTGGGATGACAACTGCATGGATCATTGTGATGACAAGTGTCATGGAGCATTGGGCTGAAAATGTTCATGGAGTGTTGTGATGACAGGGGTCATGGAGCATTGTGATGACAGAGGTCATGGATAATTTTTATTTCATTGTGATGACAATAGCCTGAATCATTATGATGATCAGCATGATGCATTGTGATGACAGGGTTCATGGAGCATTGAGATGAAAAGTGGCATGGAGCACTGTGTTTACAGGGGTTTTGGAGCATTGTGATGACAAGGGCATGGAGCATTTTGATGAGAAGGCCAAGGAACAATCTGATGACATGTGTCATGGAGCTTGGTGATGACAACGGCATGGAGCGTTGTGATTAAAGGGGTCTTGGAGCATTGTGATGACAAGTGTCATGGAGCCTTGTGATGACAAGGCCGTGGAACATTGTGATGGCAGGGGTCATGGAGCATTGTTATGACATGGGTAATGGAGCATTGTGATGAGAAGGACATGCAGCATTGTGATTACAATTTTTATGGAGCATTGTGATGACAAATTTTTGGACCGTTGGGATGAAAAGCGCGTGGCACATTGTGATGACAATGGACATGGAGCATTTTACTGACAAAGGCATGGAGCATTGTGATGACAGGGTCATGGATCATTGTGATGACAAGGGTCATGGAGCATTGGGCGGAAAATGTTCATGGAGTATTGTGATGACAGGGGTCATGGAGCATTGTGATGACAGAGGTCATGGAGAATTTTGATTTCATTGTGCTGACAATAGCCGGAAGCATTATGATGATGGGCATGATGCATTGTGATGACAGGGTTCATGGAGCATTGAGATGAAAAGGGGCATGGAGCATTTTGATTACAGTGGTCTTGGAGCATTGTGATGACAAGGGCATGGAGCATTTTGATGAGAAGTCCATGGAACATTCTGATGACATGTGTCATGGAGCTTTGTGATGACAAGGGCATGGAGCTTTGTGATTACAGGTGTCTTGAAGCATTGTGATGACAAGTGTCATTGAGCCTTGTGATGACAAGGCCGTGGAACATTGTGATGGCAGGGGTCAAGGAGCATTGTTATGACAGGTGTAATGGAGCACTGTGATGAGAAGGGCATGGAGCATTGTGATTACAAGTTTTATGGAGCATTGCGATGACAAATTTGTTGACCTTTGGGATAAAAGTCGCGTGGCACATTGTGATGGCAAGGGTCATGGAGCATTTTTCTGACAAAGGCATGGAGCACTGTGATGACAAGTGTCACAGAGCATTGTGATGAAAAGTTCATGAATCACTGTGGTTAAAAAGGTCAAAAAGCCTTGTGATGACGCGGGAATGAACCATTGTTATGACAAATGTTATGAAGGATTGTGAAGACTGGAGTCAAGGAGCATTGTGATGACAGGGTCATGGAGCATTGTGATGACAAGGGCATGGAGCATTGTGCTGGGAAAGGCGTAGATCACTGTGATGTCAAGGGTCAAAGAGCAATGTGATGAAAAGTTCATGGAGCATTGTGGTTAAAAAGGTCACAGAGACTGTTGGTGATGAGGGAATGGACCATTGTGATGACAAAGGTCATGAATCATTGTGATGAGTGGAGTCACGGAGCATGGTGATGACAGGGGTCATGGAGCATTGTGATAACAAGGGCATGGAGCATTGTGATGACAAGGGCATGGAGCACTGGTCTAATATGTTTCATGGATTATTGCGATGACATTTGGTATGGCACATTGTGATGACAAGGGCATGGAGCATTGTGATGACCAGGTCATGCATTATTGTGAAGAGAAGTGTCAGGGAGCATTGTGATGACATATGTAATGGCCCATTGTGATGAAAATGGCGTGGAGCATTGTGATGCCAAGTGTCATGGAAGATTCTGATGACAAAGGTAATGGAGCATTGTGATGACAATGGCTTGGAGCATTGTGATGAGAAGGGTCAGGGAGCATTGTGCTGACAAGTGCATGGAGAATTGTGATGACAAGGGTCATGGAGCATTCTGATGACAATCTTGTGGAGTATTTTGATGACAAAGGCATGGAGCATTGTGATGAAAACGGCATGGGGCGATGTGATGAAAAAGGCATGTAGCCTTTTCGTGGCAGGGTTCAAGGAGCATTCTGACGACAAGTGTCAGGGAGCATTGTGATGACAAGTGTATTGAGAATTGTGATGACAAAGGTCATGGAGCATGGTGATGAGAAGGCCATGGATAATAGTGATGATGATCGTCACGGGGTGTTGTGATTATAAGTGTTATGGAACATTGTGATCACAAGGTTTTGGAGCATTATGATGACAGAGGTCAAGGAGAATTTTGATTTCATTGTGATGACAATAGCCAGAAGCATTATGATAATGGGCATGGTGCATTGTGATGACAGAGTTCATGGAGCATTGAGATGAAAAGGGGCATGGAACACTGTGATTACAGGGGTCTTGGAGCATTGTGATGACAAGCGCATAGAGCATTGTAATGACAAGGTCATGTAGAATTTTCCTGACAAAGGCATGGAGCATTGTGATGACAGGTGTCATGGAGAACTGTGATGACAAGTGTCACGGAGCATTGTGAATACAGGGGTCATGAAGCATTGGGATGACAACTGCATGGATCATTGTGATGACAAGTGTCATGGAGCATTGGGCTGAAAATGTTCATGGAGTGTTGTGATGACAGGGGTCATGGAGCATTGTGATGACAGAGGTCATGGATAATTTTTATTTCATTGTGATGACAATAGCCTGAATCATTATGATGATCAGCATGATGCATTGTGATGACAGGGTTCATGGAGCATTGAGATGAAAAGTGGCATGGAGCACTGTGTTTACAGGGGTTTTGGAGCATTGTGATGACAAGGGCATGGAGCATTTTGATGAGAAGGCCAAGGAACAATCTGATGACATGTGTCATGGAGCTTGGTGATGACAACGGCATGGAGCGTTGTGATTAAAGGGGTCTTGGAGCATTGTGATGACAAGTGTCATGGAGCCTTGTGATGACAAGACCGTGGAACATTGTGATGGCAGGGGTCATGGAGCATTGTTATGACAGGGGTAATGGAGCATTGTGATGAGAAGGACATGCAGCATTGTGATTACAATTTTTATGGAGCATTGTGATGACAAATTTTTGGACCGTTGGGATGAAAAGCACGTGGCACATTGTGATAACAATGGTCATGGAGCATTTTAATGACAAAGGCATGGAGCATTGTGATGACAAGGGTCACGGAGCATTGTGATGAAATGTTCATGGAGCATTGTGGATACAAAGGTAACAGAGCCTTGTGATGACACGGGCATGGAACATTGTGATGACAAATATTATGAAGCATTGTGATGACTGGAGTCACAGAGCATTGTGATGACAGGTGTCATGGAGCATTGTGATGACAAGGTCCTGGAGCATTGTGATGAGTTGACCATGGAGACTTGTGATGACAAGTCTCATGGAGCATTCTGATGAAAATGGGCATGGAGCATTGTGATTACAGGGGTCTTGGAGCATTGTGATGACATGGGCATGGAGCATTGTGAGGAGAAGGCCATGGAGCATTCTAATGACATATGTCATGCAGCATTGTGCTGAGAAAGTCATAGAGCATTGTGATGACAGGGGATAAAGAGCATTGTGAAGAAAAGTTCATGGATCATTTTGGTTAAAAAGGTCACAGAGACTGTTGATGATGAGGGCATGGACCACTGTGATGACAAAGGTCATGAAGAATTGTGATAACTGGAGTCACGGAGCATTGTGATGACAGGGGTAATGGAGCATTGTGATAAAAAGGGCATGGAGCATTGTGATGACAAGGGCATGGAACATTGGTCTAATAAGTTGCATGGATTATTGCGATGACAGTTGGAATGGCACATTGTGATGACAAGGGCATGGAGCATTGTGATGACCAGGTCATGCAGTATTGTGAAGACAGCTGTCAGGGAGCATTGTGATGACATATGTAATGGCCCGTTGTGGTGACAATGGCATGGAGCATTGTGATGCCAAGTGTCATGGATGATTCTGATGACAAAAGTAATGGAGCATTGTGATGACAATGGCTTGGAGCATTGTGATGACAAGGGTTAAGGAGCATTGTGCTGACCAGTACATGGAGAATTGTGATGACAAGGGTCATGGAGCAATCTGATAACAAACTTGTGGAGTATTATGATGACAATGGCATGGAGCAGTGTGACGAAAACGGCATGGGGCATTGTGATGAAAAAGGCATGGAGCCTTTTCATGACAGAGTTCAAGGAGCATTCTGACGACAAGTGTCAGGGAGCACTGTGATGACAAGTGTATTGAGAACTGTGATGAACAATGTCATGGAGCATTGTGATGAAAAGGGCATTGAACATTGTGAGGAGAAGACCAAGGAGCATTCTGATGGCATGCGTCATTGAGATTTGTGATGACAAGGGCATGGAGCATTTTGATTACATGGGTCTTGGAGCATTGTGATGAAAAGGGCATGGATCACTGTGATGAAAAAGGCATGGAGCCTTGTCATGACAGAGTTCAAGGAGCATACAGACAACAAGTGTCAGGGAGCATTTTGATGACAAGTGTATTGAGCATTGTGATGACAAAGGTCATGGAGCATTGTGATTAGAAGACCAAGGATAATTGTGATGACGAGCGTCAAGGGGCATTGTGATGACAAGTGTTATGGAATATTGTGATCACAAGGGATTGGAGCATTGTTATGACAGAGGTCATGGTGCATTTTGATTTCATTGTGATGACAATAGCATGAAGCATTATGATGATAGGCATGGTGCATTGTGATGACAGGGTTAATGGATCATTGAGATGAAAAAGGGCATGGAGCATTGTGATTACAGGGTTCTTGGAGTGTTGTGATGAGAAGGGTCATGGAGCCTTGTGATGACAAGGCCATGGAATATCGTGATGGCAGGGGCATGGAGCATTGTTATGAGAGTGGTAATGGAGCATTGTGATGGCAAGGGCATGGATCATTGTGATGAGAAGGCCATGTAGCATTCTGATGACATGTGTCATGGAGCATTGTGATGACAATGACATGGAGCATTGTGATGCCATGGGTCAGGGCTCTTTGAGATGACAAAGGTCATGGAGCATTTTGATGGCAAGGGCGTTGTGCATTGTGACGAGAAGGGCAGGGAGAATTGTGATGACAGGTTCATGGAGCAATTTGTTGAAAATTTTCATGGAATATTTTGAGGACAGGTGTTATGGAACATTGTGATGTCAGGGGTCATCGAACATTTTGATGATAAGTGCATGTAGCATTGTGATGACAGGAGTCATGGAACATTGTGATGACAGGTGGGAGGGAGTATTGTGACAAATAGTGATGTAGCATTGTGATATCAGTGGTGAGAGAGCATTTTGATTAGAAGTGCATGGAGGATTATGATGACAATGTTTATGGAGCATTGTGATGACAAGATTGTAGAGCACTGTGATGACAAGCGCACGGTGCATTGTGATGACATGTGTCATGGAGCATTGTGCTGACAAGCGCAAGGAGCATTGTGATGACAATGGCATGGAGCATTGTGATGAAAATGGCATGGGGCATTGTGAAGAAAAAGGCATGGAGCCTTTTCGTGGCAGGTTTCAAGGAGCATTCTGATGACAATGTCAGGGAGCATTGTGATGATATGTATATTGAGAATTGTTATGACAAAGGTTATGGAGCATTGTGATGAAAAGGGCATGGAGTATTGTGATGACAGGCATCATGGAGCGTTGTGATGACAAGTGATATGGAAGATTGTGATCACAAGGGTTTGGAGCATTGTGATGACAGAGGTAATGGATCATATTGATTTAAAGGAGCATGGAGCATTGTGATGACAAGGGCATGAAGCAATGTGATCCCAAGGTTCATGGAGGATTGTGATGACAATGGAAATGGAGTATTGTGATGACAAGCGCATAGAGCATTGTAATGACAAGGTCATGTAGCATTTTGCTGACAAAGGCATGGAGCATTGTGATGACATGTGTCATGGAGCACTGTGATGACAAGCGTCATGGACTATTGTGAATACAGGGGTCATGGAGCATTGGGATGACAAGGGCATGGATCATTGTGATGACAAGTGTCATGGAGCACTGGGCTGAAAATGTTCATGGAGTGTTGTGATGACATGGGTCATGGAGCATAGTGATGAGTAGGGAATGGAGCACTGTGATGACAAGAGTCCCGGATCATTGTGTTGTCAGGAGTCATGGAGTGTTGTGATGACAGTGGTCATGGAGGCTTGTGAAGATATTGGCCATGGAGTATTGTGATGTGTAGGTCATGGAGCATTGGGCTGAATATGTTAATGGATTATTGTGATGACAGGGGTCATGGAGCATTGTGGTGACAAGGGAATGGAGAATGGTGATGACAATATCCTGGATCTTTGTGATGAGATGACCAGGGAGACTTGTGATGAGAATTCTCATGGAGCATTCTGATGAAAAGGGGCATGGAGCATTGTGATTACAGGGGTCTTGGAGCATTTTGATGACTAGGGCATGGAGCATTGTGATGAGAAGTCCATGGGGCATTCTGATGACATGCTTCATGGAGTTTTGTGATGACAAGCACATGGAGCATTGTGATGACAGTGATCTTGGAGTATTGTGATGAAAAGGGCACGGATCATTGTGATGAAAAAGTCATGGAGCCTTGTCATGACAGGGTTCAAGGAGCATACTGACGAAAAGTGTCAGGGAGCATTGTGATGACAAGTGTATTGAGCATTGTGATGACAAAGGTCATGGAGCATTGTGATGAGAATACCATGTATAATTGTGATGATGAGCGTCATGGGGATTTGTGATGATAAGTGTTATGGAACATTGTGATCACAAGGGTTTGGAGCATTATGATGACAGAGGTCATGGATAATTTTGATTTAATTGTGATGACAATAGCCTGAAGCATTATGATGATGGGCATGGTGCATTGTGATGACAGGGTTCATGGAGCATTGAGATGCAAAGTGGCATGGAGCATTGTGATTACAGGGGCCTTGGAGCATTGTGATGTCAAGGGTCAGGGAGCCTTGTGATGACAAGGCCGTGGATCATTGTGATGGCAGGGGTCATGGAGCATTTTTATGACAGAGGTAATGGAGCATTGTGATGAGAAGTGCATTGAGCATTGGCCCGAAAGTTTTCATGGATTATTGTGATGACAGTGGGCATGGAGCACTGTGATGACAAGGGCACGGAACACTGTGATACATGGGTCATGGAGGATTGTGATGAAAAGGGCATGGAGCATTTTGATAAGAAGGGCATCGAGCATTGTGATGACAAGTGTCATGGAGCATTGTGATGACAAGGGCATGGAGCAATGGGATGAGAGCGTTCAGGGAGGATTGTGATGACAATGACATGGAGCATTGTGATGCCAAGGGTCATGGAGCTTTGTGATGACAACAGTCATGGAGCATTTTGATGACAAGCGTGTGGTGCATTGTGATGAGAAGGAAAGGGAACATTTTGATGAGAGGTTCATGCTGCAATTTGATGAAAAGTGTCATGTAACATTTTGATGACAGGGGTTACAGAACATTGTGATGCCATGGGTCATGGAGCTTTGGGATGAAATGTGTCATGGAGCATTGTGATGACAGTGGTTATGGAATATTGTGATGTCACGGGTCATGGAACATTATGATTACAGGGTTGAGGGAGGATTGTGATGACTAGTGATGGAACATTGTGATATCTCAGGTGAGAGAGCATTTGGATGAGAAGTGCATGGACCATTGGGATTACAAGGTTTATGGAGCATATCGATGACAAAGTTGTGGATCATTGTGATGAAAAGCGCATGGCACATTGTGATGACAATGGTCATGGAACACTGTTCTGACAAAGGCATGGAGCATTGTGATGACAAGTGTCATGGAGCATTGTGATGAAAAGTTCATGGAGCATTGTGGTTACAAAAGTCACAGAGCCTTGTGATGACGCGGGCATGGACCGTTGTGATGACAAACGTTATGAAGCATTGTGATGACTGGAGTCACGGAGCATTGTGATGTCAAATGTAATTTAGCATTGTGATGACAATGGCTTGGAGCATTGTGATGACAAGGTTCAGGGAGCATTGTGCTGACAAGTGCATGGATAATTGTGATGAAAAAGGTCATGGAACATTCTGATGACAATCTTGTGGAGTATTTTGATGACAATGGCATGGAGCATTGTGATGAAAACGGCATGGGGCATTGTGATGAGAAAAGCATGGAGCCTTTCCGTGACAGGTTTCAAGGAGCATTCTGACGGCAAGTGTCAGGAAGCATTGTAATGACAGGTGTATTAGAATTGTGATGACAAAAGTTATGGAGCATTGTGATGAAAAGGCCGTGGAGTATTGTGATGACAGGCATCATGGAGCGTTGTGATGACAAGTGTTATGGAACATTGTGATGACAAGGGTTTGGAGCATTGTGATGACAGAGGTCATGGATCATTTTGATTTCAAGGAGCATGGAGCATTGTGATGACAAGGGTATGAAGCAATGTGATCCCAAGGTTCATGGAGGATTGTGATGACAATGGTAAAGGAGTATTGTGATGACAAGCGCATAGAGCATTGTAATGAAAAGGTCATGTAGCATTTGCTGACAAAGGCATGGAGCATTGGAATGACAGGTGTCATGGAGCACTGTGATGACAAGCGTCACGGAGCATTGTGAATACAGTGGTCATGGAGCATTGGGATGACAAGGGCATGGTTCAATGTGATGACAAGGGTCATGGAGCATTGGGCTGAAAATGTTCATGGAGTATTGTGATGACAGAGGTCATGGAGCATTGTGATGACTTGGGAATGGAGCATTTTGATGACAAGAATTCCGGATCATTGTGTTGTCAGGTGTCATGGAGTGTTGAGATGACAGTGGTCATGGTGCATTGTGATGATATTGGCCATGGAGAATTGTGATGAGTAGGTCGTGGAGCATTGTGATTACAGGTGTCTTGATGCATTGTGATGAAAAGGGCATGTATCATTGTGAAGAAAAAGGCATTGAGCCTTGTCATGACAGTGTTCAAGAAGCATACTTACGACAAGTGTCAGGTAGCATTGTGATGACAAGTGTATTGAGCATTTGATGACAAAGGTCATAGAGCATTGTGATGAGAAGACCATGGATAATTGTGATGATGAGCGTCATGGGGTGTTGTGATGATAAGTCTTATGGAAGATTGTGATCACAAGGTTTTGGAGCATTATGATGACAGATGTCATGGAGAATTTAGATTTCATTGTGATGACAATAGCATGAAACATTATGATGATGGGGATGGTGCATTGTGATGACTGGGTTCATGGAGCATTGAGATGAAAAGGGGAATGGAGCATTGTGATTACTGGGGTCTTGGAGCATTGTGATGACTAGGGCATGGAGCATGGTGATGAGAAGGCCATGGAAAATTCTGATGACATGCATCATGGAGCACTGTGATGACAAGGGCATGGAGCATTGTGATTACAGGGGTCTTGGGGAATTGTGATGACAAGGATCATGGAGCCTTGTGATGACATGCCGTTGAACAATGTGATGGCAGGTGTCATGGAGCATTGTTATGACAGAGGTAATGGAGCATTGTGATGAGAAGGCCATTGAGCTTTGGTCTAAAATATTTCATGGATTATTGTAATGAGAGTGGGCATGGAGCATTGGGATGACAAGGGCACGGAACACTGTGATACATGGTTCATGGAGGATTGTAATGACCAGGACATGGAGCATTGCGATGAGAAGGGCATCGAGCATTGTGATGACAAGTGTCATGGAGCTTTGTGATGACAAGGGCATGGAGCAATGTGATGAGAGTGTTCATGGAGCTTTGTGATGACAATGACATGGAGCATTGTGATGCCAAGGGTCATGGAGATTTGTGATGACAAATAACAGGGAGCATTTCGATGACTATGGTGTGGTGCATTGTGATGAGAAGGGCAGGGAGCATTTTGATTACAGGTTCATGCAGCAATTTGATTAAAATATAATGGAATATTTTGAAGGCAGGGGTTATAGAACATTGTGATGTCAGGGGTCATGGAGCTTTGGGATGAAAAGTGTCATGGGGCATTTTGATTACAGGGTTATGGAACATTGTGATGTCACGGACCATGGAACATTGTGATGGTAAGGTTATGTAGCACTGTGATGACAGGGCTCATGGAACATTGTGATAACAGGGGTGAGGGAGTCTTGTGATGACTAGTGATGGAACATTGTGATATCTCTGGTGAGAGAGCATTTGGATGAGAAGTGCATGGAGCATTGGGATTACAAGGTTTATGAAGCATAGCGATGACAAGGTTGTGGACCGATGTGATGAAAAGCACGTGGCACATTGTGATGACAAGGATCATGGAGCATTGTTCTGACAAAGGCATGGAGCATTGTGATGACAAGGGTCACGGAGCATTGTGATGAAAAGTTCATGGAGCATTTTGGTTACAAAGGTCACAGAGCCTTGTGATGACACGGGCAAGGACCGTTTTGATGACAAACATTATGAAGCATTGTGATGACTGGAGTCACGGAGCACTGTGATGACAGGGGTCATGGAGCACTGTGATAACAAGGTCATGGAGCATTGTGATGACAGGGGCATGGAGCATTGGTCTGGCAAGTTTCATAGATTATTGTGATGAGAGTGGACATGGTGCATTGTGATGAAAAGGGTATGGATCATGGTGATGAGAAGGTCATGGAGTATTGTGAAGACAGGTGTCAGGGAGCATTGTGATGACATATGTCATGGTCCATTGCGATGATAATGGCATTGAGCATTGTGATGTCAAATGTAATGGAGGATTGGGATGACAAATAAAATGGAGCATTGTGATGACTAGGGCTTGGAGCACTATGATGACAAGTGCCATTGAGAATTTTCATGACAAGGTCGTGAAGCATTGTGATGACAAGGTCCTGGAGCATTGTGATGAGAAATCCATGGAGCCTTGTGATGACAATCTCATATAGCATACTGATCAAAAGGGGCATGGACCATTGTGATTACAGGGTTCTTGGAACATTGTGATGACAAGGGCATGGATCATTGTGAAGAGAAGGCCAAGGAGCATTCTGAGGACATGCGTCATTGAGCTTTGTGATGACAAGCGCATGGAGCATTGTGATTACAGGGGTCTTGTAGCATTGTGATGAAAAGGGCATGGAATATTGTGATGAAAAATGCATGGAGCCTTGCCATGACAGGGTTCAAGGAGCATACAGACAACAAGTGTCATGGAGCATATTGATGACAAGTGTATTGAGCATTGTGATGACAAAGGTCATGGAGCATTGTGATGAGAAGGCCATGGAGCATTCTGATGACACATGTGTCATGGAGCTTAGTGATGGCAAGGGCATGGAGCAATGTGATGCCAAGGGTCATGGATATTTGTGATGACAAAGGTCATGGAACATTTTGATGACAAGGGGGTTGTGCATTGTAATGAGAAGTGCAGGGAGCATTGTGATGACATGGTCACGGAGAAATTTGATGAAAAGTGTCAAGGAACATTTTGATGACAGGGGTTATGGAACATTGTGATGTCATGGGTCATCGAACATTGTGATGATAAGTGCATGTAGCATTGTGATGACAGGAGTCATGGAACATTGTGATGACAGAGGTGAGGGAGTATTGTGTCGAATAGTGAAGTAACATTGTGATATCAGTGGTGAGAAAGCATTTTGATGAGAAGTGCATGGAGAATTGTGATGACAAGGTTTATGGAACATTGTGATGACAAGATTGTGGAGCACTGTGATGACAAGCGCATGGTGCATTGTGATGACATGTGTCATGGAGCATTGTGCTGACAAGCGCATGGAGCATTGTGAGGACAAGGGTCATGGAGCATTGTGCTGAGAAAGGCATAGAGCATTGTGATGACAAGGGTCAAAGAGAATTGTGATGAAAAGTTCATGGAGCATTGTGGTTAAAAAGGTCACAGAGCCTTGTGATGACGTGGGCATGGACCGTTCGGATGACAAACTTTATGAAGCATTGTGATGACTGGAGTCACAGAGCATTGTGATGACAGGGGTCTTGGAGCATTTTGATGACAAGGGCATTGAGCATTGTGATGACAGGGGCATGGAGCATTGGTCTGACAAGTTTCATAGACTATTGTGATGATATTGGACATGGTGAATTGTGATGACAAGGACATGGAGCTTTTTGATGAGAAGGCCATGGAACATTCTGATGACGTGTGTCATGGAGCTTTGTGATGACAAGGGTCATGGAGCCTTGTGAGGACAAGGCCGTGGAACATTGTGATGGCAGGGGTCATGGAGCATTGTGATGACAAGGGCGTGAAGAATTGTGATGACCAGGTCTTGCTCTATTGTGAAGAGAGTTGTCAGGGAGCACTGTGATGATATATGTAATGGCCCATTGTGATGACAATGGCATGGAGCATTGTGATGCCAAGTTTCATGGAGGATTCTGATGACAAAGGTAATGGAGCATTGTGATGACAATGGCTTGGAGCACTGTGATGACAAGGGTCAGTGGGCATTGTGCTGACAAGTGCATGGTGCATTGTGATGACAAGGGCATGGAGCATTTGATGAAAAGGCCATGGAACATTCTGATGACATGTGTCATTGAGCTTTGTGATGACAAGGGCATGGAGCATTGTGATTACAGGGGTCTTGGAGCATTGTGATGACAAGAGTCCCGGATCATTGTGCTGTCAGGTGTCATGGAGTGTTGTGATGATATTGGTCATGGAGCATTGTGATGATATTGGTCATGGAGCATTGCGATGACAAGGGAATGGAGCATGGTGATGACAATTCCTAGAGCATTGTGATGAGAAGACCATGGAGACTTTTGATGAGAAGTCTCATGGAGCATTCTGTTGAAAAGGGGCGTGGAGCATTGTGATTACAGGGGTCTTGGAGCATTGTTATGACAAGGGCATGGATCATGGTGATGAGAAGGCCATGGAGCATTCTGATGACATGCGTCATGGAGCTTTGTGATGACAAGGGCATGGATCATTGTGATTACAGGGGTCTTGGAGCATTGTTATGAAAAGGGCATGAAACATTGTGATGAAAAAGGCATGCAGCCTTGTCATGACAGGGTTGAAGGAGCATACTGACGACAAGTGTCAGGGATCATTGTGATGACAAGTGTATTGAGCATTGTGATGACAAAGATCATGGAACATTGTGATGAGAAGACCATGGATAATTGTGATGACGAGCGTCATGGGGCATTGTGATGACAACTGTAATGGAGCCTTGTGATGACAAGGCTGTGGAACATTGTGATGGCAGGGGTCATGGAGCATTGTTATGACAGGGGTAATGGAGCATTTTGATGAGAAGTGCATGGAACATTGGTCTGAAATATTTCATGGATTATTGTGATGAGAGTGGCATGGTGTATTGTGATGACAAGGGCACGGAACACTGTGATACATGGGTCATGGGTCATGGAGCTTTGTAATGACAAGTCATGGAGCATTGTGATGACAAGGACATGGGAAATTTGGTGACAGGTACATGGAGCATTGTTATGACAGGGGCATGGAGCATTGGGCTGACAAGTTTCATAGATTATTGTGATGACAGTGGGCATAGTGTATTGTGATGACAATGGCATGGAGCATTGTGAAGAGAAGGTCATGGAGTATTGTGAAGACAGGTGTCAGGGAGCATTGTGATGACTTATGTCATGATCCATTGCGATGACAATGGCAGGGAGTATTGTGATGCCAAATGTAATGGAGGATTGTGATGACAAATATAATGGAGCATTGTGATGACTAGGGATTGGAGCACTATGATGACAAGGGCCATTGAGAATTTTCAGGACAAGGTCGTGAAGCATTGTGATGACAAGTTCCTGGAGCATTGTGTTGAGAAAATCATGGAACCTTGTGATGACAAATCTCATGGAGCATAGTGATGAAAAGGGGCATGGAGCATTGTGATTACAGGGGTCTAGGCACATTGTGATGACAAGGGCATGGAGCATTGTGATGACAAGGGCATGGAACATTGTGATGAGAAGGCCATCTAAAATTCTGATGACATGTGTCATGGAGCTTTGTGATGACAAGGGCATGGATCATTGTGATGACAAGGGTCATGGAACATTGGGCTGAAAATGTTCATGGAGTATTGTGATGACAGGGGTCATGGAGCATTGTGATTACAGGGGTCTTGTAGCATTGTGATGACAAGAGTCCCGGATCATTGTGTTGTCATATGTCATGGAGTGTTGTGATGACAGTGGTCATGGATCATTGTGATGATATTGGTCATGGAGCATTGTGATGAGAAGGTCATGGAGCACTGGGCTGAAAATGTTCATGGAGTATTGTGATGACAGGTGTCATGGAGCATTGTGATGACAAGGGAATGGAGCGTGGTGATGACATGGTCCTGGAGCATTGTGATGAGATGACCATGGAGACTTGTGATGACAAGTCTCATGGAGCATTCTGATGAAAAGTTGCATGGAGTATTGTGATTACAGGGGTCTTGGAGCATTGTGATGACAATGGCATGGAGCACTGTGAGGAGAAGGCCATGGAACATTCTGATGACATGCGTCATGGAGCTTTGTGATGACAAGGGCATGGAGCATTGTGATTACAGGGGTCTTGGAGCATTGTGATGACAAGGGTCATGGAGCCTTGTGATGACAAGGCCGTGGAACATTGTGATGCAGGGGTCATGGAGCATTGTTATGACAGAGGTAATGGAGCATTGTGATGAGAAGGGCATTGAGCATTGGTCTGAAATATTTCATGGTTTATTGTGATGACAAGGGCAGGGTATACTGTGATACATTTGTCAAGGGGGATTGTAATGACAAGGGCATGGAGCATTGTGATGAGAAGGGCATCGAGCATTGTGATGACAAGTGTCATGGAGCTTTGTGATGACAAGGGCATGGAGCAATGTGATGAGAGGGTTCATGGAGCATTATGATGACAATGACATGGATCATTGTGATGCCGTGGGTCATAGAGCTTTGTGATGGCAAATGTCATGGAGCATTTTGATGACAAGGGTGTGGTGCATTGTGATGAGAAGGGCAGGGAGCATTTTGATGACAGGGTCATGCAGTAATTTGCTGAAAAGTGTAATGGAACATTTTGATGACAGGGGTTATAGAGCATTGTGATGCCAGGGGTCATGGAGCTTTGGGATGAAATGGGTCATGGAGCATATTGATGACAGGGGTTATGGAACATTGTGATGTCAGGGGTCATGGAACATTGTGCTGATAAGGGGATGTAGCATTGTGATGACAGGGGCCATGGAATATTGTGATAACAGGGGTGAGGGAGGACTGTGATGAAAAGGGCATGGATAATTGTGCTGAAATAGGCAAGGAGCCTTGTCATGACTGTGTTCAAGGACCATACAGACAACAAGTGTCAGGGAGCATTTTGATGACAAGTGTATTGAGCATTGTGATGACAAAGGACATGGAGCATTGTGATGAGAAAACCATGGATAATTGTGATGATGAGCGTCATGGGACATTGTGATGACAACTGTTATGGAATATTGTGATCACAATGGTTTGGAACATTGTTATGACAGAGGTCATGGAGCATTTTGATTTCATTGTGATGACAATAGCATGAAACATTAGGATGATTGGCATGGTGCATTTTGATGACAGGGTTCATGGATCATTGAGATGAAAAGGGTCAAGGAGAATTGTGATTACAGGGGTCATGGAGCATTGTGATGACAAGGGCATGGAACATTGTGAAGAGAAGGCCATGGAACCTACTGATGACATGCGTCATGGAGCTTTGTTATGACAAGGGCATGGAGAATTTTGATTACATGTTTCTTGGAGCATTGTGATGACAAGGGTCATGGAGCCTTGTGATGACAAGGCCGTGGAACATTGTGATGGCAGTGGTCGTGGTGCATTGTTATGACAGAGGTAATGGAGCATTGTGATGAGAAGGGCATTGAGCATTGGTTTGAAATATTTCATATTTTATTGTGATGAGAGTGGACTGGAGCATTGTGATGACAAGGGCACGGAACACTGTGATACATGGGTCATGGAGGATTGTAATGACAATTAATGGAGCAATGTGATGAGAGGGTACATGGAGCATTGTGATGACAATGCCATGCAGCATAGTGAGGAAAAGGCCATGGAGCATTCTGATGACATGCGTCATGGAGCTTTTGATGACAAGTGCATGGAGCATTGTGATTACAGGTGTCTTGGAGCATTGTGATGAAAAGGGCATGGATCATTGTGATGAAAAAGGCATGGAGCCTTGTCATGACAGTGTTCAAGGAGCATACTGACGACAAGTGTCAGGGAGCATTGTGAAGACAAGTGTACTGAGAATTGTGATGAAAAAGATCAGGGAGCATTGGGATCAGAAGACCAAGGATAATTGTGATGATGATCGTCATGGGGTGTGGTGATGATAAATGTTATGTAACATTGTGATCACAAGGGTTTGGAGCTTTAAGATGACAGAGGTCATGGAGAATTTTGATTTCATTGTAATGACAATAGCCTGAAGCATTATGATGATGGGCGTGGTGCATTGTGATGACAGGGTTCATGGAGCATTGAGATGAAAAGGGGCATGGAGCATTGTGATTACAGGGGTCTTGTAGCATTGTGATGACAAGCCCATAGAGCATTGTAATGACAAGATCATGTAGAATTTTGCAGACAAATGCATGGAGCACTGTGATGACAGGTGTCATGGAGCACTGTGATGACATGTGTCACGGAGCATTGTGAATACAGGGGTCATGGATCATTGTGATGACAAATGCATGGAGCACTGTGATGACAGGTGTCATGGAGAACTGTGATGACAAGTGTCACGGAGCATTGTGAATACAGGGGTCATGAAGCATTGGGATGACAACTGCATGGATCATTGTGATGACAAGTGTCATGGAGCATTGGGCTGAAAATGTTCATGGAGTGTTGTGATGACAGGGGTCATGGAGCATTGTGATGACAGAGGTCATGGATAATTTTTATTTCATTGTGATGACAATAGCCTGAATCATTATGATGATCAGCATGATGCATTGTGATGACAGGGTTCATGGAGCATTGAGATGAAAAGTGGCATGGAGCACTGTGTTTACAGGGGTTTTGGAGCATTGTGATGACAAGGGCATGGAGCATTTTGATGAGAAGGCCAAGGAACAATCTGATGACATGTGTCATGGAGCTTGGTGATGACAACGGCATGGAGCGTTGTGATTAAAGGGGTCTTGGAGCATTGTGATGACAAGTGTCATGGAGCCTTGTGATGACAAGGCCGTGGAACATTGTGATGGCAGGGGTCATGGAGCATTGTTATGACATGGGTAATGGAGCATTGTGATGAGAAGGACATGCAGCATTGTGATTACAATTTTTATGGAGCATTGTGATGACAAATTTTTGGACCGTTGGGATGAAAAGCGCGTGGCACATTGTGATGACAATGGACATGGAGCATTTTACTGACAAAGGCATGGAGCATTGTGATGACAGGGTCATGGATCATTGTGATGACAAGGGTCATGGAGCATTGGGCGGAAAATGTTCATGGAGTATTGTGATGACAGGGGTCATGGAGCATTGTGATGACAGAGGTCATGGAGAATTTTGATTTCATTGTGCTGACAATAGCCGGAAGCATTATGATGATGGGCATGATGCATTGTGATGACAGGGTTCATGGAGCATTGAGATGAAAAGGGGCATGGAGCATTTTGATTACAGTGGTCTTGGAGCATTGTGATGACAAGGGCATGGAGCATTTTGATGAGAAGTCCATGGAACATTCTGATGACATGTGTCATGGAGCTTTGTGATGACAAGGGCATGGAGCTTTGTGATTACAGGTGTCTTGAAGCATTGTGATGACAAGTGTCATTGAGCCTTGTGATGACAAGGCCGTGGAACATTGTGATGGCAGGGGTCAAGGAGCATTGTTATGACAGGTGTAATGGAGCACTGTGATGAGAAGGGCATGGAGCATTGTGATTACAAGTTTTATGGAGCATTGCGATGACAAATTTGTTGACCTTTGGGATAAAAGTCGCGTGGCACATTGTGATGGCAAGGGTCATGGAGCATTTTTCTGACAAAGGCATGGAGCACTGTGATGACAAGTGTCACAGAGCATTGTGATGAAAAGTTCATGAATCACTGTGGTTAAAAAGGTCAAAAAGCCTTGTGATGACGCGGGAATGAACCATTGTTATGACAAATGTTATGAAGGATTGTGAAGACTGGAGTCAAGGAGCATTGTGATGACAGGGTCATGGAGCATTGTGATGACAAGGGCATGGAGCATTGTGCTGGGAAAGGCGTAGATCACTGTGATGTCAAGGGTCAAAGAGCAATGTGATGAAAAGTTCATGGAGCATTGTGGTTAAAAAGGTCACAGAGACTGTTGGTGATGAGGGAATGGACCATTGTGATGACAAAGGTCATGAATCATTGTGATGAGTGGAGTCACGGAGCATGGTGATGACAGGGGTCATGGAGCATTGTGATAACAAGGGCATGGAGCATTGTGATGACAAGGGCATGGAGCACTGGTCTAATATGTTTCATGGATTATTGCGATGACATTTGGTATGGCACATTGTGATGACAAGGGCATGGAGCATTGTGATGACCAGGTCATGCATTATTGTGAAGAGAAGTGTCAGGGAGCATTGTGATGACATATGTAATGGCCCATTGTGATGAAAATGGCGTGGAGCATTGTGATGCCAAGTGTCATGGAAGATTCTGATGACAAAGGTAATGGAGCATTGTGATGACAATGGCTTGGAGCATTGTGATGAGAAGGGTCAGGGAGCATTGTGCTGACAAGTGCATGGAGAATTGTGATGACAAGGGTCATGGAGCATTCTGATGACAAGCTTGTGGAGTATTTTGATGACAAAGGCATGGAGCATTGTGATGAAAACGGCATGGGGCGATGTGATGAAAAAGGCATGTAGCCTTTTCGTGGCAGGGTTCAAGGAGCATTCTGACGACAAGTGTCAGGGAGCATTGTGATGACAAGTGTATTGAGAATTGTGATGACAAAGGTCATGGAGCATGGTGATGAGAAGGCCATGGATACTAGTGATGATGATCGTCACGGGGTGTTGTGATTATAAGTGTTATGGAACATTGTGATCACAAGGTTTTGGAGCATTATGATGACAGAGGTCAAGGAGAATTTTGATTTCATTGTGATGACAATAGCCAGAAGCATTATGATAATGGGCATGGTGCATTGTGATGACAGAGTTCATGGAGCATTCAGATGAAAAGGGGCATGGAACACTGTGATTACAGGGGTCTTGGAGCATTGTGATGACAAGCGCATAGAGCATTGTAATGACAAGGTCATGTAGAATTTTCCTGACAAAGGCATGGAGCATTGTGATGACAGGTGTCATGGAGAACTGTGATGACAAGTGTCACGGAGCATTGTGAATACAGGGGTCATGAAGCATTGGGATGACAACTGCATGGATCATTGTGATGACAAGTGTCATGGAGCATTGGGCTGAAAATGTTCATGGAGTGTTGTGATGACAGGGGTCATGGAGCATTGTGATGACAGAGGTCATGGATAATTTTTATTTCATTGTGATGACAATAGCCTGAATCATTATGATGATCAGCATGATGCATTGTGATGACAGGGTTCATGGAGCATTGAGATGAAAAGTGGCATGGAGCACTGTGTTTACAGGGGTTTTGGAGCATTGTGATGACAAGGGCATGGAGCATTTTGATGAGAAGGCCAAGGAACAATCTGATGACATGTGTCATGGAGCTTGGTGATGACAACGGCATGGAGCGTTGTGATTAAAGGGGTCTTGGAGCATTGTGATGACAAGTGTCATGGAGCCTTGTGATGACAAGACCGTGGAACATTGTGATGGCAGGGGTCATGGAGCATTGTTATGACAGGGGTAATGGAGCATTGTGATGAGAAGGACATGCAGCATTGTGATTACAATTTTTATGGAGCATTGTGATGACAAATTTTTGGACCGTTGGGATGAAAAGCACGTGGCACATTGTGATAACAATGGTCATGGAGCATTTTAATGACAAAGGCATGGAGCATTGTGATGACAAGGGTCACGGAGCATTGTGATGAAATGTTCATGGAGCATTGTGGATACAAAGGTAACAGAGCCTTGTGATGACACGGGCATGGAACATTGTGATGACAAATATTATGAAGCATTGTGATGACTGGAGTCACAGAGCATTGTGATGACAGGTGTCATGGAGCATTGTGATGACAAGGTCCTGGAGCATTGTGATGAGTTGACCATGGAGACTTGTGATGACAAGTCTCATGGAGCATTCTGATGAAAATGGGCATGGAGCATTGTGATTACAGGGGTCTTGGAGCATTGTGATGACGTGGGCATGGAGCATTGTGAGGAGAAGGCCATGGAGCATTCTAATGACATATGTCATGCAGCATTGTGCTGAGAAAGTCATAGAGCATTGTGATGACAGGGGATAAAGAGCATTGTGAAGAAAAGTTCATGGATCATTTTGGTTAAAAAGGTCACAGAGACTGTTGATGATGAGGGCATGGAACACTGTGATGACAAAGGTCATGAAGAATTGTGATAACTGGAGTCACGGAGCATTGTGATGACAGGGGTAATGGAGCATTGTGATAAAAAGGGCATGGAGCATTGTGATGACAAGGGCATGGAACATTGGTCTAATAAGTTGCATGGATTATTGCGATGACAGTTGGAATGGCACATTGTGATGACAAGGGCATGGAGCATTGTGATGACCAGGTCATGCAGTATTGTGAAGACAGCTGTCAGGGAGCATTGTGATGACATATGTAATGGCCCGTTGTGGTGACAATGGCATGGAGCATTGTGATGCCAAGTGTCATGGATGATTCTGATGACAAAAGTAATGGAGCATTGTGATGACAATGGCTTGGAGCATTGTGATGACAAGGGTTAAGGAGCATTGTGCTGACCAGTACATGGAGAATTGTGATGACAAGGGTCATGGAGCAATCTGATAACAAACTTGTGGAGTATTATGATGACAATGGCATGGAGCAGTGTGACGAAAACGGCATGGGGCATTGTGATGAAAAAGGCATGGAGCCTTTTCATGACAGAGTTCAAGGAGCATTCTGACGACAAGTGTCAGGGAGCACTGTGATGACAAGTGTATTGAGAACTGTGATGAACAATGTCATGGAGCATTGTGATGAAAAGGGCATTGAACATTGTGAGGAGAAGACCAAGGAGCATTCTGATGGCATGCGTCATTGAGATTTGTGATGACAAGGGCATGGAGCATTTTGATTACATGGGTCTTGGAGCATTGTGATGAAAAGGGCATGGATCACTGTGATGAAAAAGGCATGGAGCCTTGTCATGACAGAGTTCAAGGAGCATACAGACAACAAGTGTCAGGGAGCATTTTGATGACAAGTGTATTGAGCATTGTGATGACAAAGGTCATGGAGCATTGTGATTAGAAGACCAAGGATAATTGTGATGACGAGCGTCAAGGGGCATTGTGATGACAAGTGTTATGGAATATTGTGATCACAAGGGATTGGAGCATTGTTATGACAGAGGTCATGGTGCATTTTGATTTCATTGTGATGACAATAGCATGAAGCATTATGATGATAGGCATGGTGCATTGTGATGACAGGGTTAATGGATCATTGAGATGAAAAAGGGCATGGAGCATTGTGATTACAGGGTTCTTGGAGTGTTGTGATGAGAAGGGTCATGGAGCCTTGTGATGACAAGGCCATGGAATATCGTGATGGCAGGGGCATGGAGCATTGTTATGAGAGTGGTAATGGAGCATTGTGATGGCAAGGGCATGGATCATTGTGATGAGAAGGCCATGTAGCATTCTGATGACATGTGTCATGGAGCATTGTGATGACAATGACATGGAGCATTGTGATGCCATGGGTCAGGGCTCTTTGAGATGACAAAGGTCATGGAGCATTTTGATGGCAAGGGCGTTGTGCATTGTGACGAGAAGGGCAGGGAGAATTGTGATGACAGGTTCATGGAGCAATTTGTTGAAAATTTTCATGGAATATTTTGAGGACAGGTGTTATGGAACATTGTGATGTCAGGGGTCATCGAACATTTTGATGATAAGTGCATGTAGCATTGTGATGACAGGAGTCATGGAACATTGTGATGACAGGTGGGAGGGAGTATTGTGACAAATAGTGATGTAGCATTGTGATATCAGTGGTGAGAGAGCATTTTGATTAGAAGTGCATGGAGGATTATGATGACAATGTTTATGGAGCATTGTGATGACAAGATTGTAGAGCACTGTGATGACAAGCGCACGGTGCATTGTGATGACATGTGTCATGGAGCATTGTGCTGACAAGCGCAAGGAGCATTGTGATGACAATGGCATGGAGCATTGTGATGAAAATGGCATGGGGCATTGTGAAGAAAAAGGCATGGAGCCTTTTCGTGGCAGGTTTCAAGGAGCATTCTGATGACAATGTCAGGGAGCATTGTGATGATATGTATATTGAGAATTGTTATGACAAAGGTTATGGAGCATTGTGATGAAAAGGGCATGGAGTATTGTGATGACAGGCATCATGGAGCGTTGTGATGACAAGTGATATGGAAGATTGTGATCACAAGGGTTTGGAGCATTGTGATGACAGAGGTAATGGATCATATTGATTTAAAGGAGCATGGAGCATTGTGATGACAAGGGCATGAAGCAATGTGATCCCAAGGTTCATGGAGGATTGTGATGACAATGGAAATGGAGTATTGTGATGACAAGCGCATAGAGCATTGTAATGACAAGGTCATGTAGCATTTTGCTGACAAAGGCATGGAGCATTGTGATGACATGTGTCATGGAGCACTGTGATGACAAGCGTCATGGACTATTGTGAATACAGGGGTCATGGAGCATTGTGATGACAAGGGCATGGATCATTGTGATGACAAGTGTCATGGAGCACTGGGCTGAAAATGTTCATGGAGTGTTGTGATGACATGGGTCATGGAGCATAGTGATGAGTAGGGAATGGAGCACTGTGATGACAAGAGTCCCGGATCATTGTGTTGTCAGGAGTCATGGAGTGTTGTGATGACAGTGGTCATGGAGGCTTGTGAAGATATTGGCCATGGAGTATTGTGATGTGTAGGTCATGGAGCATTGGGCTGAATATGTTAATGGATTATTGTGATGACAGGGGTCATGGAGCATTGTGGTGACAAGGGAATGGAGAATGGTGATGACAATATCCTGGATCTTTGTGATGAGATGACCAGGGAGACTTGTGATGAGAATTCTCATGGAGCATTCTGATGAAAAGGGGCATGGAGCATTGTGATTACAGGGGTCTTGGAGCATTTTGATGACTAGGGCATGGAGCATTGTGATGAGAAGTCCATGGGGCATTCTGATGACATGCTTCATGGAGTTTTGTGATGACAAGCACATGGAGCATTGTGATGACAGTGATCTTGGAGTATTGTGATGAAAAGGGCACGGATCATTGTGATGAAAAAGTCATGGAGCCTTGTCATGACAGGGTTCAAGGAGCATACTGACGAAAAGTGTCAGGGAGCATTGTGATGACAAGTGTATTGAGCATTGTGATGACAAAGGTCATGGAGCATTGTGATGAGAATACCATGTATAATTGTGATGATGAGCGTCATGGGGATTTGTGATGATAAGTGTTATGGAACATTGTGATCACAAGGGTTTGGAGCATTATGATGACAGAGGTCATGGATAATTTTGATTTAATTGTGATGACAATAGCCTGAAGCATTATGATGATGGGCATGGTGCATTGTGATGACAGGGTTCATGGAGCATTGAGATGCAAAGTGGCATGGAGCATTGTGATTACAGGGGCCTTGGAGCATTGTGATGTCAAGGGTCAGGGAGCCTTGTGATGACAAGGCCGTGGATCATTGTGATGGCAGGGGTCATGGAGCATTTTTATGACAGAGGTAATGGAGCATTGTGATGAGAAGTGCATTGAGCATTGGCCCGAAAGTTTTCATGGATTATTGTGATGACAGTGGGCATGGAGCACTGTGATGACAAGGGCACGGAACACTGTGATACATGGGTCATGGAGGATTGTGATGAAAAGGGCATGGAGCATTTTGATAAGAAGGGCATCGAGCATTGTGATGACAAGTGTCATGGAGCATTGTGATGACAAGGGCATGGAGCAATGGGATGAGAGCGTTCAGGGAGGATTGTGATGACAATGACATGGAGCATTGTGATGCCAAGGGTCATGGAGCTTTGTGATGACAACAGTCATGGAGCATTTTGATGACAAGCGTGTGGTGCATTGTGATGAGAAGGAAAGGGAACATTTTGATGAGAGGTTCATGCTGCAATTTGATGAAAAGTGTCATGTAACATTTTGATGACAGGGGTTACAGAACATTGTGATGCCATGGGTCATGGAGCTTTGGGATGAAATGTGTCATGGAGCATTGTGATGACAGTGGTTATGGAATATTGTGATGTCACGGGTCATGGAACATTATGATTACAGGGTTGAGGGAGGATTGTGATGACTAGTGATGGAACATTGTGATATCTCAGGTGAGAGAGCATTTGGATGAGAAGTGCATGGACCATTGGGATTACAAGGTTTATGGAGCATATCGATGACAAAGTTGTGGATCATTGTGATGAAAAGCGCATGGCACATTGTGATGACAATGGTCATGGAACACTGTTCTGACAAAGGCATGGAGCATTGTGATGACAAGTGTCATGGAGCATTGTGATGAAAAGTTCATGGAGCATTGTGGTTACAAAAGTCACAGAGCCTTGTGATGACGCGGGCATGGACCGTTGTGATGACAAACGTTATGAAGCATTGTGATGACTGGAGTCACGGAGCATTGTGATGTCAAATGTAATTTAGCATTGTGATGACAATGGCTTGGAGCATTGTGATGACAAGGTTCAGGGAGCATTGTGCTGACAAGTGCATGGATAATTGTGATGAAAAAGGTCATGGAACATTCTGATGACAATCTTGTGGAGTATTTTGATGACAATGGCATGGAGCATTGTGATGAAAACGGCATGGGGCATTGTGATGAGAAAAGCATGGAGCCTTTCCGTGACAGGTTTCAAGGAGCATTCTGACGGCAAGTGTCAGGAAGCATTGTAATGACAGGTGTATTAGAATTGTGATGACAAAAGTTATGGAGCATTGTGATGAAAAGGCCATGGAGTATTGTGATGACAGGCATCATGGAGCTTTGTGATGACAAGTGTTATGGAACATTGTGATGACAAGGGTTTGGAGCATTGTGATGACAGAGGTCATGGATCATTTTGATTTCAAGGAGCATGGAGCATTGTGATGACAAGGGTATGAAGCAATGTGATCCCAAGGTTCATGGAGGATTGTGATGACAATGGTAAAGGAGTATTGTGATGACAAGCGCATAGAGCATTGTAATGAAAAGGTCATGTAGCATTTGCTGACAAAGGCATGGAGCATTGGAATGACAGGTGTCATGGAGCACTGTGATGACAAGCGTCACGGAGCATTGTGAATACAGTGGTCATGGAGCATTGGGATGACAAGGGCATGGTTCAATGTGATGACAAGGGTCATGGAGCATTGGGCTGAAAATGTTCATGGAGTATTGTGATGACAGAGGTCATGGAGCATTGTGATGACTTGGGAATGGAGCATTTTGATGACAAGAATTCCGGATCATTGTGTTGTCAGGTGTCATGGAGTGTTGAGATGACAGTGGTCATGGTGCATTGTGATGATATTGGCCATGGAGAATTGTGATGAGTAGGTCGTGGAGCATTGTGATTACAGGTGTCTTGATGCATTGTGATGAAAAGGGCATGTATCATTGTGAAGAAAAAGGCATTGAGCCTTGTCATGACAGTGTTCAAGAAGCATACTTACGACAAGTGTCAGGTAGCATTGTGATGACAAGTGTATTGAGCATTTGATGACAAAGGTCATAGAGCATTGTGATGAGAAGACCATGGATAATTGTGATGATGAGCGTCATGGGGTGTTGTGATGATAAGTCTTATGGAAGATTGTGATCACAAGGTTTTGGAGCATTATGATGACAGATGTCATGGAGAATTTAGATTTCATTGTGATGACAATAGCATGAAACATTATGATGATGGGGATGGTGCATTGTGATGACTGGGTTCATGGAGCATTGAGATGAAAAGGGGAATGGAGCATTGTGATTACTGGGGTCTTGGAGCATTGTGATGACTAGGGCATGGAGCATGGTGATGAGAAGGCCATGGAAAATTCTGATGACATGCATCATGGAGCACTGTGATGACAAGGGCATGGAGCATTGTGATTACAGGGGTCTTGGGGAATTGTGATGACAAGGATCATGGAGCCTTGTGATGACATGCCGTTGAACAATGTGATGGCAGGTGTCATGGAGCATTGTTATGACAGAGGTAATGGAGCATTGTGATGAGAAGGCCATTGAGCTTTGGTCTAAAATATTTCATGGATTATTGTAATGAGAGTGGGCATGGAGCATTGGGATGACAAGGGCACGGAACACTGTGATACATGGTTCATGGAGGATTGTAATGACCAGGACATGGAGCATTGCGATGAGAAGGGCATCGAGCATTGTGATGACAAGTGTCATGGAGCTTTGTGATGACAAGGGCATGGAGCAATGTGATGAGAGTGTTCATGGAGCTTTGTGATGACAATGACATGGAGCATTGTGATGCCAAGGGTCATGGAGATTTGTGATGACAAATAACAGGGAGCATTTCGATGACTATGGTGTGGTGCATTGTGATGAGAAGGGCAGGGAGCATTTTGATTACAGGTTCATGCAGCAATTTGATTAAAATATAATGGAATATTTTGAAGGCAGGGGTTATAGAACATTGTGATGTCAGGGGTCATGGAGCTTTGGGATGAAAAGTGTCATGGAGCATTTTGATTACAGGGTTATGGAACATTGTGATGTCACGGACCAAGGAACATTGTGATGGTAAGGTTATGTAGCACTGTGATGACAGGGCTCATGGAACATTGTGATAACAGGTGTGAGGGAGTCTTGTGATGACTAGTGATGGAACATTGTGATATCTCTGGTGAGAGAGCATTTGGATGAGAAGTGCATGGAGCATTGGGATTACAAGGTTTATGAAGCATAGCGATGACAAGGTTGTGGACCGATGTGATGAAAAGCACGTGGCACATTGTGATGACAAGGGTCATGGAGCATTGTTCTGACAAAGGCATGGAGCATTGTGATGACAAGGGTCACGGAGCACTGTGATGAAAAGTTCATGGAGCATTTTGGTTACAAAGGTCACAGAGCCTTGTGATGACACGGGCAAGGACCGTTTTGATGACAAACATTATGAAGCATTGTGATGACTGGAGTCACGGAGCACTGTGATGACAGGGGTCATGGAGCACTGTGATAACAAGGTCATGGAGCATTGTGATGACAGGGGCATGGAGCATTGGTCTGGCAAGTTTCATAGATTATTGTGATGAGAGTGGACATGGTGCATTGTGATGACAGGGGCATGGAGCTTTGGTCTGACAAGTTTCATAGATTATTGTGATGACAGTGGACATGGTGCATTGTGATGACAAGGGTATGGATCATGGTGATGAGAAGGTCATGGAGTATTGTGAAGACAGGTGTCAGGGAGCATTGTGATGACATATGTCATGGTCCATTGCGATGATAATGGCATTGAGCATTGTGATGTCAAATGTAATGGAGGATTGGGATGACAAATAAAATGGAGCATTGTGATGACTAGGGCTTGGAGCACTATGATGACAAGGGCCATTGAGAATTTTCATGACAAGGTCGTGAAGCATTGTGATGACAAGGTCCTGGAGCATTGTGATGAGAAATCCATGGAGCCTTGTGATGACAATCTCATATAGCATACTGATCAAAAGGGGCATGGACCATTGTGATTACAGGGGTCTTGGAACATTGTGATGACAAGGGCATGGATCATTGTGAAGAGAAGGCCAAGGAGCATTCTGAGGACATGCGTCATTGAGCTTTGTGATGACAAGTGCATGGAGCATTGTGATTACAGGGGTCTTGTAGCCTTGTGATGAAAAGGGCATGGAATATTGTGATGAAAAATGCATGGAGCCTTGCCATGACAGGGTTCAAGGAGCATACAGACAACAAGTGTCATGGAGCATATTGATGACAAGTGTATTGAGCATTGTGATGACAAAGGTCATGGAGCATTGTGATGAGAAGGCCATGGAGCATTCTGATGACACATGTGTCATGGAGCTTAGTGATGGCAAGGGCATGGAGCAATGTGATGCCAAGGGTCATGGATATTTGTGATGACAAAGGTCATGGAACATTTTGATGACAAGGGGGTTGTGCATTGTAATGAGAAGTGCAGGGAGCATTGTGATGACATGGTCACGGAGAAATTTGATGAAAAGTGTCAAGGAACATTTTGATGACAGGGGTTATGGAACATTGTGATGTCATGGGTCATCGAACATTGTGATGATAAGTGCATGTAGCATTGTGATGACAGGAGTCATGGAACATTGTGATGACAGAGGTGAGGGAGTATTGTGTCGAATAGTGAAGTAACATTGTGATATCAGTGGTGAGAAAGCATTTTGATGAGAAGTGCATGGAGAATTGTGATGACAAGGTTTATGGAACATTGTGATGACAAGATTGTGGAGCACTGTGATGACAAGCGCATGGTGCATTGTGATGACATGTGTCATGGAGCATTGTGCTGACAAGCGCATGGAGCATTGTGAGGACAAGGGTCATGGAGCATTGTGCTGAGAAAGGCATAGAGCATTGTGATGACAAGGGTCAAAGAGAATTGTGATGAAAAGTTCATGGAGCATTGTGGTTAAAAAGGTCACAGAGCCTTGTGATGACGTGGGCATGGACCGTTCGGATGACAAACTTTATGAAGCATTGTGATGACTGGAGTCACGGAGCATTGTGATGACAGGGGTCTTGGAGCATTTTGATGACAAGGGCATTGAGCATTGTGATGACAGGGGCATGGAGCATTGGTCTGACAAGTTTCATAGACTATTGTGATGATATTGGACATGGTGAATTGTGATGACAAGGACATGGAGCTTTTTGATGAGAAGGCCATGGAACATTCTGATGACGTGTGTCATGGAGCTTTGTGATGACAAGGGTCATGGAGCCTTGTGAGGACAAGGCCATGGAACATTGTGATGGCAGGGGTCATGGAGCATTGTGATGACAAGGGCGTGAAGAATTGTGATGACCAGGTCTTGCTCTATTGTGAAGAGAGTTGTCAGGGAGCACTGTGATGATATATGTAATGGCCCATTGTGATGACAATGGCATGGAGCATTGTGATGCCAAGTTTCATGGAGGATTCTGATGACAAAGGTAATGGAGCATTGTGATGACAATGGCTTGGAGCACTGTGATGACAAGGGTCAGTGGGCATTGTGCTGACAAGTGCATGGTGCATTGTGATGACAAGGGCATGGAGCATTTGATGAAAAGGCCATGGAACATTCTGATGACATGTGTCATTGAGCTTTGTGATGACAAGGGCATGGAGCATTGTGATTACAGGGGTCTTGGAGCATTGTGATGACAAGAGTCCCGGATCATTGTGCTGTCAGGTGTCATGGAGTGTTGTGATGATATTGGTCATGGAGCATTGTGATGATATTGGTCATGGAGCATTGCGATGACAAGGGAATGGAGCATGGTGATGACAATTCCTAGAGCATTGTGATGAGAAGACCATGGAGACTTTTGATGAGAAGTCTCATGGAGCATTCTGTTGAAAAGGGGCGTGGAGCATTGTGATTACAGGGGTCTTGGAGCATTGTTATGACAAGGGCATGGATCATGGTGATGAGAAGGCCATGGAGCATTCTGATGACATGCGTCATGGAGCTTTGTGATGACAAGGGCATGGATCATTGTGATTACAGGGGTCTTGGAGCATTGTTATGAAAAGGGCATGAAACATTGTGATGAAAAAGGCATGCAGCCTTGTCATGACAGGGTTGAAGGAGCATACTGACGACAAGTGTCAGGGATCATTGTGATGACAAGTGTATTGAGCATTGTGATGACAAAGATCATGGAACATTGTGATGAGAAGACCATGGATAATTGTGATGACGAGCGTCATGGGGCATTGTGATGACAACTGTAATGGAGCCTTGTGATGACAAGGCTGTGGAACATTGTGATGGCAGGGGTCATGGAGCATTGTTATGACAGGGGTAATGGAGCATTTTGATGAGAAGTGCATGGAACATTGGTCTGAAATATTTCATGGATTATTGTGATGAGAGTGGCATGGTGTATTGTGATGACAAGGGCATGGAACACTGTGATACATGGGTCATGGGTCATGGAGCTTTGTAATGACAAGTCATGGAGCATTGTGATGACAAGGACATGGGGCATTTTGATGACAGGTACATGGAGCATTGTTATGACAGGGGCATGGAGCATTGGGCTGACAAGTTTCATAGATTATTGTGATGACAGTGGGCATAGTGTATTGTGATGACAATGGCATGGAGCATTGTGAAGAGAAGGTCATGGAGTATTGTGAAGACAGGTGTCAGGGAGCATTGTGATGACTTATGTCATGATCCATTGCGATGACAATGGCAGGGAGTATTGTGATGCCAAATGTAATGGAGGATTGTGATGACAAATATAATGGAGCATTGTGATGACTAGGGATTGGAGCATTATGATGACAAGGGCCATTGAGAATTTTCAGGACAAGGTCGTGAAGCATTGTGATGACAAGTTCCTGGAGCATTGTGTTGAGAAAATCATGGAACCTTGTGATGACAAATCTCATGGAGCATAGTGATGAAAAGGGGCATGGAGCATTGTGATTACAGGGGTCTAGGCACATTGTGATGACAAGGGCATGGAGCATTGTGATGACAAGGGCATGGAACATTGTGATGAGAAGGCCATCTAAAATTCTGATGACATGTGTCATGGAGCTTTGTGATGACAAGGGCATGGATCATTGTGATGACAAGGGTCATGGGACATTGGGCTGAAAATGTTCATGGAGTATTGTGATGACAGGGGTCATGGAGCATTGTGATTACAGGGGTCTTGTAGCATTGTGATGACAAGAGTCCCGGATCATTGTGTTGTCATATGTCATGGAGTGTTGTGATGACAGTGGTCATGGATCATTGTGATGATATTGGTCATGGAGCATTGTGATGAGAAGGTCATGGAGCACTGGGCTGAAAATGTTCATGGAGTATTGTGATGACAGGTGTCATGGAGCATTGTGATGACAAGGGAATGGAGCGTGGTGATGACATGGTCCTGGAGCATTGTGATGAGATGACCATGGAGACTTGTGATGACAAGTCTCATGGAGCATTCTGATGAAAAGTTGCATGGAGTATTGTGATTACAGGGGTCTTGGAGCATTGTGATGACAATGGCATGGAGCACTGTGAGGAGAAGGCCATGGAACATTCTGATGACATGCGTCATGGAGCTTTGTGATGACAAGGGCATGGAGCATTGTGATTACAGGGGTCTTGGAGCATTGTGATGACAAGGGTCATGGAGCCTTGTGATGACAAGGCCGTGGAACATTGTGATGCAGGGGTCATGGAGCATTGTTATGACAGAGGTAATGGAGCATTGTGATGAGAAGGGCATTGAGCATTGGTCTGAAATATTTCATGGTTTATTGTGATGACAAGGGCAGGGTATACTGTGATACATTTGTCAAGGGGGATTGTAATGACAAGGGCATGGAGCATTGTGATGAGAAGGGCATCGAGCATTGTGATGACAAGTGTCATGGAGCTTTGTGATGACAAGGGCATGGAGCAATGTGATGAGAGGGTTCATGGAGCATTATGATGACAATGACATGGATCATTGTGATGCCGTGGGTCATGGAGCTTTGTGATGGCAAAGGTCATGGAGCATTTTGATGACAAGCGTGTGGTGCATTGTGATGAGAAGGGCAGGGAGCATTTTGATGACAGGGTCATGCAGTAATTTGCTGAAAAGTGTAATGGAACATTTTGATGACAGGGGTTATAGAGCATTGTGATGCCAGGGGTCATGGAGCTTTGGGATGAAATGGGTCATGGAGCATATTGATGACAGGGGTTATGGAACATTGTGATGTCAGGGGTCATGGAACATTGTGCTGATAAGGGGATGTAGCATTGTGATGACAGGGGCCATGGAATATTGTGATAACAGGGGTGAGGGAGGACTGTGATGAAAAGGGCATGGATAATTGTGATGAAATAGGCAAGGAGCCTTGTCATGACTGGGTTCAAGGACCATACAGACAACAAGTGTCAGGGAGCATTTTGATGACAAGTGTATTGAGCATTGTGATGACAAAGGACATGGAGCATTGTGATGAGAAAACCATGGATAATTGTGATGACGAGCGTCATGGGGCATTGTGATGACAACTGTTATGGAATATTGTGATCACAATGGTTTGGAACATTGTTATGACAGAGGTCATGGAGCATTTTGATTTCATTGTGATGACAATAGCATGAAACATTAGGATGATTGGCATGGTGCATTTTGATGACAGGGTTCATGGATCATTGAGATGAAAAGGGTCAAGGAGAATTGTGATTACAGGGGTCATGGAGCATTGTGATGACAAGGGCATGGAACATTGTGAAGAGAAGGCCATGGAACCTACTGATGACATGCGTCATGGAGCTTTGTTATGACAAGGGCATGGAGAATTTTGATTACATGTTTCTTGGAGCATTGTGATGACAAGGGTCATGGAGCCTTGTGATGACAAGGCCGTGGAACATTGTGATGGCAGTGGTCGTGGTGCATTGTTATGACAGAGGTAATGGAGCATTGTGATGAGAAGGGCATTGAGCATTGGTTTGAAATATTTCATATTTTATTGTGATGAGAGTGGACTGGAGCATTGTGATGACAAGGGCACGGAACACTGTGATACATGGGTCATGGAGGATTGTAATGACAATTAATGGAGCAATGTGATGAGAGGGTACATGGAGCATTGTGATGACAATGCCATGCAGCATAGTGAGGAAAAGGCCATGGAGCATTCTGATGACATGCGTCATGGAGCTTTTGATGACAAGTGCATGGAGCATTGTGATTACAGGTGTCTTGGAGCATTGTGATGAAAAGGGCATGGATCATTGTGATGAAAAAGGCATGGAGCCTTGTCATGACAGTGTTCAAGGAGCATACTGACGACAAGTGTCAGGGAGCATTGTGAAGACAAGTGTACTGAGCATTGTGATGAAAAAGATCAGGGAGCATTGGGATCAGAAGACCAAGGATAATTGTGATGATGATCGTCATGGGGTGTGGTGATGATAAATGTTATGTAACATTGTGATCACAAGGGTTTGGAGCTTTAAGATGACAGAGGTCATGGAGACTTTTGATTTCATTGTAATGACAATAGCCTGAAGCATTATGATGATGGGCGTGGTGCATTGTGATGACAGGGTTCATGGAGCATTGAGATGAAAAGGGTCATGGAGCATTGTGATTACAGGGGTCTTGTAGCATTGTGATGACAAGCCCATAGAGCATTGTAATGACAAGATCATGTAGAATTTTGCAGACAAATGCATGGAACACTGTGATGACATGTGTCACGGAGCATTGTGAATACAGGGGTCATGGATCATTGTGATGACAAATGCATGGAGCACTGTGATGACAGGTGTCATGGAGAACTGTGATGACAAGTGTCACGGAGCATTGTGAATACAGGGGTCATGAAGCATTGGGATGACAACTGCATGGATCATTGTGATGACAAGTGTCATGGAGCATTGGGCTGAAAATGTTCATGGAGTGTTGTGATGACAGGGGTCATGGAGCATTGTGATGACAGAGGTCATGGATAATTTTTATTTCATTGTGATGACAATAGCCTGAATCATTATGATGATCAGCATGATGCATTGTGATGACAGGGTTCATGGAGCATTGAGATGAAAAGTGGCATGGAGCACTGTGTTTACAGGGGTTTTGGAGCATTGTGATGACAAGGGCATGGAGCATTTTGATGAGAAGGCCAAGGAACAATCTGATGACATGTGTCATGGAGCTTGGTGATGACAACGGCATGGAGCGTTGTGATTAAAGGGGTCTTGGAGCATTGTGATGACAAGTGTCATGGAGCCTTGTGATGACAAGGCCGTGGAACATTGTGATGGCAGGGGTCATGGAGCATTGTTATGACAGGGGTAATGGAGCATTGTGATGAGAAGGACATGCAGCATTGTGATTACAATTTTTATGGAGCATTGTGATGACAAATTTTTGGACCGTTGGGATGAAAAGCGCGTGGCACATTGTGATGACAATGGACATGGAGCATTTTACTGACAAAGGCATGGAGCATTGTGATGACAGGGTCATGGATCATTGTGATGACAAGGGTCATGGAGCATTGGGCGGAAAATGTTCATGGAGTATTGTGATGACAGGGGTCATGGAGCATTGTGATGACAGAGGTCATGGAGAATTTTGATTTCATTGTGCTGACAATAGCCGGAAGCATTATGATGATGGGCATGATGCATTGTGATGACAGGGTTCATGGAGCATTGAGATGAAAAGGGGCATGGAGCATTTTGATTACAGTGGTCTTGGAGCATTGTGATGACAAGGGCATGGAGCATTTTGATGAGAAGTCCATGGAACATTCTGATGACATGTGTCATGGAGCTTTGTGATGACAAGGGCATGGAGCTTTGTGATTACAGGTGTCTTGAAGCATTGTGATGACAAGTGTCATTGAGCCTTGTGATGACAAGGCCGTGGAACATTGTGATGGCAGGGGTCAAGGAGCATTGTTATGACAGGTGTAATGGAGCACTGTGATGAGAAGGGCATGGAGCATTGTGATTACAAGTTTTATGGAGCATTGCGATGACAAATTTGTTGACCTTTGGGATAAAAGTCGCGTGGCACGTTGTGATGACAAGGGTCATGGAGCATTTTTCTGACAAAGGCATGGAGCACTGTGATGACAAGTGTCACAGAGCATTGTGATGAAAAGTTCATGAATCACTGTGGTTAAAAAGGTCAAAAAGCCTTGTGATGACGCGGGAATGAACCATTGTTATGACAAATGTTATGAAGGATTGTGAAGACTGGAGTCAAGGAGCATTGTGATGACAGGGTCATGGAGCATTGTGATGACAAGGGCATGGAGCATTGTGCTGGGAAAGGCGTAGATCACTGTGATGTCAAGGGTCAAAGAGCAATGTGATGAAAAGTTCATGGAGCATTGTGGTTAAAAAGGTCACAGAGACTGTTGGTGATGAGGGAATGGACCATTGTGATGACAAAGGTCATGAATCATTGTGATGAGTGGAGTCACGGAGCATGGTGATGACAGGGGTCATGGAGCATTGTGATAACAAGGGCATGGAGCATTGTGATGACAAGGGCATGGAGCATTGGTCTAATATGTTTCATGGATTATTGTGATGACATTTGGTATGGCACATTGTGATGACAAGGGCATGGAGCATTGTGATGACCAGGTCATGCATTATTGTGAAGAGAAGTGTCAGGGAGCATTGTGATGACATATGTAATGGCCCATTGTGATGAAAATGGCGTGGAGCATTGTGATGCCAAGTGTCATGGAAGATTCTGATGACAAAGGTAATGGAGCATTGTGATGACAATGGCTTGGAGCATTGTGATGAGAAGGGTCAGGGAGCATTGTGCTGACAAGTGCATGGAGAATTGTGATGACAAGGGTCATGGAGCATTCTGATGACAAGCTTGTGGAGTATTTTGATGACAAAGGCATGGAGCATTGTGATGAAAACGGCATGGGGCGATGTGATGAAAAAGGCATGTAGCCTTTTCGTGGCAGGGTTCAAGGAGCATTCTGACGACAAGTGTCAGGGAGCATTGTGATGACAAGTGTATTGAGAATTGTGATGACAAAGGTCATGGAGCATGGTGATGAGAAGGCCATGGATACTAGTGATGATGATCGTCACGGGGTGTTGTGATTATAAGTGTTATGGAACATTGTGATCACAAGGTTTTGGAGCATTATGATGACAGAGGTCAAGGAGAATTTTGATTTCATTGTGATGACAATAGCCAGAAGCATTATGATAATGGGCATGGTGCATTGTGATGACAGAGTTCATGGAGCATTGAGATGAAAAGGGGCATGGAACACTGTGATTACAGGGGTCTTGGAGCATTGTGATGACAAGCGCATAGAGCATTGTAATGACAAGGTCATGTAGAATTTTCCTGACAAAGGCATGGAGCATTGTGATGACAGGTGTCATGGAGAACTGTGATGACAAGTGTCACGGAGCATTGTGAATACAGGGGTCATGAAGCATTGGGATGACAACTGCATGGATCATTGTGATGACAAGTGTCATGGAGCATTGGGCTGAAAATGTTCATGGAGTGTTGTGATGACAGGGGTCATGGAGCATTGTGATGACAGAGGTCATGGATAATTTTTATTTCATTGTGATGACAATAGCCTGAATCATTATGATGATCAGCATGATGCATTGTGATGACAGGGTTCATGGAGCATTGAGATGAAAAGTGGCATGGAGCACTGTGTTTACAGGGGTTTTGGAGCATCGTGATGACAAGGGCATGGAGCATTTTGATGAGAAGGCCAAGGAACATTCTGATGACATGTGTCATGGAGCTTGGTGATGACAACGGCATGGAGCGTTGTGATTAAAGGGGTCTTGGAGCATTGTGATGACAAGTGTCATGGAGCCTTGTGATGACAAGGCCGTGGAACATTGTGATGGCAGGGGTCATGGAGCATTGTTATGACAGGGGTAATGGAGCATTGTGATGACAAATTTTTGGACCGTTGGGATGAAAAGCACGTGGCACATTGTGATAACAATGGTCATGGAGCATTTTAATGACAAAGGCATGGAGCATTGTGATGACAAGGGTCACGGAGCATTGTGATGAAATGTTCATGGCACATTGTGGATACAAAGGTAACAGAGCCTTGTGATGATGCGGGCATGGAACATTGTGATGACAAATATTATGAAGCATTGTGATGACTGGAGTCACAGAGCATTGTGATGACAGGTGTCATGGAGCATTGTGATGACAAGGTCCTGGAGCATTGTGATGAGTTGACCATGGAGACTTGTGATGACAAGTCTCATGGAGCATTCTGATGAAAAGGGGCATGGAGCATTGTGATTACAGGGGTCTTGGAGCATTGTGATGACATGGGCATGGAGCATTGTGAGGAGAAGGCCATGGAGCATTCTAATGACATATGTCATGCAGCATTGTGCTGAGAAAGTCATAGAGCATTGTGATGACAGGGGATAAAGAGCATTGTGAAGAAAAGTTCATGGATCATTTTGGTTAAAAAGGTCACAGAGACTGTTGATGATGAGGGCATGGACCACTGTGATGACAAATGTCATGAAGAATTGTGATGACTGGAGTCACGGAGCATTGTGATGACAGGGGTAATGGAGCATTGTGATAAAAAGGGCATGGAGCATTGTGATGACAAGGGCATGGAACATTGGTCTAGTAAGTTGCATGGATTATTGCGATGACAGTTGGAATGGCACATTGTGATGACAAGGGCATGGAGCATTGTGATGACCAGGTCATGCAGTATTGTGAAGACAGCTGTCAGGGAGCATTGTGATGACATATGTAATGGCCCGTTGTGGTGACAATGGCATGGAGCATTGTGATGCCAAGTGTCATGGATGATTCTGATGACAAAAGTAATGGAGCATTGTGATGACAATGGCTTGGAGCATTGTGATGACAAGGGTTAAGGAGCATTGTGCTGACCAGTGCATGGAGAATTGTGATGACAAGGATCATGGAGCAATCTGATGACAAACTTGTGGAGTATTATGATGACAATGGCATGGAGCAGTGTGACGAAAACGGCATGGGGCATTGTGATTAAAAAGGCATGGAGCCTTTTCATGACAGAGTTCAAGGAGCATTCTGACGACAAGTGTCAGGGAGCACTGTGATGACAAGTGTATTGAGAACTGTGATGAACAATGTCATGGAGCATTGTGATGAAAAGGGCATTGAACATTGTGAGGAGAAGACCAAGGAGCATTCTGATGGCATGCGTCATTGAGATTTGTGATGACAAGGGCATGGAGCATTTTGATTACATGGGTCTTGGAGCATTGTGATGAAAAGGGCATGGATCACTGTGATGAAAAAGGCATGGAGCCTTGTCATGACAGAGTTCAAGGAGCATACAGACAACAAGTGTCAGGGAGCATTTTGATGACAAGTGTATTGAGCATTGTGATGACAAAGGTCATGGAGCATTGTGATTAGAAGACCAAGGATAATTGTGATGACGAGCGTCAAGGGGCATTGTGATGACAAGTGTTATGGAATATTGTGATCACAAGGGATTGGAGCATTGTTATGACAGAGGTCATGGTGCATTTTGATTTCATTGTGATGACAATAGCATGAAGCATTATGATGATAGGCATGGTGCATTGTGATGACAGGGTTAATGGATCATTGAGATGAAAAAGGGCATGGAGCATTGTGATTACAGGGTTCTTGGAGTGTTGTGATGAGAAGGGTCATGGAGCCTTGTGATGACAAGGCCATGGAATATCGTGATGGCAGGGGCATGGAGCATTGTTATGAGAGTGGTAATGGAGCATTGTGATGGCAAGGGCATGGATCATTGTGATGAGAAGGCCATGTAGCATTCTGATGACATGTGTCATGGAGCATTGTGATGACAATGACATGGAGCATTGTGATGCCATGGGTCAGGGCTCTTTGAGATGACAAAGGTCATGGAGCATATTGATGGCAAGGGCGTTGTGCATTGTGACGAGAAGGGCAGGGAGAATTGTGATGACAGGTTCATGGAGCAATTTGTTGAAAATTTTCATGGAATATTTTGAGGACAGGTGTTATGGAACATTGTGATGTCAGGGGTCATCGAACATTTTGATGATAAGTGCATGTAGCATTGTGATGACAGGAGTCATGGAACATTGTGATGACAGGTGGGAGGGAGTATTGTGACAAATAGTCATGTAGCATTGTGATATCAGTGGTGAGAGAGCACTTTGATTAGAAGTGCATGGAGGATTATGATGACAATGTTTATGGAGCATTGTGATGACAAGATTGTAGAGCACTGTGATGACAAGCGCATGGTGCATTGTGATGACATGTGTCATGGAGCATTGTGCTGACAAGCGCAAGGAGCATTGTGATGACAATGGCATGGAGCATTGTGATGAAAATGGCATGGGGCATTGTGAAGAAAAAGGCATGGAGCCTTTTCGTGGCAGGTTTCAAGGAGCATTCTGATGACAATGTCAGGGAGCATTGTGATGATATGTATATTGAGAATTGTTATGACAAAGGTTATGGAGCATTGTGATGAAAAGGGCATGGAGTATTGTGATGACAGGCATCATGGAGCGTTGTGATGACAAGTGATATGGAAGATTGTGATCACAAGGGTTTGGAGCATTGTGATGACAGAGGTAATGGATCATATTGATTTAAAGGAGCATGGAGCATTGTGATGACAAGGGCATGAAGCAATGTGATCCCAAGGTTCATGGAGGATTGTGATGACAATGGAAATGGAGTATTGTGATGACAAGCGCATAGAGCATTGTAATGACAAGGTCATGTAGCATTTTGCTGACAAAGGCATGGAGCATTGTGATGACATGTGTCATGGAGCACTGTGATGACAAGCGTCATGGACTATTGTGAATACAGGGGTCATGGAGCATTGGGATGACAAGGGCATGGATCATTGTGATGACAAGTGTCATGGAGCACTGGGCTGAAAATGTTCATGGAGTGTTGTGATGACATGGGTCATGGAGCATAGTGATGAGTAGGGAATGGAGCACTGTGATGACAAGAGTCCCGGATCATTGTGTTGTCAGGAGTCATGGAGTGTTGTGATGACAGTGGTCATGGAGGCTTGTGAAGATATTGGCCATGGAGTATTGTGATGTGTAGGTCATGGAGCATTGGGCTGAATATGTTAATGGATTATTGTGATGACAGGGGTCATGGAGCATTGTGGTGACAAGGGAATGGAGAATGGTGATGACAATATCCTGGATCTTTGTGATGAGATGACCAGGGAGACTTGTGATGAGAATTCTCACGGAGCATTCTGATGAAAAGGGGCATGGAGCATTGTGATTACAGGGGTCTTGGAGCATTTTGATGACTAGGGCATGGAGCATTGTGATGAGAAGTCCATGGGGCATTCTGATGACATGCTTCATGGAGTTTTGTGATGACAAGCACATGGAGCATTGTGATGACAGTGATCTTGGAGTATTGTGATGAAAAGGGCACGGATCATTGTGATGAAAAAGTCATGGAGCCTTGTCATGACAGGGTTCAAGGAGCATACTGACGAAAAGTGTCAGGGAGCATTGTGATGACAAGTGTATTGAGCATTGTGATGACAAAGGTCATGGAGCATTGTGATGAGAATACCATGTATAATTGTGATGATGAGCGTCATGGGGATTTGTGATGATAAGTGTTA
Source organism: Mesoplodon mirus (assembly GCF_964341445.2). Classification (NCBI taxonomy): domain Eukaryota; kingdom Metazoa; phylum Chordata; class Mammalia; order Artiodactyla; family Ziphiidae; genus Mesoplodon; species Mesoplodon mirus. Next base: position 1,479,672 of record NW_028295715.1, read on the forward strand.
TGGAACATTGTGATCACAAGGGTTTGGAGCATTATGATGACAGAGGTCATGGATAATTTTGATTTAATTGTGATGACAATAGCCTGAAGCATTATGATGATGGGCATGGTGCATTGTGATGACAGGGTTCATGGAGCATTGAGATGCAAAGTGGCATGGAGCATTGTGATTACAGGGGCCTTGGAGCATTGTGATGTCAAGGGTCAGGGAGCCTTGTGATGACAAGGCCGTGGATCATTGTGATGGCAGGGGTCATGGAGCATTTTTATGACAGAGGTAATGGAGCATTGTGATGAGAAGTGCATTGAGCATTGGCCCGAAAGTTTTCATGGATTATTGTGATGACAGTGGGCATGGAGCACTGTGATGACAAGGGCACGGAACACTGTGATACATGGGTCATGGAGGATTGTGATGAAAAGGGCATGGAGCATTTTGATAAGAAGGGCATCGAGCATTGTGATGACAAGTGTCATGGAGCATTGTGATGACAAGGGCATGGAGCAATGGGATGAGAGCGTTCAGGGAGGATTGTGATGACAATGACATGGAGCATTGTGATGCCAAGGGTCATGGAGCTTTGTGATGACAACAGTCATGGAGCATTTTGATGACAAGCGTGTGGTGCATTGTGATGAGAAGGAAAGGGAACATTTTGATGAGAGGTTCATGCTGCAATTTGATGAAAAGTGTCATGTAACATTTTGATGACAGGGGTTACAGAACATTGTGATGCCATGGGTCATGGAGCTTTGGGATGAAATGTGTCATGGAGCATTGTGATGACAGTGGTTATGGAATATTGTGATGTCACGGGTCATGGAACATTATGATTACAGGGTTGAGGGAGGATTGTGATGACTAGTGATGGAACATTGTGATATCTCAGGTGAGAGAGCATTTGGATGAGAAGTGCATGGACCATTGGGATTACAAGGTTTATGGAGCATATCGATGACAAAGTTGTGGATCATTGTGATGAAAAGCGCATGGCACATTGTGATGACAATGGTCATGGAACACTGTTCTGACAAAGGCATGGAGCATTGTGATGACAAGTGTCATGGAGCATTGTGATGAAAAGTTCATGGAGCATTGTGGTTACAAAAGTCACAGAGCCTTGTGATGACGCGGGCATGGACCGTTGTGATGACAAACGTTATGAAGCATTGTGATGACTGGAGTCACGGAGCATTGTGATGTCAAATGTAATTTAGCATTGTGATGACAATGGCTTGGAGCATTGTGATGACAAGGTTCAGGGAGCATTGTGCTGACAAGTGCATGGATAATTGTGATGAAAAAGGTCATGGAACATTCTGATGACAATCTTGTGGAGTATTTTGATGACAATGGCATGGAGCATTGTGATGAAAACGGCATGGGGCATTGTGATGAGAAAAGCATGGAGCCTTTCCGTGACAGGTTTCAAGGAGCATTCTGACGGCAAGTGTCAGGAAGCATTGTAATGACAGGTGTATTAGAATTGTGATGACAAAAGTTATGGAGCATTGTGATGAAAAGGCCGTGGAGTATTGTGATGACAGGCATCATGGAGCGTTGTGATGACAAGTGTTATGGAACATTGTGATGACAAGGGTTTGGAGCATTGTGATGACAGAGGTCATGGATCATTTTGATTTCAAGGAGCATGGAGCATTGTGATGACAAGGGTATGAAGCAATGTGATCCCAAGGTTCATGGAGGATTGTGATGACAATGGTAAAGGAGTATTGTGATGACAAGCGCATAGAGCATTGTAATGAAAAGGTCATGTAGCATTTGCTGACAAAGGCATGGAGCATTGGAATGACAGGTGTCATGGAGCACTGTGATGACAAGCGTCACGGAGCATTGTGAATACAGTGGTCATGGAGCATTGGGATGACAAGGGCATGGTTCAATGTGATGACAAGGGTCATGGAGCATTGGGCTGAAAATGTTCATGGAGTATTGTGATGACAGAGGTCATGGAGCATTGTGATGACTTGGGAATGGAGCATTTTGATGACAAGAATTCCGGATCATTGTGTTGTCAGGTGTCATGGAGTGTTGAGATGACAGTGGTCATGGTGCATTGTGATGATATTGGCCATGGAGAATTGTGATGAGTAGGTCGTGGAGCATTGTGATTACAGGTGTCTTGATGCATTGTGATGAAAAGGGCATGTATCATTGTGAAGAAAAAGGCATTGAGCCTTGTCATGACAGTGTTCAAGAAGCATACTTACGACAAGTGTCAGGTAGCATTGTGATGACAAGTGTATTGAGCATTTGATGACAAAGGTCATAGAGCATTGTGATGAGAAGACCATGGATAATTGTGATGATGAGCGTCATGGGGTGTTGTGATGATAAGTCTTATGGAAGATTGTGATCACAAGGTTTTGGAGCATTATGATGACAGATGTCATGGAGAATTTAGATTTCATTGTGATGACAATAGCATGAAACATTATGATGATGGGGATGGTGCATTGTGATGACTGGGTTCATGGAGCATTGAGATGAAAATGGGAATGGAGCATTGTGATTACTGGGGTCTTGGAGCATTGTGATGACTAGGGCATGGAGCATGGTGATGAGAAGGCCATGGAAAATTCTGATGACATGCATCATGGAGCACTGTGATGACAAGGGCATGGAGCATTGTGATTACAGGGGTCTTGGGGAATTGTGATGACAAGGATCATGGAGCCTTGTGATGACATGCCGTTGAACAATGTGATGGCAGGTGTCATGGAGCATTGTTATGACAGAGGTAATGGAGCATTGTGATGAGAAGGCCATTGAGCTTTGGTCTAAAATATTTCATGGATTATTGTAATGAGAGTGGGCATGGAGCATTGGGATGACAAGGGCACGGAACACTGTGATACATGGTTCATGGAGGATTGTAATGACCAGGACATGGAGCATTGCGATGAGAAGGGCATCGAGCATTGTGATGACAAGTGTCATGGAGCTTTGTGATGACAAGGGCATGGAGCAATGTGATGAGAGTGTTCATGGAGCTTTGTGATGACAATGACATGGAGCATTGTGATGCCAAGGGTCATGGAGATTTGTGATGACAAATAACAGGGAGCATTTCGATGACTATGGTGTGGTGCATTGTGATGAGAAGGGCAGGGAGCATTTTGATTACAGGTTCATGCAGCAATTTGATTAAAATATAATGGAATATTTTGAAGGCAGGGGTTATAGAACATTGTGATGTCAGGGGTCATGGAGCTTTGGGATGAAAAGTGTCATGGAGCATTTTGATTACAGGGTTATGGAACATTGTGATGTCACGGACCATGGAACATTGTGATGGTAAGGTTATGTAGCACTGTGATGACAGGGCTCATGGAACATTGTGATAACAGGGGTGAGGGAGTCTTGTGATGACTAGTGATGGAACATTGTGATATCTCTGGTGAGAGAGCATTTGGATGAGAAGTGCATGGAGCATTGGGATTACAAGGTTTATGAAGCATAGCGATGACAAGGTTGTGGACCGATGTGATGAAAAGCACGTGGCACATTGTGATGACAAGGGTCATGGAGCATTGTTCTGACAAAGGCATGGAGCATTGTGATGACAAGGGTCACGGAGCATTGTGATGAAAAGTTCATGGAGCATTTTGGTTACAAAGGTCACAGAGCCTTGTGATGACACGGGCAAGGACCGTTTTGATGACAAACATTATGAAGCATTGTGATGACTGGAGTCACGGAGCACTGTGATGACAGGGGTCATGGAGCACTGTGATAACAAGGTCATGGAGCATTGTGATGACAGGGGCATGGAGCATTGGTCTGGCAAGTTTCATAGATTATTGTGATGAGAGTGGACATGGTGCATTGTGATGACAGGGGCATGGAGCATTGGTCTGACAAGTTTCATAGATTATTGTGATGACAGTGGACATGGTGCATTGTGATGACAAGGGTATGGATCATGGTGATGAGAAGGTCATGGAGTATTGTGAAGACAGGTGTCAGGGAGCATTGTGATGACATATGTCATGGTCCATTGCGATGATAATGGCATTGAGCATTGTGATGTCAAATGTAATGGAGGATTGGGATGACAAATAAAATGGAGCATTGTGATGACTAGGGCTTGGGGCACTATGATGACAAGGGCCATTGAGAATTTTCATGACAAGGTCGTGAAGCATTGTGATGACAAGGTCCTGGAGCATTGTGATGAGAAATCCATGGAGCCTTGTGATGACAATCTCATATAGCATACTGATCAAAAGGGGCATGGACCATTGTGATTACAGGGGTCTTGGAACATTGTGATGACAAGGGCATGGATCATTGTGAAGAGAAGGCCAAGGAGCATTCTGAGGACATGTGTCATTGAGCTTTGTGATGACAAGCGCATGGAGCATTGTGATTACAGGGGTCTTGTAGCCTTGTGATGAAAAGGGCATGGAATATTGTGATGAAAAATGCATGGAGCCTTGCCATGACAGGGTTCAAGGAGCATACAGACAACAAGTGTCATGGAGCATATTGATGACAAGTGTATTGAGCATTGTGATGACAAAGGTCATGGAGCATTGTGATGAGAAGGCCATGGAGCATTCTGATGACACATGTGTCATGGAGCTTAGTGATGGCAAGGGCATGGAGCAATGTGATGCCAAGGGTCATGGATATTTGTGATGACAAAGGTCATGGAACATTTTGATGACAAGGGGGTTGTGCATTGTAATGAGAATTGCAGGGAGCATTGTGATGACATGGTCACGGAGAAATTTGATGAAAAGTGTCAAGGAACATTTTGATGACAGGGGTTATGGAACATTGTGATGTCATGGGTCATCGAACATTGTGATGATAAGTGCATGTAGCATTGTGATGACAGGAGTCATGGAACATTGTGATGACAGAGGTGAGGGAGTATTGTGTCGAATAGTGAAGTAACATTGTGATATCAGTGGTGAGAAAGCATTTTGATGAGAAGTGCATGGAGAATTGTGATGACAAGGTTTATGGAACATTGTGATGACAAGATTGTGGAGCACTGTGATGACAAGCGCATGGTGCATTGTGATGACATGTGTCATGGAGCATTGTGCTGACAAGCGCATGGAGCATTGTGAGGACAAGGGTCATGGAGCATTGTGCTGAGAAAGGCATAGAGCATTGTGATGACAAGGGTCAAAGAGAATTGTGATGAAAAGTTCATGGAGCATTGTGGTTAAAAAGGTCACAGAGCCTTGTGATGACGTGGGCATGGACCGTTCGGATGACAAACTTTATGAAGCATTGTGATGACTGGAGTCACGGAGCATTGTGATGACAGGGGTCTTGGAGCATTTTGATGACAAGGGCATTGAGCATTGTGATGACAGGGGCATGGAGCATTGGTCTGACAAGTTTCATAGACTATTGTGATGATATTGGACATGGTGAATTGTGATGACAAGGACATGGAGCTTTTTGATGAGAAGGCCATGGAACATTCTGATGACGTGTGTCATGGAGCTTTGTGATGACAAGGGTCATGGAGCCTTGTGAGGACAAGGCCGTGGAACATTGTGATGGCAGGGGTCATGGAGCATTGTGATGACAAGGGCGTGAAGAATTGTGATGACCAGGTCTTGCTCTATTGTGAAGAGAGTTGTCAGGGAGCACTGTGATGATATATGTAATGGCCCATTGTGATGACAATGGCATGGAGCATTGTGATGCCAAGTTTCATGGAGGATTCTGATGACAAAGGTAATGGAGCATTGTGATGACAATGGCTTGGAGCACTGTGATGACAAGGGTCAGTGGGCATTGTGCTGACAAGTGCATGGTGCATTGTGATGACAAGGGCATGGAGCATTTGATGAAAAGGCCATGGAACATTCTGATGACATGTGTCATTGAGCTTTGTGATGACAAGGGCATGGAGCATTGTGATTACAGGGGTCTTGGAGCATTGTGATGACAAGAGTCCCGGATCATTGTGCTGTCAGGTGTCATGGAGTGTTGTGATGATATTGGTCATGGAGCATTGTGATGATATTGGTCATGGAGCATTGCGATGACAAGGGAATGGAGCATGGTGATGACAATTCCTAGAGCATTGTGATGAGAAGACCATGGAGACTTTTGATGAGAAGTCTCATGGAGCATTCTGTTGAAAAGGGGCGTGGAGCATTGTGATTACAGGGGTCTTGGAGCATTGTTATGACAAGGGCATGGATCATGGTGATGAGAAGGCCATGGAGCATTCTGATGACATGCGTCATGGAGCTTTGTGATGACAAGGGCATGGATCATTGTGATTACAGGGGTCTTGGAGCATTGTTATGAAAAGGGCATGAAACATTGTGATGAAAAAGGCATGCAGCCTTGTCATGACAGGGTTGAAGGAGCATACTGACGACAAGTGTCAGGGATCATTGTGATGACAAGTGTATTGAGCATTGTGATGACAAAGATCATGGAACATTGTGATGAGAAGACCATGGATAATTGTGATGACGAGCGTCATGGGGCATTGTGATGACAACTGTAATGGAGACTTGTGATGACAAGGCTGTGGAACATTGTGATGGCAGGGGTCATGGAGCATTGTTATGACAGGGGTAATGGAGCATTTTGATGAGAAGTGCATGGAACATTGGTCTGAAATATTTCATGGATTATTGTGATGAGTGGCATGGTGTATTGTGATGACAAGGGCACGGAACACTGTGATACATGGGTCATGGGTCATGGAGCTTTGTAATGACAAGTCATGGAGCATTGTGATGACAAGGACATGGGGCATTTTGATGACAGGTACATGGAGCATTGTTATGACAGGGGCATGGAGCATTGGGCTGACAAGTTTCATAGATTATTGTGATGACAGTGGGCATAGTGTATTGTGATGACAATGGCATGGAGCATTGTGAAGAGAAGGTCATGGAGTATTGTGAAGACAGGTGTCAGGGAGCATTGTGATGACTTATGTCATGATCCATTGCGATGACAATGGCAGGGAGTATTGTGATGCCAAATGTAATGGAGGATTGTGATGACAAATATAATGGAGCATTGTGATGACTAGGGATTGGAGCATTATGATGACAAGGGCCATTGAGAATTTTCAGGACAAGGTCGTGAAGCATTGTGATGACAATTTCCTGGAGCATTGTGTTGAGAAAATCATGGAACCTTGTGATGACAAATCTCATGGAGCATAGTGATGAAAAGGGGCATGGAGCATTGTGATTACAGGGGTCTAGGCACATTGTGATGACAAGGGCATGGAGCATTGTGATGACAAGGGCATGGAACATTGTGATGAGAAGGCCATCTAAAATTCTGATGACATGTGTCATGGAGCTTTGTGATGACAAGGGCATGGATCATTGTGATGACAAGGGTCATGGGACATTGGGCTGAAAATGTTCATGGAGTATTGTGATGACAGGGGTCATGGAGCATTGTGATTACAGGGGTCTTGTAGCATTGTGATGACAAGAGTCCCGGATCATTGTGTTGTCATATGTCATGGAGTGTTGTGATGACAGTGGTCATGGATCATTGTGATGATATTGGTCATGGAGCATTGTGATGAGAAGGTCATGGAGCACTGGGCTGAAAATGTTCATGGAGTATTGTGATGACAGGTGTCATGGAGCATTGTGATGACAAGGGAATGGAGCGTGGTGATGACATGGTCCTGGAGCATTGTGATGAGATGACCATGGAGACTTGTGATGACAAGTCTCATGGAGCATTCTGATGAAAAGTTGCATGGAGTATTGTGATTACAGGGGTCTTGGAGCATTGTGATGACAATGGCATGGAGCACTGTGAGGAGAAGGCCATGGAACATTCTGATGACATGCGTCATGGAGCTTTGTGATGACAAGGGCATGGAGCATTGTGATTACAGGGGTCTTGGAGCATTGTGATGACAAGGGTCATGGAGCCTTGTGATGACAAGGCCGTGGAACATTGTGATGCAGGGGTCATGGAGCATTGTTATGACAGAGGTAATGGAGCATTGTGATGAGAAGGGCATTGAGCATTGGTCTGAAATATTTCATGGTTTATTGTGATGACAAGGGCAGGGTATACTGTGATACATTTGTCAAGGGGGATTGTAATGACAAGGGCATGGAGCATTGTGATGAGAAGGGCATCGAGCATTGTGATGACAAGTGTCATGGAGCTTTGTGATGACAAGGGCATGGAGCAATGTGATGAGAGGGTTCATGGAGCATTATGATGACAATGACATGGAACATTGTGATGCCGTGGGTCATGGAGCTTTGTGATGGCAAATGTCATGGAGCATTTTGATGACAAGGGTGTGGTGCATTGTGATGAGAAGGGCAGGGAGCATTTTGATGACAGGGTCATGCAGTAATTTGCTGAAAAGTGTAATGGAACATTTTGATGACAGGGGTTATAGAGCATTGTGATGCCAGGGGTCATGGAGCTTTGGGATGAAATGGGTCATGGAGCATATTGATGACAGGGGTTATGGAACATTGTGATGTCAGGGGTCATGGAACATTGTGCTGATGAGGGGATGTAGCATTGTGATGACAGGGGCCATGGAATATTGTGATAACAGGGGTGGGGGAGGACTGTGATGAAAAGGGCATGGATAATTGTGATGAAATAGGCAAGGAGCCTTGTCATGACTGGGTTCAAGGACCATACAGACAACAAGTGTCAGGGAGCATTTTGATGACAAGTGTATTGAGCATTGTGATGACAAAGGACATGGAGCATTGTGATGAGAAAACCATGGATAATTGTGATGACGAGCCTCATGGGGCATTGTGATGACAACTGTTATGGAATATTGTGATCACAATGGTTTGGAACATTGTTATGACAGAGGTCATGGAGCATTTTGATTTCATTGTGATGACAATAGCATGAAACATTAGGATGATTGGCATGGTGCATTTTGATGACAGGGTTCATGGATCATTGAGATGAAAAGGGTCAAGGAGAATTGTGATTACAGGGGTCATGGAGCATTGTGATGACAAGGGCATGGAACATTGTGAAGAGAAGGCCATGGAACCTACTGATGACATGCGTCATGGAGCTTTGTTATGACAAGGGCATGGAGAATTTTGATTACATGTTTCTTGGAGCATTGTGATGACAAGGGTCATGGAGCCTTGTGATGACAAGGCCGTGGAACATTGTGATGGCAGTGGTCGTGGTGCATTGTTATGACAGAGGTAATGGAGCATTGTGATGAGAAGGGCATTGAGCATTGGTTTGAAATATTTCATATTTTATTGTGATGAGAGTGGACTGGAGCATTGTGATGACAAGGGCACGGAACACTGTGATACATGGGTCATGGAGGATTGTAATGACAATTAATGGAGCAATGTGATGAGAGGGTACATGGAGCATTGTGATGACAATGCCATGCAGCATAGTGAGGAAAAGGCCATGGAGCATTCTGATGACATGCGTCATGGAGCTTTTGATGACAAGTGCATGGAGCATTGTGATTACAGGTGTCTTGGAGCATTGTGATGAAAAGGGCATGGATCATTGTGATGAAAAAGGCATGGAGCCTTGTCATGACAGTGTTCAAGGAGCATACTGACGACAAGTGTCAGGGAGCATTGTGAAGACAAGTGTACTGAGCATTGTGATGAAAAAGATCAGGGAGCATTGGGATCAGAAGACCAAGGATAATTGTGATGATGATCGTCATGGGGTGTGGTGATGATAAATGTTATGTAACATTGTGATCACAAGGGTTTGGAGCTTTAAGATGACAGAGGTCATGGAGACTTTTGATTTCATTGTAATGACAATAGCCTGAAGCATTATGATGATGGGCGTGGTGCATTGTGATGACAGGGTTCATGGAGCATTGAGATGAAAAGGGGCATGGAGCATTGTGATTACAGGGGTCTTGTAGCATTGTGATGACAAGCCCATAGAGCATTGTAATGACAAGATCATGTAGAATTTTGCAGACAAATGCATGGAGCACTGTGATGACAGGTGTCATGGAGCACTGTGATGACATGTGTCACGGAGCACTGTGAATACAGGGGTCATGGATCATTGTGATGACAAATGCATGGAGCACTGTGATGACAGGTGTCATGGAGAACTGTGATGACAAGTGTCACGGAGCATTGTGAATACAGGGGTCATGAAGCATTGGGATGACAACTGCATGGATCATTGTGATGACAAGTGTCATGGAGCATTGGGCTGAAAATGTTCATGGAGTGTTGTGATGACAGGGGTCATGGAGCATTGTGATGACAGAGGTCATGGATAATTTTTATTTCATTGTGATGACAATAGCCTGAATCATTATGATGATCAGCATGATGCATTGTGATGACAGGGTTCATGGAGCATTGAGATGAAAAGTGGCATGGAGCACTGTGTTTACAGGGGTTTTGGAGCATTGTGATGACAAGGGCATGGAGCATTTTGATGAGAAGGCCAAGGAACAATCTGATGACATGTGTCATGGAGCTTGGTGATGACAACGGCATGGAGCGTTGTGATTAAAGGGGTCTTGGAGCATTGTGATGACAAGTGTCATGGAGCCTTGTGATGACAAGACCGTGGAACATTGTGATGGCAGGGGTCATGGAGCATTGTTATGACAGGGGTAATGGAGCATTGTGATGAGAAGGACATGCAGCATTGTGATTACAATTTTTATGGAGCATTGTGATGACAAATTTTTGGACCGTTGGGATGAAAAGCACGTGGCACATTGTGATAACAATGGTCATGGAGCATTTTAATGACAAAGGCATGGAGCATTGTGATGACAAGGGTCACGGAGCATTGTGATGAAATGTTCATGGAGCATTGTGGATACAAAGGTAACAGAGCCTTGTGATGACACGGGCATGGAACATTGTGATGACAAATATTATGAAGCATTGTGATGACTGGAGTCACAGAGCATTGTGATGACAGGTGTCATGGAGCATTGTGATGACAAGGTCCTGGAGCATTGTGATGAGTTGACCATGGAGACTTGTGATGACAAGTCTCATGGAGCATTCTGATGAAAATGGGCATGGAGCATTGTGATTACAGGGGTCTTGGAGCATTGTGATGACATGGGCATGGAGCATTGTGAGGAGAAGGCCATGGAGCATTCTAATGACATATGTCATGCAGCATTGTGCTGAGAAAGTCATAGAGCATTGTGATGACAGGGGATAAAGAGCATTGTGAAGAAAAGTTCATGGATCATTTTGGTTAAAAAGGTCACAGAGACTGTTGATGATGAGGGCATGGACCACTGTGATGACAAAGGTCATGAAGAATTGTGATAACTGGAGTCACGGAGCATTGTGATGACAGGGGTAATGGAGCATTGTGATAAAAAGGGCATGGAGCATTGTGATGACAAGGGCATGGAACATTGGTCTAATAAGTTGCATGGATTATTGTGATGACAGTTGGAATGGCACATTGTGATGACAAGGGCATGGAGCATTGTGATGACCAGGTCATGCAGTATTGTGAAGACAGCTGTCAGGGAGCATTGTGATGACATATGTAATGGCCCGTTGTGGTGACAATGGCATGGAGCATTGTGATGCCAAGTGTCATGGATGATTCTGATGACAAAAGTAATGGAGCATTGTGATGACAATGGCTTGGAGCATTGTGATGACAAGGGTTAAGGAGCATTGTGCTGACCAGTACATGGAGAATTGTGATGACAAGGGTCATGGAGCAATCTGATAACAAACTTGTGGAGTATTATGATGACAATGGCATGGAGCAGTGTGACGAAAACGGCATGGGGCATTGTGATGAAAAAGGCATGGAGCCTTTTCATGACAGAGTTCAAGGAGCATTCTGACGACAAGTGTCAGGGAGCACTGTGATGACAAGTGTATTGAGAACTGTGATGAACAATGTCATGGAGCATTGTGATGAAAAGGGCATTGAACATTGTGAGGAGAAGACCAAGGAGCATTCTGATGGCATGCGTCATTGAGATTTGTGATGACAAGGGCATGGAGCATTTTGATTACATGGGTCTTGGAGCATTGTGATGAAAAGGGCATGGATCACTGTGATGAAAAAGGCATGGAGCCTTGTCATGACAGAGTTCAAGGAGCATACAGACAACAAGTGTCAGGGAGCATTTTGATGACAAGTGTATTGAGCATTGTGATGACAAAGGTCATGGAGCATTGTGATTAGAAGACCAAGGATAATTGTGATGACGAGCGTCAAGGGGCATTGTGATGACAAGTGTTATGGAATATTGTGATCACAAGGGATTGGAGCATTGTTATGACAGAGGTCATGGTGCATTTTGATTTCATTGTGATGACAATAGCATGAAGCATTATGATGATAGGCATGGTGCATTGTGATGACAGGGTTAATGGATCATTGAGATGAAAAAGGGCATGGAGCATTGTGATTACAGGGTTCTTGGAGTGTTGTGATGAGAAGGGTCATGGAGCCTTGTGATGACAAGGCCATGGAATATCGTGATGGCAGGGGCATGGAGCATTGTTATGAGAGTGGTAATGGAGCATTGTGATGGCAAGGGCATGGATCATTGTGATGAGAAGGCCATGTAGCATTCTGATGACATGTGTCATGGAGCATTGTGATGACAATGACATGGAGCATTGTGATGCCATGGGTCAGGGCTCTTTGAGATGACAAAGGTCATGGAGCATTTTGATGGCAAGGGCGTTGTGCATTGTGACGAGAAGGGCAGGGAGAATTGTGATGACAGGTTCATGGAGCAATTTGTTGAAAATTTTCATGGAATATTTTGAGGACAGGTGTTATGGAACATTGTGATGTCAGGGGTCATCGAACATTTTGATGATAAGTGCATGTAGCATTGTGATGACAGGAGTCATGGAACATTGTGATGACAGGTGGGAGGGAGTATTGTGACAAATAGTGATGTAGCATTGTGATATCAGTGGTGAGAGAGCATTTTGATTAGAAGTGCATGGAGGATTATGATGACAATGTTTATGGAGCATTGTGATGACAAGATTGTAGAGCACTGTGATGACAAGCGCACGGTGCATTGTGATGACATGTGTCATGGAGCATTGTGCTGACAAGCGCAAGGAGCATTGTGATGACAATGGCATGGAGCATTGTGATGAAAATGGCATGGGGCATTGTGAAGAAAAAGGCATGGAGCCTTTTCGTGGCAGGTTTCAAGGAGCATTCTGATGACAATGTCAGGGAGCATTGTGATGATATGTATATTGAGAATTGTTATGACAAAGGTTATGGAGCATTGTGATGAAAAGGGCATGGAGTATTGTGATGACAGGCATCATGGAGCGTTGTGATGACAAGTGATATGGAAGATTGTGATCACAAGGGTTTGGAGCATTGTGATGACAGAGGTAATGGATCATATTGATTTAAAGGAGCATGGAGCATTGTGATGACAAGGGCATGAAGCAATGTGATCCCAAGGTTCATGGAGGATTGTGATGACAATGGAAATGGAGTATTGTGATGACAAGCGCATAGAGCATTGTAATGACAAGGTCATGTAGCATTTTGCTGACAAAGGCATGGAGCATTGTGATCACATGTGTCATGGAGCACTGTGATGACAAGCGTCATGGACTATTGTGAATACAGGGGTCATGGAGCATTGTGATGACAAGGGCATGGATCATTGTGATGACAAGTGTCATGGAGCACTGGGCTGAAAATGTTCATGGAGTGTTGTGATGACATGGGTCATGGAGCATAGTGATGAGTAGGGAATGGAGCACTGTGATGACAAGAGTCCCGGATCATTGTGTTGTCAGGAGTCATGGAGTGTTGTGATGACAGTGGTCATGGAGGCTTGTGAAGATATTGGCCATGGAGTATTGTGATGTGTAGGTCATGGAGCATTGGGCTGAATATGTTAATGGATTATTGTGATGACAGGGGTCATGGAGCATTGTGGTGACAAGGGAATGGAGAATGGTGATGACAATATCCTGGATCTTTGTGATGAGATGACCAGGGAGACTTGTGATGAGAATTCTCACGGAGCATTCTGATGAAAAGGGGCATGGAGCATTGTGATTACAGGGGTCTTGGAGCATTTTGATGACTAGGGCATGGAGCATTGTGATGAGAAGTCCATGGGGCATTCTGATGACATGCTTCATGGAGTTTTGTGATGACAAGCACATGGAGCATTGTGATGACAGTGATCTTGGAGTATTGTGATGAAAAGGGCACGGATCATTGTGATGAAAAAGTCATGGAGCCTTGTCATGACAGGGTTCAAGGAGCATACTGACGAAAAGTGTCAGGGAGCATTGTGATGACAAGTGTATTGAGCATTGTGATGACAAAGGTCATGGAGCATTGTGATGAGAATACCATGTATAATTGTGATGATGAGCGTCATGGGGATTTGTGATGATAAGTGTTATGGAACATTGTGATCACAAGGGTTTGGAGCATTATGATGACAGAGGTCATGGATAATTTTGATTTAATTGTGATGACAATAGCCTGAAGCATTATGATGATGGGCATGGTGCATTGTGATGACAGGGTTCATGGAGCATTGAGATGCAAAGTGGCATGGAGCATTGTGATTACAGGGGCCTTGGAGCATTGTGATGTCAAGGGTCAGGGAGCCTTGTGATGACAAGGCCGTGGATCATTGTGATGGCAGGGGTCATGGAGCATTTTTATGACAGAGGTAATGGAGCATTGTGATGAGAAGTGCATTGAGCATTGGCCCGAAAGTTTTCATGGATTATTGTGATGACAGTGGGCATGGAGCACTGTGATGACAAGGGCACGGAACACTGTGATACATGGGTCATGGAGGATTGTGATGAAAAGGGCATGGAGCATTTTGATAAGAAGGGCATCGAGCATTGTGATGACAAGTGTCATGGAGCATTGTGATGACAAGGGCATGGAGCAATGGGATGAGAGCGTTCAGGGAGGATTGTGATGACAATGACATGGAGCATTGTGATGCCAAGGGTCATGGAGCTTTGTGATGACAACAGTCATGGAGCATTTTGATGACAAGCGTGTGGTGCATTGTGATGAGAAGGAAAGGGAACATTTTGATGAGAGGTTCATGCTGCAATTTGATGAAAAGTGTCATGTAACAATTTGATGACAGGGGTTACAGAACATTGTGATGCCATGGGTCATGGAGCTTTGGGATGAAATGTGTCATGGAGCATTGTGATGACAGTGGTTATGGAATATTGTGATGTCACGGGTCATGGAACATTGTGATTACAGGGTTGAGGGAGGATTGTGATGACTAGTGATGGAACATTGTGATATCTCAGGTGAGAGAGCATTTGGATGAGAAGTGCATGGACCATTGGGATTACAATGTTTATGGAGCATATCGATGACAAAGTTGTGGATCATTGTGATGAAAAGCGCATGGCACATTGTGATGACAATGGTCATGGAACACTGTTCTGACAAAGGCATGGAGCATTGTGATGACAAGTGTCAAGGAGCATTGTGATGAAAAGTTCATGGAGCATTGTGGTTACAAAAGTCACAGAGCCTTGTGATGACGCGGGCATGGACCGTTGTGATGACAAACGTTATGAAGCATTGTGATGACTGGAGTCACGGAGCATTGTGATGTCAAATGTAATTTAGCATTGTGATGACAATGGCTTGGAGCATTGTGATGACAAGGTTCAGGGAGCATTGTGCTGACAAGTGCATGGATAATTGTGATGAAAAAGGTCATGGAACATTCTGATGACAATCTTGTGGAGTATTTTGATGACAATGGCATGGAGCATTGTGATGAAAACGGCATGGGGCATTGTGATGAGAAAAGCATGGAGCCTTTCCGTGACAGGTTTCAAGGAGCATTCTGACGGCAAGTGTCAGGAAGCATTGTAATGACAGGTGTATTAGAATTGTGATGACAAAAGTTATGGAGCATTGTGATGAAAAGGCCGTGGAGTATTGTGATGACAGGCATCATGGAGCGTTGTGATGACAAGTGTTATGGAACATTGTGATGACAAGGGTTTGGAGCATTGTGATGACAGAGGTCATGGATCATTTTGATTTCAAGGAGCATGGAGCATTGTGATGACAAGGGTATGAAGCAATGTGATCCCAAGGTTCATGGAGGATTGTTATGACAATGGTAAAGGAGTATTGTGATGACAAGCGCATAGAGCATTGTAATGAAAAGGTCATGTAGCATTTGCTGACAAAGGCATGGAGCATTGGAATGACAGGTGTCATGGAGCACTGTGATGACAAGCGTCACGGAGCATTGTGAATACAGTGGTCATGGAGCATTGGGATGACAAGGGCATGGTTCAATGTGATGACAAGGGTCATGGAGCATTGGGCTGAAAATGTTCATGGAGTATTGTGATGACAGAGGTCATGGAGCATTGTGATGACTTGGGAATGGAGCATTTTGATGACAAGAATTCCGGATCATTGTGTTGTCAGGTGTCATGGAGTGTTGAGATGACAGTGGTCATGGTGCATTGTGATGATATTGGCCATGGAGAATTGTGATGAGTAGGTCGTGGAGCATTGTGATTACAGGTGTCTTGATGCATTGTGATGAAAAGGGCATGTATCATTGTGAAGAAAAAGGCATTGAGCCTTGTCATGACAGTGTTCAAGAAGCATACTTACGACAAGTGTCAGGTAGCATTGTGATGACAAGTGTATTGAGCATTTGATGACAAAGGTCATAGAGCATTGTGATGAGAAGACCATGGATAATTGTGATGATGAGCGTCATGGGGTGTTGTGATGATAAGTCTTATGGAAGATTGTGATCACAAGGTTTTGGAGCATTATGATGACAGATGTCATGGAGAATTTAGATTTCATTGTGATGACAATAGCATGAAACATTATGATGATGGGGATGGTGCATTGTGATGACTGGGTTCATGGAGCATTGAGATGAAAAGGGGAATGGAGCATTGTGATTACTGGGGTCTTGGAGCATTGTGATGACTAGGGCATGGAGCATGGTGATGAGAAGGCCATGGAAAATTCTGATGACATGCATCATGGAGCACTGTGATGACAAGGGCATGGAGCATTGTGATTACAGGGGTCTTGGGGAATTGTGATGACAAGGATCATGGAGCCTTGTGATGACATGCCGTTGAACAATGTGATGGCAGGTGTCATGGAGCATTGTTATGACAGAGGTAATGGAGCATTGTGATGAGAAGGCCATTGAGCTTTGGTCTAAAATATTTCATGGATTATTGTAATGAGAGTGGGCATGGAGCATTGGGATGACAAGGGCACGGAACACTGTGATACATGGTTCATGGAGGATTGTAATGACCAGGACATGGAGCATTGCGATGAGAAGGGCATCGAGCATTGTGATGACAAGTGTCATGGAGCTTTGTGATGACAAGGGCATGGAGCAATGTGATGAGAGTGTTCATGGAGCTTTGTGATGACAATGACATGGAGCATTGTGATGCCAAGGGTCATGGAGATTTGTGATGACAAATAACAGGGAGCATTTCGATGACTATGGTGTGGTGCATTGTGATGAGAAGGGCAGGGAGCATTTTGATTACAGGTTCATGCAGCAATTTGATTAAAATATAATGGAATATTTTGAAGGCAGGGGTTATAGAACATTGTGATGTCAGGGGTCATGGAGCTTTGGGATGAAAAGTGTCATGGAGCATTTTGATTACAGGGTTATGGAACATTGTGATGTCACGGACCATGGAACATTGTGATGGTAAGGTTATGTAGCACTGTGATGACAGGGCTCATGGAACATTGTGATAACAGGGGTGAGGGAGTCTTGTGATGACTAGTGATGGAACATTGTGATATCTCTGGTGAGAGAGCATTTGGATGAGAAGTGCATGGAGCATTGGGATTACAAGGTTTATGAAGCATAGCGATGACAAGGTTGTGGACCGATGTGATGAAAAGCACGTGGCACATTGTGATGACAAGGGTCATGGAGCATTGTTCTGACAAAGGCATGGAGCATTGTGATGACAAGGGTCACGGAGCATTGTGATGAAAAGTTCATGGAGCATTTTGGTTACAAAGGTCACAGAGCCTTGTGATGACACGGGCAAGGACCGTTTTGATGACAAACATTATGAAGCATTGTGATGACTGGAGTCACGGAGCACTGTGATGACAGGGGTCATGGAGCACTGTGATAACAAGGTCATGGAGCATTGTGATGACAGGGGCATGGAGCATTGGTCTGGCAAGTTTCATAGATTATTGTGATGAGAGTGGACATGGTGCATTGTGATGACAGGGGCATGGAGCATTGGTCTGACAAGTTTCATAGATTATTGTGATGACAGTGGACATGGTGCATTGTGATGACAAGGGTATGGATCATGGTGATGAGAAGGTCATGGAGTATTGTGAAGACAGGTGTCAGGGAGCATTGTGATGACATATGTCATGGTCCATTGCGATGATAATGGCATTGAGCATTGTGATGTCAAATGTAATGGAGGATTGGGATGACAAATAAAATGGAGCATTGTGATGACTAGGGCTTGGGGCACTATGATGACAAGGGCCATTGAGAATTTTCATGACAAGGTCGTGAAGCATTGTGATGACAAGGTCCTGGAGCATTGTGATGAGAAATCCATGGAGCCTTGTGATGACAATCTCATATAGCATACTGATCAAAAGGGGCATGGACCATTGTGATTACAGGGGTCTTGGAACATTGTGATGACAAGGGCATGGATCATTGTGAAGAGAAGGCCAAGGAGCATTCTGAGGACATGTGTCATTGAGCTTTGTGATGACAAGCGCATGGAGCATTGTGATTACAGGGGTCTTGTAGCCTTGTGATGAAAAGGGCATGGAATATTGTGATGAAAAATGCATGGAGCCTTGCCATGACAGGGTTCAAGGAGCATACAGACAACAAGTGTCATGGAGCATATTGATGACAAGTGTATTGAGCATTGTGATGACAAAGGTCATGGAGCATTGTGATGAGAAGGCCATGGAGCATTCTGATGACACATGTGTCATGGAGCTTAGTGATGGCAAGGGCATGGAGCAATGTGATGCCAAGGGTCATGGATATTTGTGATGACAAAGGTCATGGAACATTTTGATGACAAGGGGGTTGTGCATTGTAATGAGAATTGCAGGGAGCATTGTGATGACATGGTCACGGAGAAATTTGATGAAAAGTGTCAAGGAACATTTTGATGACAGGGGTTATGGAACATTGTGATGTCATGGGTCATCGAACATTGTGATGATAAGTGCATGTAGCATTGTGATGACAGGAGTCATGGAACATTGTGATGACAGAGGTGAGGGAGTATTGTGTCGAATAGTGAAGTAACATTGTGATATCAGTGGTGAGAAAGCATTTTGATGAGAAGTGCATGGAGAATTGTGATGACAAGGTTTATGGAACATTGTGATGACAAGATTGTGGAGCACTGTGATGACAAGCGCATGGTGCATTGTGATGACATGTGTCATGGAGCATTGTGCTGACAAGCGCATGGAGCATTGTGAGGACAAGGGTCATGGAGCATTGTGCTGAGAAAGGCATAGAGCATTGTGATGACAAGGGTCAAAGAGAATTGTGATGAAAAGTTCATGGAGCATTGTGGTTAAAAAGGTCACAGAGCCTTGTGATGACGTGGGCATGGACCGTTCGGATGACAAACTTTATGAAGCATTGTGATGACTGGAGTCACGGAACATTGTGATGACAGGGGTCTTGGAGCATTTTGATGACAAGGGCATTGAGCATTGTGATGACAGGGGCATGGAGCATTGGTCTGACAAGTTTCATAGACTATTGTGATGATATTGGACATGGTGAATTGTGATGACAAGGACATGGAGCTTTTTGATGAGAAGGCCATGGAACATTCTGATGACGTGTGTCATGGAGCTTTGTGATGACAAGGGTCATGGAGCCTTGTGAGGACAAGGCCGTGGAACATTGTGATGGCAGGGGTCATGGAGCATTGTGATGACAAGGGCGTGAAGAATTGTGATGACCAGGTCTTGCTCTATTGTGAAGAGAGTTGTCAGGGAGCACTGTGATGATATATGTAATGGCCCATTGTGATGACAATGGCATGGAGCATTGTGATGCCAAGTTTCATGGAGGATTCTGATGACAAAGGTAATGGAGCATTGTGATGACAATGGCTTGGAGCACTGTGATGACAAGGGTCAGTGGGCATTGTGCTGACAAGTGCATGGTGCATTGTGATGACAAGGGCATGGAGCATTTGATGAAAAGGCCATGGAACATTCTGATGACATGTGTCATTGAGCTTTGTGATGACAAGGGCATGGAGCATTGTGATTACAGGGGTCTTGGAGCATTGTGATGACAAGAGTCCCGGATCATTGTGCTGTCAGGTGTCATGGAGTGTTGTGATGATATTGGTCATGGAGCATTGTGATGATATTGGTCATGGAGCATTGCGATGACAAGGGAATGGAGCATGGTGATGACAATTCCTAGAGCATTGTGATGAGAAGACCATGGAGACTTTTGATGAGAAGTCTCATGGAGCATTCTGTTGAAAAGGGGCGTGGAGCATTGTGATTACAGGGGTCTTGGAGCATTGTTATGACAAGGGCATGGATCATGGTGATGAGAAGGCCATGGAGCATTCTGATGACATGCGTCATGGAGCTTTGTGATGACAAGGGCATGGATCATTGTGATTACAGGGGTCTTGGAGCATTGTTATGAAAAGGGCATGAAACATTGTGATGAAAAAGGCATGCAGCCTTGTCATGACAGGGTTGAAGGAGCATACTGACGACAAGTGTCAGGGATCATTGTGATGACAAGTGTATTGAGCATTGTGATGACAAAGATCATGGAACATTGTGATGAGAAGACCATGGATAATTGTGATGACGAGCGTCATGGGGCATTGTGATGACAACTGTAATGGAGCCTTGTGATGACAAGGCTGTGGAACATTGTGATGGCAGGGGTCATGGAGCATTGTTATGACAGGGGTAATGGAGCATTTTGATGAGAAGTGCATGGAACATTGGTCTGAAATATTTCATGGATTATTGTGATGAGAGTGGCATGGTGTATTGTGATGACAAGGGCACGGAACACTGTGATACATGGGTCATGGGTCATGGAGCTTTGTAATGACAAGTCATGGAGCATTGTGATGACAAGGACATGGGGCATTTTGATGACAGGTACATGGAGCATTGTTATGACAGGGGCATGGAGCATTGGGCTGACAAGTTTCATAGATTATTGTGATGACAGTGGGCATAGTGTATTGTGATGACAATGGCATGGAGCATTGTGAAGAGAAGGTCATGGAGTATTGTGAAGACAGGTGTCAGGGAGCATTGTGATGACTTATGTCATGATCCATTGCGATGACAATGGCAGGGAGTATTGTGATGCCAAATGTAATGGAGGATTGTGATGACAAATATAATGGAGCATTGTGATGACTAGGGATTGGAGCATTATGATGACAAGGGCCATTGAGAATTTTCAGGACAAGGTCGTGAAGCATTGTGATGACAATTTCCTGGAGCATTGTGTTGAGAAAATCATGGAACCTTGTGATGACAAATCTCATGGAGCATAGTGATGAAAAGGGGCATGGAGCATTGTGATTACAGGGGTCTAGGCACATTGTGATGACAAGGGCATGGAGCATTGTGATGACAAGGGCATGGAACATTGTGATGAGAAGGCCATCTAAAATTCTGATGACATGTGTCATGGAGCTTTGTGATGACAAGGGCATGGATCATTGTGATGACAAGGGTCATGGGACATTGGGCTGAAAATGTTCATGGAGTATTGTGATGACAGGGGTCATGGAGCATTGTGATTACAGGGGTCTTGTAGCATTGTGATGACAAGAGTCCCGGATCATTGTGTTGTCATATGTCATGGAGTGTTGTGATGACAGTGGTCATGGATCATTGTGATGATATTGGTCATGGAGCATTGTGATGAGAAGGTCATGGAGCACTGGGCTGAAAATGTTCATGGAGTATTGTGATGACAGGTGTCATGGAGCATTGTGATGACAAGGGAATGGAGCGTGGTGATGACATGGTCCTGGAGCATTGTGATGAGATGACCATGGAGACTTGTGATGACAAGTCTCATGGAGCATTCTGATGAAAAGTTGCATGGAGTATTGTGATTACAGGGGTCTTGGAGCATTGTGATGACAATGGCATGGAGCACTGTGAGGAGAAGGCCATGGAACATTCTGATGACATGCGTCATGGAGCTTTGTGATGACAAGGGCATGGAGCATTGTGATTACAGGGGTCTTGGAGCATTGTGATGACAAGGGTCATGGAGCCTTGTGATGACAAGGCCGTGGAACATTGTGATGCAGGGGTCATGGAGCATTGTTATGACAGAGGTAATGGAGCATTGTGATGAGAAGGGCATTGAGCATTGGTCTGAAATATTTCATGGTTTATTGTGATGACAAGGGCAGGGTATACTGTGATACATTTGTCAAGGGGGATTGTAATGACAAGGGCATGGAGCATTGTGATGAGAAGGGCATCGAGCATTGTGATGACAAGTGTCATGGAGCTTTGTGATGACAAGGGCATGGAGCAATGTGATGAGAGGGTTCATGGAGCATTATGATGACAATGACATGGATCATTGTGATGCCGTGGGTCATGGAGCTTTGTGATGGCAAAGGTCATGGAGCATTTTGATGACAAGCGTGTGGTGCATTGTGATGAGAATGGCAGGGAGCATTTTGATGACAGGGTCATGCAGTAATTTGCTGAAAAGTGTAATGGAACATTTTGATGACAGGGGTTATAGAGCATTGTGATGCCAGGGGTCATGGAGCTTTGGGATGAAATGGGTCATGGAGCATATTGATGACAGTGGTTATGGAACATTGTGATGTCAGGGGTCATGGAACATTGTGCTGATAAGGGGATGTAGCATTGTGATGACAGGGGCCATGGAATATTGTGATAACAGGGGTGAGGGAGGACTGTGATGAAAAGGGCATGGATAATTGTGATGAAATAGGCAAGGAGCCTTGTCATGACTGGGTTCAAGGACCATACAGACAACAAGTGTCAGGGAGCATTTTGATGACAAGTGTATTGAGCATTGTGATGACAAAGGACATGGAGCATTGTGATGAGAAAACCATGGATAATTGTGATGACGAGCGTCATGGGACATTGTGATGACAACTGTTATGGAATATTGTGATCACAATGGTTTGGAACATTGTTATGACAGAGGTCATGGAGCATTTTGATTTCATTGTGATGACAATAGCATGAAACATTAGGATGATTGGCATGGTGCATTTTGATGACAGGGTTCATGGATCATTGAGATGAAAAGGGTCAAGGAGAATTGTGATTACAGGGGTCATGGAGCATTGTGATGACAAGGGCATGGAACATTGTGAAGAGAAGGCCATGGAACCTACTGATGACATGCGTCATGGAGCTTTGTTATGACAAGGGCATGGAGAATTTTGATTACATGTTTCTTGGAGCATTGTGATGACAAGGGTCATGGAGCCTTGTGATGACAAGGCCGTGGAACATTGTGATGGCAGTGGTCGTGGTGCATTGTTATGACAGAGGTAATGGAGCATTGTGATGAGAAGGGCATTGAGCATTGGTTTGAAATATTTCATATTTTATTGTGATGAGAGTGGACTGGAGCATTGTGATGACAAGGGCACGGAACACTGTGATACATGGGTCATGGAGGATTGTAATGACAATTAATGGAGCAATGTGATGAGAGATTACATGGAGCATTGTGATGACAATGCCATGCAGCATAGTGAGGAAAAGGCCATGGAGCATTCTGATGACATGCGTCATGGAGCTTTTGATGACAAGTGCATGGAGCATTGTGATTACAGGTGTCTTGGAGCATTGTGATGAAAAGGGCATGGATCATTGTGATGAAAAAGGCATGGAGCCTTGTCATGACAGTGTTCAAGGAGCATACTGACGACAAGTGTCAGGGAGCATTGTGAAGACAAGTGTACTGAGCATTGTGATGAAAAAGATCAGGGAGCATTGGGATCAGAAGACCAAGGATAATTGTGATGATGATCGTCATGGGGTGTGGTGATGATAAATGTTATGTAACATTGTGATCACAAGGGTTTGGAGCTTTAAGATGACAGAGGTCATGGAGACTTTTGATTTCATTGTAATGACAATAGCCTGAAGCATTATGATGATGGGCGTGGTGCAGTGTGATGACAGGGTTCATGGAGCATTTAGATGAAAAGGGGCATGGAGCATTGTGATTACAGGGGTCTTGTAGCATTGTAATGACAAGCCCATAGAGCATTGTAATGACAAGATCATGTAGAATTTTGCAGACAAATGCATGGAGCACTGTGATGACAGGTGTCATGGAGAACTGTGATGACATGTGTCACGGAGCATTGTGAATACAGGGGTCATGGATCATTGTGATGACAAATGCATGGAGCACTGTGATGACAGGTGTCATGGAGAACTGTGATGACAAGTGTCACGGAGCATTGTGAATACAGGGGTCATGAAGCATTGGGATGACAACTGCATGGATCATTGTGATGACAAGTGCCATGGAGCATTGGGCTGAAAATGTTCATGGAGTGTTGTGATGACAGGGGTCATGGAGCATTGTGATGACAGAGGTCATGGATAATTTTTATTTCATTGTGATGACAATAGCCTGAATCATTATGATGATCAGCATGATGCATTGTGATGACAGGGTTCATGGAGCATTGAGATGAAAAGTGGCATGGAGCACTGTGTTTACAGGGGTTTTGGAGCATTGTGATGACAAGGGCATGGAGCATTTTGATGAGAAGGCCAAGGAACAATCTGATGACATGTGTCATGGAGCTTGGAGATGACAACGGCATGGAGCGTTGTGATTAAAGGGGTCTTGGAGCATTGTGATGACAAGTGTCATGGAGCCTTGTGATGACAAGGCCGTGGAACATTGTGATGGCAGGGGTCATGGAGCATTGTTATGACAGGGGTAATGGAGCATTGTGATGAGAAGGACATGCAGCATTGTGATTACAATTTTTATGGAGCATTGTGATGACAAATTTTTGGACCGTTGGGATGAAAAGCGCGTGGCACATTG
The DNA here is from genome assembly GCF_964341445.2 of Mesoplodon mirus. Lineage (NCBI taxonomy): Eukaryota > Metazoa > Chordata > Mammalia > Artiodactyla > Ziphiidae > Mesoplodon > Mesoplodon mirus. Next base: position 1,504,798 of record NW_028295715.1, read on the forward strand.
TGATGACAATGGACATGGAGCATTTTACTGACAAAGGCATGGAGCATTGTGATGACAGGGTCATGGATCATTGTGATGACAAGGGTCATGGAGCATTGGGCGGAAAATGTTCATGGAGTATTGTGATGACAGGGGTCATGGAGCATTGTGATGACAGAGGTCATGGAGAATTTTGATTTCATTGTGCTGACAATAGCCGGAAGCATTATGATGATGGGCATGATGCATTGTGATGACAGGGTTCATGGAGCATTGAGATGAAAAGGGGCATGGAGCATTTTGATTACAGTGGTCTTAGAGCATTGTGATGACAAGGGCATGGAGCATTTTGATGAGAAGTCCATGGAACATTCTGATGACATGTGTCATGGAGCTTTGTGATGACAAGGGCATGGAGCTTTGTGATTACAGGTGTCTTGAAGCATTGTGATGACAAGTGTCATTGAGCCTTGTGATGACAAGGCCGTGGAACATTGTGATGGCAGGGGTCAAGGAGCATTGTTATGACAGGTGTAATGGAGCACTGTGATGAGAAGGGCATGGAGCATTGTGATTACAAGTTTTATGGAGCATTGCGATGACAAATTTGTTGACCTTTGGGATAAAAGTCGCGTGGCACATTGTGATGACAAGGGTCATGGAGCATTTTTCTGACAAAGGCATGGAGCACTGTGATGACAAGTGTCACAGAGCATTGTGATGAAAAGTTCATGAATCACTGTGGTTAAAAAGGTCAAAAAGCCTTGTGATGACGCGGGAATGAACCATTGTTATGACAAATGTTATGAAGGATTGTGAAGACTGGAGTCAAGGAGCATTGTGATGACAGGGTCATGGAGCATTGTGATGACAAGGGCATGGAGCATTGTGCTGGGAAAGGCGTAGATCACTGTGATGTCAAGGGTCAAAGAGCAATGTGATGAAAAGTTCATGGAGCATTGTGGTTAAAAAGGTCACAGAGACTGTTGGTGATGAGGGAATGGACCATTGTGATGACAAAGGTCATGAATCATTGTGATGAGTGGAGTCACGGAGCATGGTGATGACAGGGGTCATGGAGCATTGTGATAACAAGGGCATGGAGCATTGTGATGACAAGGGCATGGAGCATTGGTCTAATATGTTTCATGGATTATTGCGATGACATTTGGTATGGCACATTGTGATGACAAGGGCATGGAGCATTGTGATGACCAGGTCATGCATTATTGTGAAGAGAAGTGTCAGGGAGCATTGTGATGACATATGTAATGGCCCATTGTGATGAAAATGGCGTGGAACATTGTGATGCCAAGTGTCATGGAAGATTCTGATGACAAAGGTAATGGAGCATTGTGATGACAATGGCTTGGAGCATTGTGATGAGAAGGGTCAGGGAGCATTGTGCTGACAAGTGCATGGAGAATTGTGATGACAAGGGTCATGGAGCATTCTGATGACAAGCTTGTGGAGTATTTTGATGACAAAGGCATGGAGCATTGTGATGAAAACGGCATGGGGCAATGTGATGAAAAAGGCATGTAGCCTTTTCGTGGCAGGGTTCAAGGAGCATTCTGATGACAAGTGTCAGGGAGCATTGTGATGACAAGTGTATTGAGAATTGTGATGACAAAGGTCATGGAGCATGGTGATGAGAAGGCCATGGATAATAGTGATGATGATCGTCACGGGGTGTTGTGATTATAAGTGTTATGGAACATTGTGATCACAAGGTTTTGGAGCATTATGATGACAGAGGTCAAGGAGAATTTTGATTTCATTGTGATGACAATAGCCAGAAGCATTATGATAATGGGCATGGTGCATTGTGATGACAGAGTTCATGGAGCATTGAGATGAAAAGGGGCATGGAACACTGTGATTACAGGGGTCTTGGAGCATTGTGATGACAAGCGCATAGAGCATTGTAATGACAAGGTCATGTAGAATTTTCCTGACAAAGGCATGGAGCATTGTGATGACAGGTGTCATGGAGAACTGTGATGACAAGTGTCACGGAGCATTGTGAATACAGGGGTCATGAAGCATTGGGATGACAACTGCATGGATCATTGTGATGACAAGTGTCATGGAGCATTGGGCTGAAAATGTTCATGGAGTGTTGTGATGACAGGGGTCATGGAGCATTGTGATGACAGAGGTCATGGATAATTTTTATTTCATTGTGATGACAATAGCCTGAATCATTATGATGATCAGCATGATGCATTGTGATGACAGGGTTCATGGAGCATTGAGATGAAAAGTGGCATGGAGCACTGTGTTTACAGGGGTTTTGGAGCATCGTGATGACAAGGGCATGGAGCATTTTGATGAGAAGGCCAAGGAACATTCTGATGACATGTGTCATGGAGCTTGGTGATGACAACGGCATGGAGCGTTGTGATTAAAGGGGTCTTGGAGCATTGTGATGACAAGTGTCATGGAGCCTTGTGATGACAAGGCCGTGGAACATTGTGATGGCAGGGGTCATGGAGCATTGTTATGACAGGGGTAATGGAGCATTGTGATGACAAATTTTTGGACCGTTGGGATGAAAAGCACGTGGCACATTGTGATAACAATGGTCATGGAGCATTTTAATGACAAAGGCATGGAGCATTGTGATGACAAGGGTCACGGAGCATTGTGATGAAATGTTCATGGCACATTGTGGATACAAAGGTAACAGAGCCTTGTGATGATGCGGGCATGGAACATTGTGATGACAAATATTATGAAGCATTGTGATGACTGGAGTCACAGAGCATTGTGATGACAGGTGTCATGGAGCATTGTGATGACAAGGTCCTGGAGCATTGTGATGAGTTGACCATGGAGACTTGTGATGACAAGTCTCATGGAGCATTCTGATGAAAAGGGGCATGGAGCATTGTGATTACAGGGGTCTTGGAGCATTGTGATGACATGGGCATGGAGCATTGTGAGGAGAAGGCCATGGAGCATTCTAATGACATATGTCATGCAGCATTGTGCTGAGAAAGTCATAGAGCATTGTGATGACAGGGGATAAAGAGCATTGTGAAGAAAAGTTCATGGATCATTTTGGTTAAAAAGGTCACAGAGACTGTTGATGATGAGGGCATGGACCACTGTGATGACAAAGGTCATGAAGAATTGTGATGACTGGAGTCATGGAGCATTGTGATGACAGGGGTAATGGAGCATTGTGATAAAAAGGGCATGGAGCATTGTGATGACAAGGGCATGGAACATTGGTCTAATAAATTGCATGGATTATTGCGATGACAGTTGGAATGGCACATTGTGATGACAAGGGCATGGAGCATTGTGATGACCAGGTCATGCAGTATTGTGAAGACAGCTGTCAGGGAGCATTGTGATGACATATGTAATGGCCCGTTGTGGTGACAATGGCATGGAGCATTGTGATGCCAAGTGTCATGGATGATTCTGATGACAAAAGTAATGGAGCATTGTGATGACAATGGCTTGGAGCATTGTGATGACAAGGGTTAAGGAGCATTGTGCTGACCAGTGCATGGAGAATTGTGATGACAAGGGTCATGGAGCAATCTGATAACAAACTTGTGGAGTATTATGATGACAATGGCATGGAGCAGTGTGACGAAAACGGCATGGGGCATTGTGATGAAAAAGGCATGGAGCCTTTTCATGACAGAGTTCAAGGAGCATTCTGACGACAAGTGTCAGGGAGCACTGTGATGACAAGTGTATTGAGAACTGTGATGAACAATGTCATGGAGCATTGTGATGAAAAGGGCATTGAACATTGTGAGGAGAAGACCAAGGAGCATTCTGATGGCATGCGTCATTGAGATTTGTGATGACAAGGGCATGGAGCATTTTGATTACATGGGTCTTGGAGCATTGTGATGAAAAGGGCATGGATCACTGTGATGAAAAAGGCATGGAGCCTTGTCATGACAGAGTTCAAGGAGCATACAGACAACAAGTGTCAGGGAGCATTTTGATGACAAGTGTATTGAGCATTGTGATGACAAAGGTCATGGAGCATTGTGATTAGAAGACCAAGGATAATTGTGATGACGAGCGTCAAGGGGCATTGTGATGACAAGTGTTATGGAATATTGTGATCACAAGGGATTGGAGCATTGTTATGACAGAGGTCATGGTGCATTTTGATTTCATTGTGATGACAATAGCATGAAGCATTATGATGATAGGCATGGTGCATTGTGATGACAGGGTTAATGGATCATTGAGATGAAAAAGGGCATGGAGCATTGTGATTACAGGGTTCTTGGAGTGTTGTGATGAGAAGGGTCATGGAGCCTTGTGATGACAAGGCCATGGAATATCGTGATGGCAGGGGCATGGAGCATTGTTATGAGAGTGGTAATGGAGCATTGTGATGGCAAGGGCATGGATCATTGTGATGAGAAGGCCATGTAGCATTCTGATGACATGTGTCATGGAGCATTGTGATGACAATGACATGGAGCATTGTGATGCCATGGGTCAGGGCTCTTTGAGATGACAAAGGTCATGGAGCATTTTGATGGCAAGGGCGTTGTGCATTGTGACGAGAAGGGCAGGGAGAATTGTGATGACAGGTTCATGGAGCAATTTGTTGAAAATTTTCATGGAATATTTTGAGGACAGGTGTTATGGAACATTGTGATGTCAGGGGTCATCGAACATTTTGATGATAAGTGCATGTAGCATTGTGATGACAGGAGTCATGGAACATTGTGATGACAGGTGGGAGGGAGTATTGTGACAAATAGTGATGTAGCATTGTGATATCAGTGGTGAGAGAGCATTTTGATTAGAAGTGCATGGAGGATTATGATGACAATGTTTATGGAGCATTGTGATGACAAGATTGTAGAGCACTGTGATGACAAGCGCATGGTGCATTGTGATGACATGTGTCATGGAGCATTGTGCTGACAAGCGCAAGGAGCATTGTGATGACAATGGCATGGAGCATTGTGATGAAAATGGCATGGGGCATTGTGAAGAAAAAGGCATGGAGCCTTTTCGTGGCAGGTTTCAAGGAGCATTCTGATGACAATGTCAGGGAGCATTGTGATGATATGTATATTGAGAATTGTTATGACAAAGGTTATGGAGCATTGTGATGAAAAGGGCATGGAGTATTGTGATGACAGGCATCATGGAGCGTTGTGATGACAAGTGATATGGAAGATTGTGATCACAAGGGTTTGGAGCATTGTGATGACAGAGGTAATGGATCATATTGATTTAAAGGAGCATGGAGCATTGTGATGACAAGGGCATGAAGCAATGTGATCCCAAGGTTCATGGAGGATTGTGATGACAATGGAAATGGAGTATTGTGATGACAAGCGCATAGAGCATTGTAATGACAAGGTCATGTAGCATTTTGCTGACAAAGGCATGGAGCATTGTGATGACATGTGTCATGGAGCACTGTGATGACAAGCGTCATGGACTATTGTGAATACAGGGGTCATGGAGCATTGTGATGACAATGGCATGGATCATTGTGATGACAAGTGTCATGGAGCACTGGGCTGAAAATGTTCATGGAGTGTTGTGATGACATGGGTCATGGAGCATAGTGATGAGTAGGGAATGGAGCACTGTGATGACAAGAGTCCCGGATCATTGTGTTGTCAGGAGTCATGGAGTGTTGTGATGACAGTGGTCATGGAGGCTTGTGAAGATATTGGCCATGGAGTATTGTGATGTGTAGGTCATGGAGCATTGGGCTGAATATGTTAATGGATTATTGTGATGACAGGGGTCATGGAGCATTGTGGTGACAAGGGAATGGAGAATGGTGATGACAATATCCTGGATCTTTGTGATGAGATGACCAGGGAGACTTGTGATGAGAATTCTCACGGAGCATTCTGATGAAAAGGGGCATGGAGCATTGTGATTACAGGGGTCTTGGAGCATTTTGATGACTAGGGCATGGAGCATTGTGATGAGAAGTCCATGGGGCATTCTGATGACATGCTTCATGGAGTTTTGTGATGACAAGCACATGGAGCATTGTGATGACAGTGATCTTGGAGTATTGTGATGAAAAGGGCACGGATCATTGTGATGAAAAAGTCATGGAGCCTTGTCATGACAGGGTTCAAGGAGCATACTGACGAAAAGTGTCAGGGAGCATTGTGATGACAAGTGTATTGAGCATTGTGATGACAAAGGTCATGGAGCATTGTGATGAGAATACCATGTATAATTGTGATGATGAGCGTCATGGGGATTTGTGATGATAAGTGTTATGGAACATTGTGATCACAAGGGTTTGGAGCATTATGATGACAGAGGTCATGGATAATTTTGATTTAATTGTGATGACAATAGCCTGAAGCATTATGATGATGGGCATGGTGCATTGTGATGACAGGGTTCATGGAGCATTGAGATGCAAAGTGGCATGGAGCATTGTGATTACAGGGGCCTTGGAGCATTGTGATGTCAAGGGTCAGGGAGCCTTGTGATGACAAGGCCGTGGATCATTGTGATGGCAGGGGTCATGGAGCATTTTTATGACAGAGGTAATGGAGCATTGTGATGAGAAGTGCATTGAGCATTGGCCCGAAAGTTTTCATGGATTATTGTGATGACAGTGGGCATGGAGCACTGTGATGACAAGGGCACGGAACACTGTGATACATGGGTCATGGAGGATTGTGATGAAAAGGGCATGGAGCATTTTGATAAGAAGGGCATTGAGCATTGTGATGACAAGTGTCATGGAGCATTGTGATGACAAGGGCATGGAGCAATGGGATGAGAGCGTTCAGGGAGGATTGTGATGACAATGACATGGAGCATTGTGATGCCAAGGGTCATGGAGCTTTGTGATGACAACAGTCATGGAGCATTTTGATGACAAGCGTGTGGTGCATTGTGATGAGAAGGAAAGGGAACATTTTGATGAGAGGTTCATGCTGCAATTTGATGAAAAGTGTCATGTAACATTTTGATGACAGGGGTTACAGAACATTGTGATGCCATGGGTCATGGAGCTTTGGGATGAAATGTGTCATGGAGCATTGTGATGACAGTGGTTATGGAATATTGTGATGTCACGGGTCATGGAACATTGTGATTACAGGGTTGAGGGAGGATTGTGATGACTAGTGATGGAACATTGTGATATCTCAGGTGAGAGAGCATTTGGATGAGAAGTGCATGGACCATTGGGATTACAAGGTTTATGGAGCATATCGATGACAAAGTTGTGTATCATTGTGATGAGAAGCGCATGGCACATTGTGATGACAATGGTCATGGAACACTGTTCTGACAAAGGCATGGAGCATTGTGATGACAAGTGTCATGGAGCATTGTGATGAAAAGTTCATGGAGCATTGTGGTTACAAAAGTCACAGAGCCTTGTGATGACGCGGGCATGGACCGTTGTGATGACAAACGTTATGAAGCATTGTGATGACTGGAGTCACGGAGCATTGTGATGTCAAATGTAATTTAGCATTGTGATGACAATGGCTTGGAGCATTGTGATGACAAGGTTCAGGGAGCATTGTGCTGACAAGTGCATGGATAATTGTGATGAAAAAGGTCATGGAACATTCTGATGACAATCTTGTGGAGTATTTTGATGACAATGGCATGGAGCATTGTGATGAAAACGGCATGGGGCATTGTGATGAGAAAAGCATGGAGCCTTTCCGTGACAGGTTTCAAGGAGCATTCTGACGGCAAGTGTCAGGAAGCATTGTAATGACAGGTGTATTAGAATTGTGATGACAAAAGTTATGGAGCATTGTGATGAAAAGGCCGTGGAGTATTGTGATGACAGGCATCATGGAGCGTTGTGATGACAAGTGTTATGGAACATTGTGATGACAAGGGTTTGGAGCATTGTGATGACAGAGGTCATGGATCATTTTGATTTCAAGGAGCATGGAGCATTGTGATGACAAGGGTATGAAGCAATGTGATCCCAAGGTTCATGGAGGATTGTGATGACAATGGTAAAGGAGTATTGTGATGACAAGCGCATAGAGCATTGTAATGAAAAGGTCATGTAGCATTTGCTGACAAAGGCATGGAGCATTGGAATGACAGGTGTCATGGAGCACTGTGATGACAAGCGTCACGGAGCATTGTGAATACAGTGGTCATGGGGCATTGGGATGACAAGGGCTTGGTTCAATGTGATGGCAAGGGTCATGGAGCATTGGGCTGAAAATGTTCATGGAGTATTGTGATGACAGAGGTCATGGAGCATTGTGATGACATGGGAATGGAGCATTTTGATGACAAGAATTCCGGATCATTGTGTTGTCAGGTGTCATGGAGTGTTGAGATGACAGTGGTCATGGTGCATTGTGATGATATTGGCCATGGAGAATTGTGATGAGTAGGTCGTGGAGCATTGTGATTACAGGTGTCTTGATGCATTGTGATGAAAAGGGCATGTATCATTGTGAAGAAAAAGGCATTGAGCCTTGTCATGACAGTGTTCAAGAAGCATACTTACGACAAGTGTCAGGTAGCATTGTGATGACAAGTGTATTGAGCATTTGATGACAAAGGTCATAGAGCATTGTGATGAGAAGACCATGGATAATTGTGATGATGAGCGTCATGGGGTGTTGTGATGATAAGTCTTATGGAAGATTGTGATCACAAGGTTTTGGAGCATTATGATGACAGATGTCATGGAGAATTTAGATTTCATTGTGATGACAATAGCATGAAACATTATGATGATGGGGATGGTGCATTGTGATGACTGGGTTCATGGAGCATTGAGATGAAAAGGGGAATGGAGCATTGTGATTACTGGGGTCTTGGAGCATTGTGATGACTAGGGCATGGAGCATGGTGATGAGAAGGCCATGGAAAATTCTGATGACATGCATCATGGAGCACTGTGATGACAAGGGCATGGAGCATTGTGATTACAGGGGTCTTGGGGAATTGTGATGACAAGGATCATGGAGCCTTGTGATGACATGCCGTTGAACAATGTGATGGCAGGTGTCATGGAGCATTGTTATGACAGAGGTAATGGAGCATTGTGATGAGAGGGCCATTGAGCTTTGGTCTAAAATATATCATGGATTATTGTAATGAGAGTGGGCATGGAGCATTGGGATGACAAGGGCACGGAACACTGTGATACATGGTTCATGGAGGATTGTAATGACCAGGACATGGAGCATTGCGATGAGAAGGGCATCGAGCATTGTGATGACAAGTGTCATGGAGCTTTGTGATGACAAGGGCATGGAGCAATGTGATGAGAGTGTTCATGGAGCTTTGTGATGACAATGACATGGAGCATTGTGATGCCAAGGGTCATGGAGATTTGTGATGACAAATAACAGGGAGCATTTCAATGACTATGGTGTGGTGCATTGTGATGAGAAGGGCAGGGAGCATTTTGATTACAGGTTCATGCAGCAATTTGATTAAAATATAATGGAATATTTTGAAGGCAGGGGCTATAGAACATTGTGATGTCAGGGGTCATGGAGCTTTGGGATGAAAAGTGTCATGGAGCATTTTGATTACAGGGTTATGGAACATTGTGATGTCACGGACCATGGAACATTGTGATGGTAAGGTTATGTAGCACTGTGATGACAGGGCTCATGGAACATTGTGATAACAGGGGTGAGGGAGTCTTGTGATGACTAGTGATGGAACATTGTGATATCTCTGGTGAGAGAGCATTTGGATGAGAAGTGCATGGAGCATTGGGATTACAAGGTTTATGAAGCATAGCGATGACAAGGTTGTGGACCAATGTGATGAAAAGCACGTGGCACATTGTGATGACAAGGGTCATGGAGCATTGTTCTGACAAAGGCATGAAGCATTGTGATGACAAGGGTCATGGAGCATTGTGATGAAAAGTTCATGGAGCATTTTGGTTACAAATGTCACAGAGCCTTGTGATGACACGGGCAAGGACCGTTTTGATGACAAACATTATGAAGCATTGTGATGACTGGAGTCACGGAGTACTGTGATGACAGGGGTCATGGAGCGCTGTGATAACAAGGTCATGGAGCATTGTGATGACAGGGGCATGGAGCATTGTTCTGGCAAGTTTGATAGATTATTGTGATGAGAATGGACATGGTGCATTGTGATGACAGGGGCATGGAGCATTGGTCTGACAAGTTTCATAGATTATTGTGATGACAGTGGACATGGTGCATTGTGATGACAAGGGTATGGATCATGGTGATGAGAAGGTCATGGATTATTGTGAAGACAGGTGTCAGGGAGCATTGTGATGACATATGTCATGGTCCATTGCGATGATAATGGCATTGAGCATTGTGATGTCAAATGTAATGGAGGATTGGGATGACAAATAAAATGGAGCATTGTGATGACTAGGGCTTGGAGCACTATGATGACAAGGGCCATTGAGAATTTTCATGACAAGGTCGTGAAGCATTGTGATGACAAGGTCCTGGAGCATTGTGATGAGAAATCCATGGAGCCTTGTGATGACAATCTCATATAGCATACTGATCAAAAGGGGCATGGACCATTGTGATTACAGGGGTCTTGGAACATTGTGATGACAAGGGCATGGATCATTGTGAAGAGAAGGCCAAGGAGCATTCTGAGGACATGCGTCATTGAGCTTTGTGATGACAAGCGCATGGAGCATTGTGATTACAGGGGTCTTGTAGCCTTGTGATGAAAAGGGCATGGAATATTGTGATGAAAAATGCATGCAGCCTTTTCGTGACAGGGTTCAAGGAGCATATAGAAAAGTGTCATGGAGCATATTGATGACAAGTGTATTGAGCATTGTGATGACAAAGGTCATGGAGCATTGTGATGAGAAGGCCATGGAGCATTCTGATGACACACGTGTCATGGAGCTTAGTGATGGCAAGGGCATGGAGCAATGTGATGCCAAGGGTCATGGATATTTGTGATGACAAAGGTCATGGAACATTTTGATGACAAGGGGGTTGTGCATTGTAATGAGAAGTGCAGGGAGCATTGTGATGACATGGTCACGGAGAAATTTGATGAAAAGTGTCAAGGAACATTTTGATGACAGGGGTTATGGAACATTGTGATGTCATGGGTCATCGAACATTGTGATGATAAGTGCATGTAGCATTGTGATGACAGGAGTCATGGATCATTGTGATGACAGAGGTGAGGGAGTACTGTGTCGAATAGTGAAGTAACATTGTGATATCAGTGGTGAGAAAGCATTTTGATGAGAAGTGCATGGAGAATTGTGATGACAAGGTTTATGGAACATTGCGATGACAAGATTGTGGAGCACTGTGATGACAAGCGCATGGTGCATTGTGATGACATGTGTCATGGAGCATTGTGCTGACAAGCGCATGGAGCATTGTGAGGACAAGGGTCATGGAGCATTGTGCTGAGAAAGGCATAGAGCATTGTGATGACAAGGGTCAAAGAGAATTGTGATGAAAAGTTCATGGAGCATTGTGGTTAAAAAGGTCACAGAGACTGTTGATGATGATGGCATGGACCATTGTGATGACAAAGGTCATGAAGCATTGTGATGACTGGAGTCACGGAGCACTGTGATGACGGGGTCATGGAGCATTGTGATGAAAAGTGGCATGGAGCATTGTGATGACAAGGGCATGTATCATTTGTCTCATAATTTTCATCGATTATTGCGATGACTGTTGGAATGGTGCATTGTGGTGACAAGGGCATGGAGCATTGTGATAAAGAGGTCATGCTGTATTGTGAAGACTGGTGTCATGGAGCATTGTGATGACAGGGTTCATGGAGCATTGTGATGACAGGGTCATGGAGCATTGTGATGAAAAGGGCATGGAGCATTGTGCTGAGAAAGGCATAGATCATTGTGATGACAAGGGTCAAAGAGCATTGTGATGAAAAGTTCATGGAGCATTGTGGTTAAAAATGTCACAGAGACTGTTGATGATGAGGTAATGGACCATTGTGATGACAAAGGTCATGAAGCATTGTGATGACTGGAGTCACGGAGCATGGTGATGACAGGGGTCATGGAGCATTGTGATAACAAGGACATGGAGCATTGTGATGACAAGGGCATGGAGCATTGGTCTAATATGTTTCATGGATTATTGCGATGACATTTGGAATGGCGCATTGTGATGACAAGGGCATGGAGCATTGTGATGACCAGCTCATGCAGTATTGTGAAGAGAAGTGTCAGGGAGCATTGTGATGACATATGTTATGGCCCATTGTGATGAAAATGGCATGGAGCATTGTGATGCCAAGTTTCATGAAAGATTCTGATGACAAAGGTAATGGAGCATTGTTATGACAATGGCTTGGAGCATTGTGATGACAAGGTTCATGGGGCATTCTGATGACAAGCTTGTGGAGTATTTTGATGACAATGGCATGGAGCATTGTGATGAAAACGTCTTGGGGCAATGTGATGAAAAAAGCATGCAGCCTTTTCGTGACAGGGTTCAAGGAGCATTCTGACGACAAGTGTCAGGGAGCATTGTGATGACAAGTGTATTGAGAATTGTGATGACAAAGGTCATGGAGCATGGTGATGAGAAGGCCATGGATAATTGTGATGATGATTGTCACGGGGTGTTGTGATTATAAGTGTTATGGAACATTGTGATCACAAGGCTTTGGAGCATTACGATGACAGAGGTCACGGAGAATTTTGATTTCATTGTCATGACAATAGCCTGAAGCATTATGATGATGGGCATGGTGCATTGTGATGACAGAGTTCATGGAGCATTGAGATGAAAAGGGGCATGTAGCATTTTGATTACAGGGGTCTTGGAGAATTGTGTTGACAAACGCATAGAACATTTTAATGACAAGGTCATGTAGAATTTTCCTGACAAAGGCATCGAGCATTGTGATGACAGGTGTCATGGAGAACTGTGACACAATTGTCACGGAGCATTTTGAATACACGGGTCATGGATCATTAGGATGACAAGTGCATGGATCATTGTGATGACAAGGGTCATGGAGCATTGGGCTGAATATATTCATGGAGTATTGTGATGACAGGGTTCATGGACCATTTTGATTACAGGGGTCTTGGAGCACTGTGATGACAAGAGTCCCGGATCATTGTGTTGTCACGTGTCATGGAGTGTTGTGATGACATGGTTCATGGAGCATTGAGATGAATAGGTGCATGGAGCACTGTGTTTACAGGGGTTTTGGAGCATTGTGATGACAAGGGCAAGGAGCATTTTGATGAGACGGCCATGGAACATTCTCATTACATGTGTCATGGAGCTTTGTGATGACAACGGCATGGAGCATTGTGATTAAAGGGTCTTGGAGCATTGTGATGACAAGTGTCATGGAGACTTGTGATGACAAGGCCGTGGAACATTGTGATGGCAGGGGTCATGGAGCATTGTTATGACAGGGGTAATGGAGCATTGTGATGAGAAGGGCATGCAGCATTGTGATTACAATTTTTATGGAGCATTGTGATGACAAATTTTTGGACCGTTGGGATGAAAAGCGCGTGGCACATTGTGATGACAATGGTCATGGAGCATTTTAATGACAAAGGCATGGAGCATTGTGATGACAAGTGTCACGGAGCATTGTGATGAAATGTTCATGGAGCATTGTGGATACAAAGGTCACAGAGCCTTGTGATGACGTGGGCATGGACCATTGTAATGACAAATATTATGAAGCACTGTGATGACTGGAGTCACAGAGCATTGTGATGACAGGTGTCATGGAGCATTGTGATGACAAGGTCCTGGAGCATTGTGATGAGATGACCATGGAGACTTGTGATGACAAGTCTCATGGAGCATTCTGATAAAAAGGGGCATGTAGCATTGTGATTACAGGGGTCTTGGAGCATTGTGATGACAAGGGCATGGAGCACTGTGAGGAGAAGGCCATGGAGCATTCTGATGACATACGTCATAGAGAATTGTGCTAAGAAAGTCATAGAGAATTGTGATGACAGGGGATAAAGAGCATTGTGAAGAAAAGTTCATTGAGTATTGTGGTTAAAAAGGTCACAGAGACTCTTGATGATGAGGGCATGGGCCATTGTGATGACAAACGTCATGAAGCATTGTGATGACTGGAGTCACGGAGCATTGTGATGACAGGGGTCATGGAGCATTGTGATAACAAGGGCATCGAGCATTGTGATGACAAGGGCATGGAGCATTGTGATGACCATATGATGCAGTATTGTGAAGACAGTTGTCAGGGAGCATTGTGCTAACATATATAATGACCCATTGTGATGACAATGGCATTGAGCATTGTGATGCCAAGTGTCATGGAGGATTCAGAAGACAAATGTAATGGAGCATTGTGATGACAATGGCTTGGAGCATTGTGATGACAAGGGTCAGGGAGCATTGTGCTGACAAGTGCGTGGTGAATTGTGATGACAAGGGTCATGGAGCATTCTGATGATAAGCTTGTGGAGTATTTTGATGATAATGGCATGGAGCATTGTGATGAAAACGGCATGGGGCATTGTGATGAAAATGGCATGGAGACTTTTCATGACAGGGTTCAAGGAGCATTCTGACGACAAATGTCAGCGAGCATTGTGATGACAATGTATTGAGAATTGTGATGACAAAGGTCATGGAGCATTGTGATGAAAAGTGCATGGAGTATTGTGATGACAGGCATCATGGAGCGTTGTGATGACAAGTGCTATGGAACATTGTGATCACAAGGGTTTGGAGCATTGTGATGACAGAGGTCATGGATCATTTTGATTTTAAGGAGCATGGAACATTGTGATGACAAGGGCATGAAGCAATGTGATCCCAAGGTTCATGGAGGATTGTGATGATAATGGTAATGGAGTATTGTGATGACAAGCACATAGAGCATTGTAATGACAAGGTCATGTAGCATTCTGCTGACAAAGGCATGAAGCATTGTGATGCCTGGTGTCATGGAGAACTGTGATGACAAGCGTCACGGAGGATTGTGAATACAGGGGTCATGGAGAATTGGGATGACAAGGGCATGGATCATTGTGATGCCAAGGGTCATGGAGCATTGGGCTGAAAATGTTCATGGAGTATTGTGATGACAGGGGTCATGGAGCATTGTGATGACTAGGGAATGGAGCATTGTAATGACAAGAGTCCCTGATCATTGTGTTGTCGGGTTTCATGGAGTGTTGTGATGACAGTGGTCATGGAGCATTGTAATGATATTTGTCATGGAGCATTGTGATGAGAAGGTCATGGAGTATTTGGCTGAAAATGTTCATGGAGTATTGTGATGACAGTGGTCATGGAACATTGTGATGACAAGGGAATGGATCATGGTGATGACAGTAGGCATGGAACATTTTGATTACAGTGTTGAGGGAGAATTGTGATGACTAGTGAGGGAACATGGTTATATCTCAGGTGAGAGAGCATTTGGATGAGAAGAGCATGGAGCATTGTGATTACAAGGTTTATGGAGCATAGCGATTACAAGGTTGTGGATCATTGTGATGGAAAGCCCGTCGCATGTTTTGATGACAAGGGTCATTGAGCATTTTTCTGACAAAGGCATGGAGCATTGTGATGACAAGTGTCATGGAGCACTGTGTTGAAATGTTCATGGAGCATTTTGGTTACAAAGGTCACAGAGACTTGTGATGACGCAGGCATGGACCGTTGTGATTACAAACGTTATGAAGCATTGTGATGACTGGAGTCACAGAGCACTGTGTTGACAGGGTTCATGGAGCATTGTGATGACAAGGGCATGGAGCATTGTGATGACAAAGTCATGGAGTATTGTGAAGACAGGTGTCAGGGAGCATTTTGATGACATATTTCATGGTTCATTTCGATGACAATGGCATGGTGCATTGTGATGCCAAAAGTAATGGAGGATTGTGATGACAAATATGATGGAGCATTGTGATGACTAGGGCTTGGAGCATTATGATGACAAGGGCCTTTGAGAATTTTCATGACAATGTCGTGAAGCATTGTGATGACAATGTCCTTGAGCATTGTGATGAGAAAACCATGGAGCCTTGTGATGATGGGTCTCATGGAGCATACTGATGAAAAGGGGCTTGGAGCATTCTGATTACAGGGGTCTTGGAACATTGTGATAGCAAGTGCATGGAGCATTGTGATGACAAGGGCATGGAGCATTGGTAAAATAAGTTTCATGGATTCTTGTGATGACAGTTGGAATGGCGCATTGTGATGACAGTCGTCATGGAGCATTGTGATGATTCTGGTCATGGAGCATTGTGATGAGAAGGTAATGGAGCATTGGGTTGAAAATATTCATGGAGTATTGTGATGACAGGTTTCATCGAGCATTCTGATGACAAGGTCCTGGATTATTGTGATGAGATGACGATGGAGACTTGTGATTACAAGTCTCATGGAGCATTCTGATGAAAAGGGGCATGGAGCATTGTGATTACAGGGGTCGTGGAGCATTGTGATGACAAGGGCATGGAGCATTGTGAGGAGAAAGCCATAGAACTTTCTGATGGCATGCATCATGGAGATTTGTGGTGACAAGGGCATGGAGCATTGTGATTACAGGGGTCTAGGAGCATTGTGATGACAAGGGTCATGGAGCCTTTTGATGACAAGGCCCTGGAACATTGTGATGGCAGGGGTCATAGAGCATTGTTATGACAGAGGTAATGGAGCATTGTGATGAGAAAGGCATTGAGCATTGGTCTGAAATGTTTCATGGATTATTGTGATGAGAGTGGGCATGGAGCATTGTGATGACAAGGGCACGGTACACTGTGATACATGGGTCATGGAGGATTGTAATGACAAGGGCATGGAACATTGTGATGAGAATGGCAACAAGCACTGTGATGACAAGTGTCATGGAGCTTTGTGTTGACAAAGGCATGGAGCAATGTGATGAGAGGGTTCATGGAGCATTGTGATGACAATGACATGGAGCATTGTGATGTCAAGTGTCATGGAGCTTTGTGATGACAATGGTCATGGAGATTTTGATGACAAGTGTGTGGTGCATTGTGATGAGAAGGGCAGGGAGCATTTTGATGACAGGGTCATGCAGCAATTTGATGAAAAGTGTAATGGAACATTTTGATGACAAGGGTTATAGAACATTGTGATGCCAGGGATCATGGAGCTTTGGGATGAAAAGTGTCATGGAGCATTTTGATGACAGTGGTTATGGAACATTGTGATGTCAGGGGTCAAGGAACATTGTGCTGATAAGGGGATGTAGCATTGTGATGACAGGTTTCATGGGACATTGTGATAACAGGGGTGAGGGAGGATTGTGATGACTAGTGATGGAACATTGTGATATCTCATGTGAGAGAGCATTTGGATGAGAAGTGCATGGAGCATTCTGATTACAAGGTTTATGGAGCATAGCGATGACAAGGTTGTGGATCATTGTGATGAAATGCGCATGGCACATTTTGATGACAAGGGTCATGGAGCATTGTTCTTACAAAGGCATGGAGTATTGTGATGACAAGGGTCACGGGGCATTGTGATGAAAAGTTCATGGAGCATTGTGGTTACAAAGGTCACAGAGCCTTGTGATGATGCGGGCATGGACTGTTGTGATGACAAACGTTATGAAGCATAGTGATGACTGGAATCACGGAGCATCGTGATGACAGGGATCATGGAGCATTGTGATGACAAGGGCATGGAGCATTGTGATGACAGGGGCATGGAGCATGGGTCTGACATATTTCATAGATTATTGTGATGACAGGGATCATGGAGCATTTTGAAGACAAGGGCATTTGGTATTGTGAAGACTGGTGTCAGGGAGCATTTTGATGACCTATGTCATGGTCCATTGCGATGACTATAGCATGGAGCATTTTGATGCCAATTGTAAAGGAGGATGTGATGACAAATATAATGGAGCATTGTGATGACTAGGGCATGGAGCATTATGTTGACAAGGGCCATTGAGAATTTTCATGACAATGTCGTGAAGCATTGTGATGACAAATCCTGGAGCATTGGGATGAGAAAACCATGGAGGCTTGTGATGACAAGTCTCGAGGAGCATACTGATGAAAAGGGGTCTGGAGCATTCTGATTACAGGGGACTTAGAACATTGTGATAACAAGGGCATGGAGCATTGTGATGACAAGGGCATGCAGTTTTGTGAAGAGAGGTGTCAGGGAGCATTGTGATGACATAAGTAATGGCCCATTGTAATGAAAATGGCATGGAGAATGGTGATGCCATGTGTCATGGAGGATTCTGATGACAAAGGTAATGGAGCATTGTGATGACAAGGGCTTGGAGCATTGTGATGACTGGTTTCAGGGAGCATTGTGCTGACAAGTGCAT
Source organism: Mesoplodon mirus (assembly GCF_964341445.2). NCBI lineage: Eukaryota > Metazoa > Chordata > Mammalia > Artiodactyla > Ziphiidae > Mesoplodon > Mesoplodon mirus. The sequence goes on from NW_028295715.1 coordinate 1,523,074, forward strand.
GGAGAATTGTGATGACAAGGGTCATGGAGCATTCTGATGACAAGCTTGTGGAGTATTTTGATGACAATTGCATGGAGCATTTTGATGAAAAAGGCATGGAGCCTTTTTGTTTACAGGGTTCAAGGAGCATTCTGACGACAATGTCACGGAGCATTGTGATGACAAGTGTACTGAGAATTGTGATGACAAATTCATGGAGCATTGTTATAAAAAGGGCATGGAGTATGTGTGATGACAGGCATCATGGAGCTTTGTGATGACAAGTGTTATAGAACATAGTGATCACAAGAGTTTGGAGCATTGTGATGAGAGAGGTCATGGATCATTTTGATTTCAAGGAGCAGGGAGCATTGTGATGACAAGGGCATGAAGCAATGTGATCCCAAGTTTCATGGAGGATTGTGATGACAATGGTAAAGGAGTAATGTGATGACAAGCGCATAGAGCATTGTGATGACAAGGGCATGGAGCATTGTGATGACAGGGGCATGGAGCATAGGTCTGACATGTTTCATAGATTATTGTGATGACAGTGGACATGGTGCATTGTGATGACAAGGGCATGGAGCATTGTGAAGACAAGGGCATGGAGTATTGTGAAGACAGGTGTCAGGGAGCATTGTGATGACCTATGTCATGGTCCATTGTGATGACAATAGCATGGAGCATTGTGATGCCAATTGTAATGGAGGATGTGATGACAAATATAATGGAGCATTGTGATGACTAGGGCATGGAGCATTATGTTGACAAGGACCATTGAGAATTTTCATGACAGTGTCGTGAAGCATTGTGATGACAAGTCCTGGAGCATTGTGATGAGAAAACCATGGAGGCTTGTGATGACAAGTCTCAAGGAGCATACTGATGAAAAGGGGTCTGGAGCATTCTGATTACAGGGGACTTGGAACATTGTGATAACAAGGGCATGGAGCATTGTGATGACCAAGTCATGCAGTATTGTGAAGAGAGGTGTCAGGGAGCATTGTGATGACATAAGTAATGGCCCATTGTAATGACAATGGCATGGAGAATTGTGATGCCAAGTGTCATGGAGGATTCTGATGACAAAGGTAATGGAGCATTGTGATGACAAGGGCTTGGAGCATTGTGATGACTGGTTTCAGGGAGCATTGTGCTGACAAGTGCATGGAGAATTGGGATGACATGGGTCATGGAGCATTCTGATCACAAGCTTGTGGAGTATTTTGATGACAATTGCATGGAGCATTTTGATGAAAAAGGCATGGAGCCTTTTTGTGACAGGGTTCAAGGAGCATTCTGACGACAATGTCACGGAGCATTGTGATGACAAATGTACTGAGAATGGTGATGACAAATTCATGGAGCATTGTTATAAAAAGGGCATGGAGTATGTGTGATGACAGGCATCATGGAGCTTTGTGATGACAAGTGTTATAGCACATACTGATCACAAGAGTTTGGAGAATTGTGATGAGAGAGGTCATGGATCATTTTGATTTCAAGGAGCAGGGAGCATTGTGATGACAAGCGCATAGAGCATTGTAATGACAAGGTCATGTAGCATTTTGCTGACAAAGGCATGGAGCATTGTGATAACATGTGTCATGGAGCACAGTGATGACAAGTGTCACGGATCATTGTGAATAGAGGGGTCATGGAGCATTGGGATGACAAGGGCATGTATCATTGTGATGACAAGGGTCATGGAGCATTGGGTTGAAAAATTTCCTGGAGTATTGTGATGACAGGGATCATGGAGCATTGTGATTACAGGGGTCTTGGAGCATTGTGATGACAAGAGTTCCGGATCATTGTGTTGTCACGTGTCATGGAGTGTTGTGATGACAGTGGTCATGGAGCACTGTGATGATATTGGTCATGGAGCATTGTGATGAGAAGGTCATGGAGCATTGGGCTGAAAATGTTCATGGAGTATTGGTATGACATGGGTCATGGAGCATTGTGATGACTAGGGAATGGAGCATGGTGATGACAGTGTCCTGGAGCATTGTGATGAGATGACCATGGAGACTTGTGATGAGAAATCTCATGGAGCATTCTGATGAAAAGGGGCATGTAGCATTGTGATTACAGGGGTCTTGGAGCATTGTGATGACAAGGGTCATGGAGCCTTGTGATGACAATGCCGTGGAACATTGTGATGGCAGGGGTCATGGAGCATTGTTACGACAGAAGTAATGGACCATTGTGATGAGAATGGCATTGACCATTAGTCTGAAATATTTCATGGATTATTGTGATGAGAGTGGGCATGGAGCATTGTGATTACAAGGGCACGGTACACTGTGATACTTGGGTCATGGAGGATTGTAATGACAAGGGCATGGAGCATTGTGATGACAATTGTGATGGAGCTTTGTGATGACAAGGGCATGGGGCAATGTGATGAGAGGGTTCATGGAGCATTGTGATGACAATGATATGGAGCATTGTGATGGCAATTGTCATGGATCTTGGTGATGACAAATGTCATGGAGCATTTTGATCTCAAGGGTGTGGTGCATTGTGATGAGAAGGGCAGGGAGCATTTTGATGACAGGGTCATGGAGCAATTTAATGAAAAGTGTAATGGAACATTTTGATGACAGGGGTTATAGAACATTGTGATGCCATGGTCATGGAGCTTTGGGGTGAAAAGTGTCATCGAGCATTTTGATGACAGTGGTTATGGAACATTGTGATGTCAGGAGTCATGGAACATTGTGTTGATAAGGGGATGTAGAACTGTGATGACAGGGGTCATGGAACACTGTGATTACAGGGGTGAGGAGGATTGTGATATCTAGTGATAGATCATTGTGATATCCCAGGTGCGAGAGCATTTGGATTAGAAGTGCATGGAGCATTGTGATTACAAGGTTAATGGAGCATAGCGATGACAAGGTTGTGGATCATTGTGATGAAAACCGCGTGGCACATTGTGATGACAAGGGTCATGGAGCATTGTTCTGACAAAGGCATGGATCATTGTGATGACAAGGGTCACGGAGCATTGTGATGAAAAGTTCATGGAGCATTGTGGTTACAAAGGACACAGAGCCTTGTGATGACGTGGGCATGGACCGTTGTGATGACAAACGTTATGAAGCATTGTGATGACTGGAGTCACGGAGCATTGTGATGACAGGGGTCATGGAGCACTGTGATAACAAGGTCATGGAGCATTGTGATGACAGGGGAATGGAGCATTGGTCTGACAAGTTTCATAGATTATTGTGATGACAGTGGACATGGTGCATTGTGATGACAAGGGCATGGGGCAATGCGATGAGAAGGTCATGGAGTATTTTGAAGGCAGGTGTCACGGAGCATTGTGATGAAATATGTCATGGTCCATTGCGATGACAATGGCAGGGAACATTGTGATGCCAAATGTAATGGAGGATTATGATGACAAATATAATGGAGCATTGTGATGACTAGGGCTTGGAGCATTATGATGACAAAACCATGGAGCCATGTGATGACAAGTCTCATGGAGCAAAGTGATGAAAAAGAGCATGGAGCATTGTGATTACAGTGGTCTTGGAACTTTGTGATAACAAGGGCATGGAGCATTGTGAGGAGAAGACCAAGGAGCATTCTGATGGCATGCATCATTGAGCTTTGTGATGACAATGGCATGGGGCATCGTGATTACATGGGTCTTGAAGCATTGTGATAAAATGGCATGGATCATTGTGATGAAAAAGGCATGGAGCCCTGTCATGACAGGGTAAAAGGAGCATACAGACAACAAGTGTCAAGGAGCATTTGGATGACAAGTGTATTGAGCATTGTGATGACAAAGCCATGGAGCATTGTGATGCCAAGGGTCATGGAGCTTTGTGATGAGAAAGGTCATGGAGCATTTTGATGACAAGTGTGTGGTGCATTGTGATGAGCAGGGCAGGGAGCATTTTGATGACAGGGTCATGCAGCAATTTGATAAAAAGTGTAATGGAACATTTTGATGACAGGGGTTATAGAACATTGTGATGCCAGGGGTCATGGAGCTTTGGGATGAAAAGTGTCATGGAGCACTTTGATGACAGGGGTTATGGAACATTGTGATATCAGGGGTCATGGAACATTGTGCTTCTAAGGGGATGTAGCATTGTGATGACAGGGGTCATGGAACACTGTGATTACAGGGGTGAGGGGGCTTTGTGATAACTAGTGATGGAACATTGTGATATCTCAGGTGAGAGAGCATTTGGATGAGAAGTTCATGGAACATTGTGATTACAAGGTTTATGGATCATAGCGATGACAAGGTTGTGGATCATTGTGATGAAAAGTGCATGGCACACTGTGATGATAAGTGTTATGGAGCATTGTTCTGACAAAGGCATGGAGCATTGTGATTAAAGGGGTCACGGAGCATTGTGATGAAAAGGGCATGGATCATTGTGATGAAAAAGGCATGGAGCCTTGTCATGACAGGTTTCAAGGAGCATACTGAAGACAAGTGTCAGGGAGCATTGTGATGACAAGTGTATTGAGCATTGTGATGACAAAAATCATAGAGCACTGTGATGAGAATGCCATGGATAATTGTGATGATGAGCGTCATGGGGTGTTGTGATGATAAGTGTTATGGAACTTTGTGATCACAAGGGTTCGGAGTATTATGATGACAGAGGTCATGGAGCATTTTGATTTCATTGTGATGACAATAGCCTGAAGCATTATGATGATGGGCATGGTGCATTGTGATGACAGGGTTCATGGAGCATTGATATGAAAAGGGACATGGAGCATTGTGATTACAGTGGTCTTGGAGCATTTTGATGACAAGGGCAAGGAGCATTGAGATGAGAAGTCATGGAACATTCTGATGACATGCGTCATGGAGCTTTGTGATGACAAGGGCATGGAGCATTCTGATTTCAGGCGTCTTGAGCATGGTGGTGTCAATTGTCATGGAACCATGTGATGACTAGGCCGTGGAACATTGTAATGGCGGGGGTCATGGTGCATTGTTATGAAAGGGGTAATGGAGCATTGTGATGAGAAGGACATGGAATATTGGTCTGAAATGTTTCATGAATTATTGTGATGAGAGTGGGCATGGAGCATTGTGATGACAAGGGTACAGAACACTATAATACATGGGTCATGCAGGAATGTAATGACAGGGCATGGAGCATTGTGATGAGAAGGGCATCGAGCATTGTGATGACATGTGTCATGGAGCTTTGTGATGACAAGGGCATGGAGCAATGTTATGAGAGGGTTCATGGAGCATTGTGATGACAATGACATGGGGCATTGTGATGACAAGAGTCCCAGATCATTGTGCTGTCAGGAGTCATGGAGTGTTGTGATGACAGTGGTCATAGAGCACTGTGATGATATTGGCCATGGAGCATTGTGATGTGTAAGTCGTGGAGCATTGGGCTGAATATATTAATGGATTATTGTGATGACAGGGGTCATGGAGCATTGTGATGACAAGGGAATGGAGAATGGTGATGACAAGGTCCTGGAGCATTGTGATGAGATGACCATGGAGACTTGTGATGACAAGTCTCTTGGAGAATTCTGACGAAAAGGGGCATGGAGCACTGTGATTACAGGGGTCTTGGAGCATTGTGATGACTAGGGCATGGAGCATTGTGATGAGAAAGCCATGGAGCATTCTGATGACATGCTTCATGGAGTTTTGTGATGACAAGGACATGGAGCATTGTGATTACAGTGATCTTGGAGCATTGTGATGAAAAGGGCACGGATCATTGTGATGAAAAAGGCATGGAGCCTTGTCATGGCAGGGTTCAAGGAGCATACTGACGACAAGTGTCAGGGAGCATTGTGATGACAAGTGTATTGAGCATTGTGATGACAAAGGTCATGGAGCATTGTGATGAGAATACCATGGATAATTGTGATGATGAGCTTCATGGGGATTTGTGATGATAAGTGTTATGGAACATTTTGATCACAAGGGTTTGGAGCATTATGATGACAGAGGTCATGGATAATTTTGATTTAATTGTGATGACAACAGCCTGAAGCATTATGATGATGGGCATGGTGCATTGTGATGACAGGGTTCATGGAGCATTGAGATGCAAAGGGGCATGGAGCATTTTGAATACAGGGGTCTTGGAGCATTGTGATGACAAGGGCATGGAGCATTGTGATGAGAAGGCCATGGAACATTCTGATGACATGTGTCATGGAGCTTTGTGACGAAAAGGGCATGGAGCATTGTGATTACAGGGGCCTTGGAGCATTGTGATGACAAGGGTCATGGAGCCTTGTGATGACAAGGCCGTGGAACATTGTGTTGGCAGGGGTAATCAGCATTGTTATGACAGAGGTAATGGGGCATTCTAATGAGAAGGGCATTGAGCATTGGCCTGAAATGTTTCATGGATTATTATGATGAGAGTGGGCATGGAGCATTGTGATGACAAGGGCACGGAACACTGTGATACATGGGTCATGGAGGATTGTGATGAAAAGTGCATGGAGCATTTTGATGAGAAGGGCATCGAGCATTGTGATGACAAGTGTCATGGAGCTTTGTGATGACAAGGGCATGGAGCAATGGGATAAGAGGTTTCATGGAGCATTATGATGACAATGATATGGAGCATTGTGATGCCAAGGGTGATGGAACTTTGTGATGACTACGGTCATGGAGCATTTTGATGACAAGCGTGTGGTGCATTGTGATGAGAAGGAGAGGGAGCATTTTGATGACAGGTTCATGCAGCAATTTGATGAAAAGTGTAATGTAACATTTTGATGACAGGGGTTACAGAACATTGTGATGCCATGGGTCAAGGAGCTTTGGGCTGAAACGTGTCATGGAGCATTTTGATGAAAGTGGTTATGGAATATTGTGATGTCAGGGGTCATGGAACATTTTGATTACAGGGTTGAGGGAGGATTGTGATGACTAGTGATGGAACATTGTGATATCTCAGGTGAGAGAGCATTTGGATGAGAAGTGCATGGAGCATTGCGAATACAAGATTTATGGAGCATAGCGATGACAAGGTTGTGGATAATTGTGATGAAAAACGCGTGGCACATTGTGATGACAAGGGTCAAGGAACATTGTTCTGACAAAGGCATGGAACATTGTGATGACAGGGGTCACGGAGCATTGTGATGAAAATTTCATGGAGCCTTGTGGTTACAAAAGTCACAGAGCCTTGTGATGATGCGGGCATGGATTGTTGTGATGACAAACGTTATGAAGCATTGTGATGACTGGAGTCACGGAGCATTAAGTTGACAGGGGTCATGGAGCATTGTGAGGACAGGGACATGGAGCGTTGTGGTGACACTTTTCAGAGATTATTGTGATGACAGTGGACATGGTGCATTGTGATGACCAGGGCATGGAGCATTGTGATGAGAAGGTCATGGAGTATTTTGAAGAGAGTTGTCAGAGAGCATTGTGATGACATATGTAATGGCCCATTGTGATGACAATGGCATGGAGCATTGTGATGCCAAGTGTCATGGAGCATAGTGATGACAAAGGTAATGGAGCATTCTGATTACAGGGGTCTTGGAACCTTGTGATAACAAGGGCATGGAATATTGTGATGACAAGGGCATGGAGTACTGTGATGACAGGCATCATGGAGCGTTGTGATGACAAGTGTTATGGAACATTGTGATCACAAGGTTTTGGAGCATTGCGATGACAGAGGTCACGGATCATTTTGATTTCAAGGAGCATGGAGCATTGTGATGACTAGGGCATGAAGCAATGCGATCCCAAGGTTCTTGGAGGATTGTGATGACAATGGTAATGGAGTATTGTGATGACAAGCGCATAGAGCATTGTAATGACAAGGTCATGTAGCATTCTGCTGACAAAGGCATGGAGCTTTGTGATGACTGGTGTCATGGAGCACTGTGATGACAAGCATCACGGAGAATTGTGAATACAGGAGTCATGGAGAATAGGGATGACAAGGGCATGGATTATTGTGATGACAAGGGTCATGGATCATTGGGCTGAAAATGTTCATGGAGTACTGTGATGACAGGTGTCATGGAGCATTGTGATTACAGGGGTCTTGGAGCATTGTGATGACAAGGGTCATGGAGCCTTGTGATGACAAGACCGTGGAGCATTGTGATGGCAGGGGTCATGGAGCATTGTTATGACAGAGGTAATGGAGCATTGGGATGAGAAGGGCATTGAACATTAGTCTGAAATGTTTCATGGATTATTGTGATGAGAGTGTGCATGGAGCATTGTGATGAGAAGGGCACGGTACACTGTGATACATGGGTCATGGGGGATTGTAATGACAAGGGCATGGAGCATTGTGATGAGAAGGGCATCGAGCATTGTGATGACAAGTGTCATGGATCTTTGTGATGACAAGGGCATGGAGCAATGTGATGAGAGGGTTCATGGAGCATTGTGATGACAATATCATGGAGCATTGTGATGCCAAGGGTCATGAAGCTTTGTGATGACAAATGTCATGGAGCATTTTGATGACAAGGTTGTGGTGCATTGTGTTGAGAAGGGCAGAGAGCATTTTGATGACATGGTCATGCAGCAATTTGATGAAAATTGTAATGGAACATTTTGATGACGGGGTTATAGAACATTGTGATGCGAGGGGTCATGGATCTTTGCGATGAAAAGGGTGATGGAGCATTTTGATGACAAGTGTTATGGAACATTGTGATGTCAGGGGTCATGGAACATTTTGCTGATAAGGGGATGTAGCATTGTGATGACAGGGGTCATGGAACATTGTGATAACTGGGGTGAGGGAGGATTGTGATGACAAGTGATGGAACATTGTGATATCTCCTGTGAGAGAGCACTTGGATGAGAAGTGCATGGAGCACTGTGATTACAATGTTTATAGAGCATAGCGATGACATGGTTGTGGATCATTGTGATGAAAAGGACATGGCACATTGTGATGACAAGGGTCATGGAGCATTGTTCTGACAAAGACATGAAGCATTGTGATGACAAGGGTCATGGAACATTGTGATGAAATGTTCATGGAGCATTGTGGATACAAATGTCACAGAGCCTTGTGTTGACGCGGGCATGGACCATTCTGATGACAAACGTTATGAAACATTGTGATGACTGGAGTCACGGAGCATTGTGATGACAGGGGTCATGGGGCATTGTGATGAAAAGCGCATGGAGCATTGCTCTAATAATTTTCAGAGATTATTGTGATGACAGTGGGAATGGCGCATTGTGATGACAAGGGCATGGAGCATTGTGATGACCAGGTCATGCAGTATTGTGAAGAGAGGTGTCAGGGAGTATTGTGATGATATATGTAATGGCCCATTGTGATGACAATGGCATGGAGCACTGTGATGCCAAGTGTCATGGAGGATTCTGATGAAAAAGTTAATGGAGCATTGTGATGACAATGGCTTGGAGCATTGTGATGACAAGTGTCAGGGAGCATTGTGCTGACAAGTGCATGGAGAATTGTGATGACAAGGGTCATGGAGCATTCTGATGACAAGCTTGTGGAGTATTTTGATGACAATGGCATGGAGCATTGTGATGAAAATTGCATGGGGCTTTGTGATGAAAAAGACATGGAGCCTTTTCGTGACAGGGTTCAAGGAGCATTCTGATGACAAGTGTCAGGGAGCATTGTGATGACAAGTGTATTGAGAATTGTGATGACAAAGGTCATGGAGCATTGGGATGAAAAGGGCATGGAGTATTGTGATGACAGGCATCATAGAGCGTTGTGATGACAAGTGTTATGGAACATTGTGATCACAAGTGTTTGAAGCATTGTGATCACAGCGGTCATAGATCATTTTGATTTCAAGGAGCATGGAGCATTGTGATGACAAGGGCATGAAGAAAAGTGATCCCAAGGTTCATGGAGGATTGTGATGACAATGGTAATGGAGTATTGTGATGACAAGCGCATAGAGCATTGTAATGACAAGGTCATGTAGCATTTTGCTGACAAAGACATGGAGCATTGTGATAACAGGTGTCATGAAGCACTGTGATGACAAGTGTCACGGAGCATTGTGAATACAGGGGTCATGGAGCATAGGGATGACAAGGGCATGGATCATTGTGATCACAAGGGTCATGGAGAATTGGACTGAAAATGTTCATGGAGTATTGTGATGACAGGGGTCATGGAGCATTGTGATTACAGGGGTCTTGGAGAATTGTGATGACAAGAGTCCCGGATCATTGTGTTGTCAGGTGTCATGGAGTGTAGTGATGACAGGGGTCATGGAGCATTGTGATGAGAATGTCATGGAGCATTGGGCTGAATATATTCATGGAGTATAGTGATGACAGGTGTCATGGAGGATTGTGATGACAAGGGAATGGAGCATGGTGATGGCAAGGTCCTGGAGCATTGTGATGAGAAGACCATGGAGACTTGTGATGACATGTCTCATGGAGCATTCTGATTAAAAGGTGCATGGAGCATTGTGATTACAGGGGTCTTGGAGCATTGTGATGACAAGGGCATTGAGCACTGTGAGGAGAAGGCCATGAAACATTTTGATGACATGCGTCATGGAGCTCTGTGATGACAAGGGCATGTAGAATTGTGATTAGAGGTATCTTGGAGCATTGTGATGACAAGGGTCATGGAGCCTTGTCATGGCAAGGCCGTGGATCATTGTGATGGCAGGGGTCATGGAGCATTGTTATGACAGAGGTAATGGAGCATTTTGATGAGAAGGGCATTGAGCATTGGTCTGAAATGTTTCATGGATTATTGTGATGAGAGTGGGCATGGAGCATTGTGATGACAAGGGCACCGTACACTGTGATACATGGGTCATAGGCGATTGTAATGACAAGGGCATGGAGCATTGTGATGAGAAGGGCATCGAGCTTTGTGATGACAAGTGTCATGGAGATGTGTGATGACAAGGGCATGGAGCAATGTGATGAGAGGGTTCATGGAGGATTGTGATGACAATGACATGGAGCATTGTGATGCCAAGGGTCATGAGCTTTGTGATGACAAATGTCATGGACCATTTTGATGACAAGGGTGTGGTGCATTGTGACGAGAAGGGCAGGGAGCATTTTGCTGACAGGTTCATGCAGTAATTTGATGAAAAGTGTAATGGAATATTTTGATGACATGGGTTATAGAACATTGCGATGCCAGGAGTCATGGAGCTTTAGGATGAAAAGGGTCATGGAGCATTTTGATGACAGCTCTTATGGAACTTTGTGATGTCATGGGTCATCGAACATTGTGATGATAAGTGCACCTAGCATTGTGATAACAGGAGTCATGGATCATTGTGATGACAGGGGTGAGGGAGTTTTGTGACAAATAGTGATGTAGCATTGTGATATCAGTGGTGAGAGAGCATTTGGATGAGAAGTGCATGGAGCATTGTGATGACAAATTTTATGGAGCATTGTGATGACAAGATTGTGGAGCACTATGATGATAAGCGCATGGTGCATTGTGATGACATGTTTCATGCAGCATTGTGCTGACAAGCGCATGGAGCATTGTGATGACAAGGGTCATGGAGCATTGTGCTGAGAAAGGCATAGAGAATTGTGATGACAAGGATCAAAGAGCATTGTGATGAAAAGTTCATGGAGCATTGAGATGACAAGGGTCATGGAGCATTCTGGTGACAAACTTGTGGAGTATTTTGATGACAACTGCATGGAGCATTGTGATGAAAACGGCATGGGGCATTGCGATGAAAAAGGCATGGAGCCTTTTCGTGACAGGTTTCAAGGAGCATACTGATCACAAGTGTCAGGGAGCATTGTGATGACAAGTGTATTGAGAATTGTTATGACAAAAGTCATGGAGCATTGTGATGAAAAGGGCATGGAGTATTGTGATGACAGACATCATGGAGCGTTGTGATGACAAGTGTTATGGAACATTGTGATCACAAGAGTTTGGAACATTGTGATGTCAGTGGTCATGGAGCATTGTGATGATATTGGCCATGGAGCATTGTGATGAGTAGATCGTGGAGCACTGGGCTGAAAATATTCATGGATTATTGTGATGACATAAGTCATGGTGCATTGTGATGACAAGGGAATGGAGCATGGTGATGACAAGGTCCTGGAGCATAGTGAAGAGAAACCATGGAGACTTGTGATGACAAGCCTCATGGAGCATTCTGATGAAAAGGGGCATGGAGCATTGTGATTACAGGGGTCTTGGAGCATTGTGATGACTAGGGCATGGAGCATTGTGATGAGAAAGTCATGGAGCATTCTGATGATATGCTTCATGGAGTTTTGTGATGACAAGGGCATGGAGCATTGTGATTACAGGGATCTTGGAGCATTGTGATGAAAAGGGCATGGATCATTGTGATGAAAAAGGCATGGATCCTTGTCATGACAGGGTTCAAGGAGCATACTGACGACAAGTGTCAGGGAGCATTGTGATGATAAGTGTATTGAGCATTGTGATGACAAAGATCATGGAGCATTGTGATGAGAAGACCATGGATAATTGTGATGATGATCGTCATGGGGTGTTGTGATGATAAGTGTTATGGAACATTGTGATCACAAGTGTTTGGAGCATTATGATGACAGAGGTCATGGAGAATATTGATTTCATTGTGATGACAATAGCCTGAAGCATTATGATGATTGGCATGGGGCATTGTGAGGACAGGTTTCATGGAGCATTGAGATGAAAAGGGACATGGAGCATTGTGTTTACAGGGGTCTTGGTGCATTGTCATGACAAGGGCATGGAGCATTGTGATGAGAAGGCCATGGAACATTCTGATGACATGCGTCATGGAGCTTTGTGATGACAAGGGCATGGAGCATTGTGATTACAGGGGTCTTCAGCATTGTGATGACAAGTGTCATAGAACCTTGTGATGACTAGGCCGTGGAAAATTGTAATGACAGGTGTCATGGTGCATTGTTATGACAGGTGTAATGGAGCATGGTGATGAGAACGGCATGGAACATTGTTGTGAAATGTTTCATGGATTATTGTGATGAGAGTTTGCATGGAGCATTGTGATGACAAGGGTACGGAACAGTATGTTACATGGGTCATGCAGGATTGTAATGACAAGAGCATGCACCATTGAGATGAGAAGGGCATCAAGCATTGTGATGACAAGTGTCATGGAGCTTTGTGATGACAAGGGCATTGAGCAATGTGATGAGAGGGTTCATGGATCATTGTGATGACAATGACATGGAGCATTGTGATGCCAAGGGTCATGGAGCTTTGTGATGACAAGTCATGGAGCATTTTGATGACAAGGGCATGGTGCATTGTGATGAGAAGGGCAGGGAGCATTTTGATGACCGGGTCATGCAGCAATTTGATGAATAGTGTAAAGGAACATTTTGATTGCAGTGGTTATAGAACATTGTGATGTCAGGCGTCTTGGAGCTTTGGGATGAAAAGGGTCATGGAGCATTTTGATGACAGGGGTCATGGAACATTGTGATGATAAGGGGATGTAGCAGTGTGATGACAGGTCCATGGAACATTGTGATTACAGGGGTGAGGGAGAATTGTGATGACTAGTGATAGAACACTGTTATATCTCTGGTGAGAGAGCACTTTGATGAGAAGTGCATGGACCATTGTGATTAAAAGGTTTATGGAGCATTGCAGTGACAAGGTTGTGGACCATTGTGATGAAATGCGCGTGGCACATTTAGAAGACAATGGTCATGGAGCATTGTTCTGACAAAGACATGGAACATTGTGATGACAAGGGTCACAGGGAATTGTGATGAAAGTTCATGGAGCATTGTGGTTTCAAAGGTCACAGAGCCTTGTAATCACGCGGGCATGGACCATTGTGATTACAAACGTTATGAAGCTTTGAGATGACTGGAGTCACGGAGCATTGTGATGACAAGGGTCATGGAGCATTGTGATGACATGTGTCATGGAGGATTGTGCTGACAAGCGCATGGAGCATTGTGATGACAAGGGTCATGGAGCATTGTGCTGAGAAAGGCATAGAGCATTGTGATGACAAGGGTCAAAGAGCATTGTGATGAAAAGTTCATGGAGCATTGTGGTTAAAATGGTCACAGAGACTGTTGATGGCGAGGGCATAAACCATTGTGATGAAAAAGGTCATGAAGCATTGTGATGACTGGAGTCACAGAGTGTTGTGATGACAGGGGTCATGGAGCATTGTGATAACAAGGGCAAGGAACATTGTGATCACAAGGGCATGGAACATTGGTCTAAAGTTTCATGGATTATTGCGATGACAGTTGGAAAGGCGCACTGTGATGACAAGGGCATGGAGCATTGTGATGACCAGGTCTTGCAGTATTGTGAAGACAGGCGTCAGTGAGCATTGTGATGACATATGTAATGGCCCATTGTGATGACAATGGCATGGAGCATTGTGATGCCTATTGTCATGGAGTATTCTGATGAGAAAGGTAGTGGAGCATTGTGATGACAATGGCTTGGAGCATTGTGATGACAAGGGTCAGGGAGCATAGTGCTGACTAGTGCATGGAGAACTGTGATGACAATGGCATGTAGCATTCTGAGGACAAGCTTGTGGACTATTTTGATGACAATGGAATGGAGCATTGTGATGAAAACGGCATGGGGAATTGTGATGAAAGGGGCATGGAGCCTTTTCGTGACAGGATTCAAGGAGCATTCTGATGACAAGTGTCAGGGAGCATTTTGATGACAAGTGTATTGAGAATTGTTATGACAAAGGTCATGGAGCATTGCGATGAAAAGGGCATGGAGTATTGTGATGACAGGCATCATGGAGCGTTGTGATGACAAGTGTTATGGAACACTGTGATCACAAGGGTTTGGAGCATTGTGATGACAGAGGTCATGGATCATTTTGATTTCAAGGAGCATGGAGCATTATGATGACAAGGACATGAAACAACCTGATCCCAAGGTTCATGGTGGATTGTGATGACAATGGAAATGGAGTATTGTGATGACAAGCGCAGAGAGCATTGTAATGACAAGGTCATGTAGCATTTTGCTGACAAAGGCATGGAGCATTGTGATGACATGTGTCATGGAGCACTGTGATGACAAGCGTCACGGAGCATTGTGAATACAGGGGTCATGGAACATTGGGATGACAAGGGCATGGATCATTGTGATGACAAGGGCCTTGGAGCACTGGGCTGAAAATGTTCATGGAGTGTTGTGATGACTCTCGTCATGGAGCATTGTGATGACTAGGGAATGGAGCATTGTGATGACGAGAGTCCCGAATCATTGTGTTCTCAGGTGACATGGAGTGTTGTGATGACAGTGGTCATGGAGCATTGTGATGATATTGGCCATGGATCATTGTGATGAGTAGGTCGTGGTGCATTGGGTTGAAAATTTTCATGGATTATTGTGATGACAGGGGTCATGGAGCATTGTGATTACACGGGAATGGAGCATGGTGATGACAAGGTCCTGGAGCATTGTGATGAGAAGACCATGGAGACTTGTGATGACAAGTCTCATAGAGCATTCTGATGAAAAGGGGCATGGAGCATTGTGATTACTGGGGTCTTGGAGCACTGTGATGACTAGAGCATGGAGCATTGTGATGAGAAGGCCATGGAGCATTCTGATGACATGCGTCATGGAGTTATTTGAGGACAACCATGGAGCATTGTGATTACAGGTGTCTTCGAACATTGTGATGACAAGGGCATGGAGCATTGTGAGGAGAAGACCAAGGAGCATTCTGATGGCATGCGTCATTGAGCTTTGTGATGACAAGGGCATGGAGCATTGAGATTACATGGGTCTTGGAGCAATGTGATGAAAAGGACATGGATTATTGTGATGAAAAAGGCATGGAGCCTTGTCATGACAGGATTCAAGGAGGATACAGACAACAAGTGTCAGGGAGCATTTTGATTACAAGTCTATTGAGCATTGTGATAACAAAGGTCATGGAGCATTGTGATGAGAAGACCATTGATAATTGTGATGACGAGAGTCATGGGACATTGTGATGAAAAGTGATATTGTAAATTGTGATCACAAGTGTTTGGAGCATTGTTATGACAGAGGTCATGGAGCATTTTGATTTCATTGTGATGACAATAGCATGAAGCATTATGATGATGGGCATGGTGCATTGTGATGACAGGGTTCATGGATCATTGAGATGAAAAGAGGCACAGAGGATTGTGATTACAGGGTTATTGGAGCATTGTGATGAGAAAGGTCATGGAGTTTTGTGATGACAGGACCATGGAACATCGTGATGGCAGGGGTCTGGAGCATTGTTATCACAGTGGTAATTGAGCCTTGTGATGGCAAGGGCATGCAGCATTGTGATGAGAAGGCCATGGAGATTTCTGATGACATGTGTCATGGAGCTTTGTGAAGACAAGGGCATGGAGCAATGTGATGAGAGCGTTCATGGAGCATTGTGATGACAATGAAATGGAGCATTGTAATGCTAATGGTCATGGATCTTTGTGATGACAATGGTCATGGAGCATTTTGATGGCAAGGGCGTTGTGCAATGTGATGAGACGGGCAGGGAGCATTGTGATGACAAATTTTAAGGAGCATTGTGATGACAAGATTGTGGAGCACTGTGATGACAAGCACATGGTGCATTGTGATGACATGTGTCATTGAGCATTGTGCTGACAAGCGCATTAAGCACTGTGATGACAAGTCTCATGGAACATTCTGATGAAAAGGGGCATGGAGCATTGTGATTACAGGGGTCTTGGAGCATTGTGATGAGAAGGGCATGGAGCATTGTGATGAGAAGGCCATGAAGCATGCTGATGACATGCGTCATGGAGATTTTTAATGACAAGGGCATGGAGCATTGTGATTACAGGGATCTTGGAGCATTGTGATTAATAGGGCATGGATCACTGTGATGAAAAAGGCATGGAACCTTGTTATGACAGTGTTCAAGGAGCATACTGACGACAAGTGTCAGGGAGCATTGTGATGACAAGTGTATTGAGCATTGTGATGACAACGATCATGGAGCATTGTGATGAGAAGACCGTGGATAATTGTGATGATGAGTGTCATGGGGTGTTGAGATGATAAGTGTTATTGAACAATTGATCACAAGGGTTTGGAGCATTATGATGACAGAGGTCATGGAGAATATTGATTTCATTGTGATGACAATAACCTGAAGCATTATGATGAGGGGCATGGTGTATTGTGATGACAGGGTTCATGGAGCATTGAGATGAAAAGGGTCATGGATCACTGTGATTACAAGTGTCTTGGAGCATTGTGATGACATGGGAATGGAGCATTGTGATGAGAAGGCCATGGAACTTTCTGATGACATGCGTCATGGAGCTTTGTGATGACAAGGGAATGCAGCATTTTGATTTCAGAGGTCTTGAGCATTGTGATGACAAGTGTCATGGAACCTTGTGATGACTAGGTAGTGGAACATTGTGATGCCAAGAGTCATGGTGCATTGTTATGACAGGGGTAATGGAGCATTTTGATGAGAAGGGTATGGAACATTGGTCTGAAATGTTTCATGGATTATTGTGATGAGAGTGGGCATGGAGCATTGTGATGACAAGGGCATGGAACACTGTGATACATGGGTCATGCAGGATTGTAATGAAAAAGGCATGGGACATTGTCATGAGAAGGGCATCGATCATTGTGATGACAAGTGTCATGGAGCTTTGTGATGACAAGGACATGGAGCAATGTGATGAGAGGGTTCAGGGAGCATTGTGATGACAGTGACATGGAGCATTGTGATGCAATGGGACATGGAGCTTTGTGATGACAAGTCATGGAGCATTTTGATGACAAGGGCATGGTGCATTGTGATGAGAAGGGCAGGGAGCATTTTGATGAACGGGTCATGCAGCAATTTGATAAGAATTGTAATGGAATATTGTGATGGCAGTTTTTATAGAACATTGTGATGTCAGGGGTCTTGGATCTTTGGGATGAAAAGGGTCATGGAGCATTTTGCTGACAGGGGTTGTGGAACATTGTGATGTCAGGGGTCATGGAACATTGTGCAGATAAGTGGATGTAGCACTGTGATGACAGGGTCATGGAACATTGTGATTCCAGGTGTCAGGGAGTATTGTGATGACTACTGATGGAACATTGTGATATCTCTGGTGAGAGAGCATTTTGATGAGAAGTCCATGGACCATTGTGATTACAAGGTTTATGGAGCATTGCAATGAAAAGTTTGTGGTCGGCTGTGATGAAATGCGCGTGGCACATTGTGATGACAATGGTCATAGACCATTGTTCTGACAAAGACATGGAGCATTGTGATGACAAGGGTCACAGAGAATTGTGATGAAAAGTTCATGGAACATTGTGGTTACAAAAGTCACAGAGCCTTGTGATGACGCGGGCATGGACAATTGTGATGACAACGTTATGAATCATTGTGATGACTGGAGTCACTGAGCATTGTGATGACAGGGGTCATGGAGCATTGTGCTGACAAGCGCATTAAGCATTGTGATGACAAGTCTAATGGAACATTCTGATGAAAATGGGCATGGAGCATTGTGATTACAGGGGTCTTGGAGCATTGTGATGAGAAGGGCATGGAGCATTGTGATGAGAAGGCCATGAAGCATGCTGATGACATGCGTCATGGAGCTTTTTAATGACAAGGGCATGGAGCATTGTGATTACAGGGATCTTGGAGCATTATGATGAATAGGGCATGGATCACTGTGATGAAAAAGGCATGGAACCTTTTCATGACAGGGTTCAAGGAGCATACTGACGACAAGTGTCAGGGAGCATTGTGATGACAAGTGTATTGAGCATTGTGATGACAACGATCATGGAGCATTGTGATGAGAAGACCGTGGTTAATTGTGATGATGAGTGTCATGGGGTGTTGAGATGATAAGTGTTATTGAACATTGTGATCACAAGGCTTTGGAGCATTATGATGACAGAGGTCACGGAGAATATTGATTTCATTGTGATAACAATAGCCTGAAGCATTATGATGATGGGCATGGTGTATTGTGATGACAGGGTTCATGGAGCATTGAGATGAAAGGGTCATGGAGCACTGTGATTACAAGGGTCTTGGAGCATTGTGATGACATGGGAATGGAGCATTGTGATGAGAAGGCCATGGAACTTTCTGATGACATGCGTCATGGAGCTTTGTGATGACAAGGGCATGCAGCATTTTGATTTCAGGGGTCTTGAGCATTGTGATGACAAGTGTCATGGAACCTTGTGATGATTATGTAGTGGAACATTGTGATGCCAAGAGTCATGGTGCATTGTTATGACAGGGGTAATGGAGCATTTTGATGAGAAGGGTATGGAACATTGGTCTGAAATGTTTCATGGATTACTGTGATGAGAGTGGGCATGGAGCATTGTGATGACAAGGGCACGGAACACTGTGATACATGGGTCATGCAGGATTGTAATGAAAAAGGCATGGGGCATTGTCATGAGAAGGGCATCGAGCATTGTGATGACAAGTGTCATGGAGCTTTGTGATGACAAGGACATGGAGCAATGTGATGAGAGGGTTCAGGGAGCACTGTGATGACAGTGACATGGAGCATTGTGATGCCATGGGACATGGAGTTTTGTGATGACAAATCATGGAGCATTTTGATTACAAGGGCATGGTGCATTGTGATGAGAAGGGCAGGGAGCATTTTGATGAACGGGTCATGCAGCAATATGATAAGAATTGTAATGGAATATTGTGATCGCAGTGTTTATAGAACATTGTGATGTCAGGGGTCTTGGATGTTTGGGATGAAAAGGGTCATGGAGCATTTTGCTGACAGGGGTTATGGAACATTGTGATGTCAGGGGTCATGGAACATTGTGCAGATAAGTGGATGTAGCACTGTGATGACAGGGTCATGGAACATTGTGATTCCAGGTGTGAGGGAGTATTGTGATGACTAGTGATGGAACATTGTGATATCTCTGGTGAGAGAGCATTTTGATGATAAGTCCAAGGATCATTGTGATTACAAGGTTTATGGAGCATTGCAATGAAAAGTTTGTGGTCGGCTGTGATGAAATGCACGTGGCACATTGTGATGACAATGGTCATAGACCATTGTTCTGACAAAGACATGGAGCATTGTGATGACAAGGGTCACAAAGAATTGTGATCAAAAGTTCATGGAACATTGTGGTTACAAAAGTCACAGAGCCTTGTGATAACGCGGGCATGGACAATTGTGATGACAAACGTTATGAATCATTGAGATGACTGGAGTCACTGAGCATTGTGATGACAGGGGTCATGGAGCATTGTGATGACAAGGGCATGGAGCATTGTGTTGACAGGGGCATGGAGCATTGGTCTGACAAGTTTCATGGATTATTGTGATAACATTGGGCATGGTGCATTGTGATGACAAGGGCATGGAGCATTGTGATGAGAAGGTCAAGGAGTATTGTGAAGACAGCTGTCAGGGAGCACTGTGATGACATATGTCATGGTCCATTGTGATGACAATGGCATGGAGCATTGTGAAGCCAAATTTAATGGAGAAATGTGAGGACAAATATAATGGAGCATTGTGATGACTAGGGCTTGGGGCACTATGATGACAAGGGCCATTGAAAATTTTCATGACAAGGTCGAGAAGCATTGTGATGACAAGGTCCTGGAGCATTGTGATGACAAAACCATGGAGCCTTGTGATGACAAGTCTCATAGAGCATACTGATGAAAAGGGGCATGGAGCATTGTGATTACAGGGGTCTTGGAACATTGTGATGACAAGGGCATGGCACATTGTGTGGAGAAGACCAAGGAGCATTCTGATGGCATGCGTCCTTGAGTTCTGTGATGACATGGGCATGGAGCATTGTGATTTCATGGGTCTTGGAGCACTGTGATGGAAAGGGCATGGAACATTGTGATGAAAATGGCATGGAGCCTTGTCATGACAAGGTTCAAGGAACATACTGACAAGTGTCATGGAGCATTGTGATGACAGGGGTCATGAAGAATTGTGATAACAAGAGCATGGAGCATTGTGATGACAAGAGCATGGAACAATGGTCTAATATGTTTCATGGATTATTGCGATGACAGTTGGAATGGCGCATTGTGATGACAAGGGCATGGAGCATTGTGATGACCAGGTCATGCAGTATTGTGAAGAGAGGTGTCAGGGAGCATTCTGATGACGTATGTAGTGGCCCGCTCTGATGACAATGGCAAGGAGCATTGTGATGCTAAGTGTCATGGAGGATTCTGATGACAAAGGTAATGGAGCATTGTGATGACAAGGGCATGGAGGTTTGTGATGACATGTGCATGGAGCATTGTGATGACAAGTGCATGGAGCATTGCAATGTTAAGTGGATGGAGAATTGTGATGACAAGAGCATGTAACATTTTGATGAGAAGTGTCATGTAGCCTTGTCATTACAAGGACGTGGAGAATTGTGATGACAAGGGACATGGAGCATTGTGATAACCAGGGCATGGTGCATTGTGATGACAGGGCTCATGGAGCATTATTATGAGAACGGCCATGGTGCATTCTGACATAAGATATCACTTATGAAGGGAATGTAAACATGGCTACATATGAACTGATTTAGGGAAGAGAACAGAGTATCAGATTTAGAAAACAATCTAATGCTTGCTTAAGGGGAAAGAGAGGTGGGGAGATGCACAAAACATAAGATTGATATTAGCACAGGTACCGTTCCATAATCCAAAAACAGAAGAGACAAGCCCTACTCCTTCCTCAGTGAACGGAACTAAGCATCCGTATTCCCCTCAGAGAAATATATCTGACTAGTAAGAATTTTAAAACCTATGTATTGATATGTCTCCATAAGGGAACCAAGTGTGTCTAGAACGACATAAACATGGCAGTGAGAATCAGCTCAAACCCACTATAAAAATGAATTTCAAAACAAAACATAAAAACAGTAAAATTCTTACACAATACCTTCAGGGGTTCTGATGAAACCTGGAATGACCCTATCTACAATGACAGCTGGATGTGGCATAAGGCTGGTCACTTGGGACTGAGAGGATTGGTGAGATTGGGTGAAAAAATGCAGACCCTTTAAAGCAATAATGCCTGCCACCCATTCCATGGTTCCCATCTCTCCAGGTAGAAGGGAATATCACTACAGTTATAACGTGTATGGGAACCTAGAGAATGGAAACCATCTGATGGTGAAAGGTTTCTAAAACTCTACTACTTTTTTCTCTCCTTGTGCTCCAGTTTGATATTCCAACTGCTTTACTATCAATCTCCCAACTTGGAAAGTCAGCCCCTATATCCTCCTGGTACGCACAGTTGGCAAATTGTGCAGAGGATATAAGGGAAGAGAGAGAACCAAGGAGAGAGTAGCTGTAGGCATTTGGACGGCCACATGTCTCTCTAATTTTCCATCACAAAGAGGAATTAAGCAAAGTCTCAGCCTGCACCCCAGAACCAGTATAAGTCCAGAAGCAAAACAGTTGATTTGCGGTCAGATCACAAAAACGCAAGTTGAAAAATGGAGCTCAGGGCCACAGCAATTCACTAAGCTGTAGAGTTATAAAGGACTACTCTCTTCGAAAAATCTGTAGAGGGAAAGCCACGAGGCGGAAGGGAAAATGAGGCAGAATGGCATGAAATAGATTTCAAGAGGTACATTGGAATCACCTTTAAACACAAGAAAAGCATTACAACTTCGAAAATTATGGAAATGGCCATAAAGGGCATATGGGTTTTCACGTGCATATATGCAGGAGAAAACGCATATGCCCTTTTTGGACAAGCAAGCAAGCGGGCAATGCAAATCTGCACTACAAAGAAGTATCACTTCCCACCGGTCAAAAGGGACATCCACAAAATGGGTAAAAACCAGAAAGGCAAGACAGGCCCTGGAGAACAGGGAGCCTTGTTATGCTGATGGGCGGGATGTAAATTGTCAACTGCCTCTCTGGAGGAGTGCATTGTGTTCCCTAAAACAAGTAAACAACAGAGCTACAGTGCCAAGGGCACTTCCAGTCTAGGGAATATACCTTGGGAAAACTGAAAATCAATAAGACAGATCCACACCAAAATTCAGGGCTGAACTGCTTAGAAAAACCTCAACTTGGGTACACATTAAATATCCCAGGAAAGACAAAAATGGTTCAAGAAATTGTGGTACTTACATATGATGGAATATCCCTCAGCCATGAAATCAATGTCATAAGGCCAGTAGCAGCAAAATGAGTGGATTCAGGTACGATAATTCTAAGTGAAATAAGTCACACAGAAAAAGAAACTTATCATAAGTTATCACTTATGAAGATCCTGTAAACATGGCTACACATGAACTGAGTTAGGAAAGAAAAGAGAGACTCACATTTAAAAAAAAAAACGCTTATGCTTGCTTAAGGGAGAAGGAGAGGTGGGGTGATGCATAAAATCAGAGATTGATATTACTACAGGTACCGTTCCAAAAACCAAATACGAAATAGACAAAACCTACACCTTCCTCAGTGAAAGGGACTCAACACCCCATATTCACCACAGAGTAATATATCTTAAAAGTATGAATCATAAAACCTATGTATTGATATGTCTCCATAAGGGAATCAAGTGTGTCTAGACTGGCATAAACATGACAGTGAGAATCAGCTCAAACCCACTATAAAAAGGAATTTCAAACAAAGCAAAAAAACAGGGAAATTTCTTTCAATTCCTTCAGGGTCTCTGATGAAACCTGGAATGACCCTATCTACAATGAAAGCAGGATGTGGCATAAGGCTGGACACTTGGGACTGAGAGGATTGGTGAGATAGGGTGAGCAAATGCAGACCCTTTAAAGCAATAATGAGGGGCACCCATTCCATGGGTCCCAACTCTCCAGGTTGAAGGGAATATTACTACAGCTATTACATGTACGGGAAACATAGAGAATGGACACACTGTGAATACGAAAGGTCTCTAAAACTCAACTAATAATCCCTCTCCTGGTGCTCCGGTTTGACATTCCAACTGCTTTACTATCAATCTCCCAACTTGGAGAGACAGCCCCTTTAACCTCCTGGTTCTCACAGGTTGCCAATTTGGCAAAGGATGAAAGGGAAGAGGGAGAACCAAAGAGGGAGTAGCTGTTAGGCATTTGGACGGGCATATGTCACTCTTATTTCCAGGGAGGAAGAAGAATTGACCAAAGTCTCAGCCACACACCGAGAACCAGTATATGTTCTGAACCAAAATATTTGACTTGCGTTCAGCTCAGAAAAAACGAGTTAAATATGGAGCTCAGGGGCACAGCAATTCACAAACTGGCAGAGTAATAAAGGGCAACTATCGTCCAAAATTCTGCTGAGGGAAGGCAACGAGGCAAACTTGAAAGGGAGGCAGAATTGCAGGAAACAGATTTCAAGAGGTACGTTGGAATCGCCTTTAAAGCACAGGAAGAGGGGCACAACTTCGACAATGATGCACTTGGCTAAAAAGGGCGTATGCATTTTCTCCTGAATATATTCAGGAGACAACCCATACGCCCTTTTTGGCCAAGCAAGCAAGTGGGCAATGCAAATCTTCACTACAAAGAAGTATCACTTCCCACCAGTCAAAAGGGACATCCACAATATGTGTAAAAACCAGAAAGGCAAAACAGGCCCTGGAGAACAGGGAGCCTTGTTATGCTGATGGGCGGGATGTAAATTGCCAACTGCCTCTCTGGAGGAGAGCACTGTGTTCCCTAAAACAAGTAAACAACAGAGATACAGAGCCAAGGACACTTCCAGTCAAGGGAATATACCTTGGGAAAACTGAAAATCAATAAGACAGAGCCACCCCAAAATTTAGGGCTGCACTGCTTACAAGAACCTCAACTTGGGTACACCTTAAATATCCCAGGAAATATAAAAAAGGTTCAAAAAATTGTGGTACTTACGTATGATGGAATATCCCTCAGCCATGAAATCAATGTCATAAGACCAGTAGCAGCTAAATGAGTGGATTCAGGTACGATGATTCTAAGTGAAATAAATCACACAGAAAAAGAAACGTATCATATGATATCACTTATGAAGATCATGTAAAAATGGCTGCACATGAACTGAGTTAGGAAAGAGAAGAGAGTCTCACATTTAGAAAACACTCTTATGCCTGCTTAAGATTGATGGAGAGGTGGGGTGATGCATAAAACCAGAGTTTGATATATGCACAGGTAGAGTTCCAAGAACCAAGTATGGAATAGACAAGACCTACACCTTCCTCAGGGAAAGGGACTCAAAACCCCATATTTCCCGCAGAGCAATATATCTGACTAGTAAGAATCTTAAAACCTATGTATTGATATGTCTCTTTCAAGGAATCAAGTGCGTCTAGACTGGCATAAACATGGCAGCGAGAATCAGCTCAAACCCACTATAAAAAGGAATTTGAAAAACAAAAAAACAGGGAAATTCTTTATAATTCCTTCAGGGTCTCTGATGAAACCTGGAATGACCCTATCTACAATGACAGCTGCATGTGGCATAAGGCTGGACACATAGGACTGAGAGGATTGGTGAGATTGGGTGAGCAAATGCAGACCCTTTAAAGCAATAATGCATGGCACCCATTCCATGGGTCCCAACTCTCCAGGTTGAAGGGAATATTACTACAGCTATAACATGTATGGGAAACCTAGAGAATGGACACACTGTGAATACGAATAGTCTCTAAAACTCAACGTATAGTCCCTCTCCTGGTGCTCCGGTTTGACTTTCCAACTGCTTTACTATCAATCTCCCAACCTGGAGAGACCGCACCTTTAACCTCCTGTTTCGCACAGGTTGCCAATTTCGCAGAGGATGAATGGGAAGAGGGAGAACCAATGAGAGAGTAGCTGTTAGGCATTTGGACGGGCATATGTCACTCTTATTTCCCGGGAGGAAAAAGAATTGACCAAAGTCTCCGCCACTCACCGGGAACCAGTATATGTCCTGAACCAAAATATTGGACTTGCGTACAGCTCAGAAAAGAACAGTTAAAAAACGGAGCTCAGGGGCACAGCAATTCACAAACTGGCAGAATAATAAAGGACATCTATCGTCCAAAAACCTGTTGAGCTAAGGACACGAGGCAGACTTGAAAGCCAGGCAGAATTGCCGGAAACGGATTTCAAGAGTTACGTTGGAATCACCTTTAAAGCACAGGAAGAGGGGCACAACTTCGACAATGATGCACTTGGCCAAAAAGGGCTTATGCATTTTCTCCTGAGTATATTCAGGAGAAAACGCATACAGTTTTTTTGGCCAAGCAAGCAAGCGTTCATGCAAGTCTGCACTACAAAGAAGTATCATTTCCCACCGGTCCACAGGAACATCGAAAAAATGGGTAAAAACCAGAAATTCAAGACAGGCCCTGGAGAACAGGGAGCCTGGTTATGCTGATGGGCGGGATGTATATTGCCAACTGCCTCTCTGGAGGAGTGCACTGTGTTCCCTAAAAGAAGTAAACAACAGAGCTACAGAGCCAAGGGTACTTTCTGTCTAGGGAATATACCTTGGGAAAACTGAAAATCAATAAGACAGAGCCACCCAAAAATTTAGGCCTGCACTGCTTACAAGAACGTCACCTTGGGTACACCTTAAATATCCCAGGAAATATAAAAATGGTTCAAAAAATTGTGGTACTTACATACGATGGAATATCCCTCAGCCATGAAATCAATGTCATAAGACCAGTAGCAGCAAAATGAGTGGAATCAGGTACGATGATTCTAAGTGAAATAAGTCACACAGAAATAGAAACTTATCATAAGATATCACTTATGAAGATCTTGTAAACATGGCTACACATGAACTGAGTTAGGGAAGAGAACAGAGTCTCACATTTAGAAAACACTCTTATGCCTGCTTAAGGGGGAAGGAGACGTGGGGTGATGCATAAAACAGGAGTTTGATATAAGCACAGGTACTGTTCCAAAAACGAACTATTGAAGACACAAAACCTACACCGTGCTCAGTGAAAGGGACTCGAAACCCCATATTTCCCGCAGAGGAATATATCTGACTAGTAAGAAACTTAAAACCTATGTATTGATATGTCTCCGTAAGGGAATCAAGTGTGTCTAGACTGGTATAAACCTGGCAGTGAGAATCAGCTCAAACCAACTATAAAAAGGAATTTCAAAAACAAAACCAAAAAACAGGGAAATTCTTTACAATTCCTTCAGGGATTCTGAAGAAACCTGGAATGACCCTATCTACAACGACAGCTGGATGTGGCATAAGGCTGGACACATGGGACTGAGAGGATTGGTGAGATTGGGTGAGCAAACACAGACCCTTTAAAGCAATAATGCATGGCACCCATTCCATGGGTCCCAACTCTCCAGGTTGAAGGGAATATTACTACAGCTATAATATGTACGGGAAACCTAGAGAATGGACACACTGTGAATATGAAAGGTTTCTAAATCTCAACGAATAGTCCCTCTCCTGGTGCTCCAGTTGGACTTTCCAACTGCTTTACTATCAATCTCCCAACTTGGAGAGACAGCATCCTTAACTTCCTGGTTCGCACAGGTTTCCAATTTGGCAAAGAATGAAAGGGAAGAGGGAGAAACAATGAGATAGTAGCTGTTATGCATTTGGACGGGCACATGTCACTCTAATTTCCCGGGAGGAAGAAGAATTGACAAAAGTCTCAACCACCCACCGGGAACCAATACAGGTCCTGAACCAAAATATTGGACTTGCGTTCAGCTCAGAAAAAACGAGTTAAAAATGGAGCTCAGGGGCACAGCAATTCACAAACTGGCAGAGTAATAAAGGGCAACTATCGTCCAAAAATATTTTGAGGGAAGGCCACGAGGCAGACTTGAAAGTGAGGCAGAATAGCAGGAATCAGATTTCAAGAGGTACGTAGGAATCACCTGTAAAGCAAAGGAATAGGTGCACAACTTAGACAATGATGCACTTGGCCAAAAAGGGCGAATGCGTTTTGTCCTGAATATATTCAGGAGAAAACGCATACGCCCTTTTTGGCCAAGCAAGCAAGCGGGCAATGCAAAACTGCACTACAAAGAAGTATCACTTCCCACCGGTCAAAAGGGACATCCACAAAATGGGTAAAAACTGGAAAGGCAAGACAGGCCCTGGAGAACAGGGAGCCTTGTTATGCTGATGGGCGGGATGTAAACTGCCAACTGCCTCTCTGGAGGAGTGCATTGTGTTCCCTAAAACAGGTAAACAACAGAGCTACAGAGCCAAGGGCACTACGAGTCTAGGGAATATACCTTGGGAAACCTGAAAATCAGTAAGACAGAGCCACCCCAATATTTAGGGCTGCACTGCTTACAAGAACCTCAACTTGGGTTCACCTAAAGTATCCCAGGAAAGATAAAAATTGTTCAAAAAATTGTGGTGCTTACGTGTGATGGAATATCCCTCAGCCATGAAATCAATGTCATAATACCAGTAGCAGCAAAATGAGTGGATTCAGGTACGATGATTCTAAGTGAAATAAGTCACACAGAAAAAGAAACTTATCATAAGATAATACTTACGAAGATCCTGTAAACATGGCTACACATGAACTGAGTTAGGAAAGAGAAGAGAGTCTCACATTTAGAAAACACTCATATGCCTGCTTAAGGGGGAAGGAGAGGTTGGGTGATGCATAAAACCAGAGTTTGATATAAGCACAAGTACCGTTCAAAAAACCAACTATGGAATAGACAAGACGTACACCTTCCTCAATGAAAGGGACTCAGAACCCCATATTTCCCGCAGAGGAATATATCTGACTAGTAAGAATCTTAAAACCTATGTATTGATAGGTCTCTTTTAGGGAATCAAGTGCGTCTAGACAGGCATAAACTTGGCAGCGAGAATCAGCTCAAACCCATTATAAAAATGAATTTGAAAAACAAAAAAAGGGAAATTCTTTACAATTCCTTCAGGGACTCTGATGAAACCTGTAATGACCCTATCTACAACGACAGCTGCATGTGGCATAAGGCTGGACACATAGGACTGAGAGGATTGGTGAGACTGGGTGAGCAAATGCAGACCCTTTAAAGCAATAATGCATGGCACCCATTACATGGGTCCCAACTCTCCGGGTGGAAGGGAATATTACTACAGCTATAACATGTATGGGAAACCTAGAAAATGGACACACTGTGAATACGAAAGGTTTCTATATCTCAACGAATACTCCCTCTTCTTGTGCTCCAGTTGAACTTTCCAACTGCTTTACTATCAATCTCCCAACTTGGAGAAGACAGCACATTTACCCTCCTGGTTGGCACAGGTTGGCAATTTGACAAAGGATGAAAGGCAAGAGGGAGAACCAATGAGAGAGTAGCTGTTAGGCATTTGGACGGGCACATGTCACTCTTATTTCCTGGGAGGAAGAAGAATTAACCAAAGTCCCAGCCACCCACAGGGAACCAGTGTAGGCCCTGAACCAAAATATTGGACTTGCATTCAGCTCACAAAAAACGAGTTAAAAAATGGAGCTCCGGGGCACAGCAATTCACAAACTGGCAGAGTAATAAAGGACAACTATCATCCAAAAATCTGTTGAGGGAAGGCAACGAAGCAGACTTGAAAGGGAGGCAGAATAGCAGGAAACACATTTCAAGAGGTACGGTGGAATCGCCTTTAAAACACAGGAAGAGGGGCACAATTTCGACAATGATGCACTTGGCCAAAAAGTGCGTATGTGTTTTCTCCTGAGTATATTCAGGAGAAAACGCATACGCCCTTTTTGGCCAAGCAAGCAAGCGGACAATGTAAGTCTGCACTACAAAGAAGTATCACTTCCCACCGGTCCAAAGGGACATCCACAAAAAGGGTAAAAACCCGAAATTCAACACAGGCCCTGGACAACAGGGAGCCTTGTTATGCTGATGGGCGGGATGTAAATTGCCAACTGCCTCTCTGGAGGAGTGCATTGTGTTCCCTAAAACAAGAAAACAACAGAGCTACAGAGCCAAGGACACTTCCAGTCAAGGGAATATACCTTGGGAAAACTGAAAATCAATAAGACAGAACCACCGCAAATTTTAGGGCTGCACTGCTTACAAGAACCTCAACTTGGGTACACCTTAAATATCCCAGGAAATATAAAAATGGTTCAAAAAATTGTGGTACTTATGTACGATGGAATATCCCTCAGCCATGAAATCAATGTCATAAGACCAGTAGCAGCTAAATGAGTGGATTCAGGTACGGTGATTCTAAGTGAAAAAAGTCACACAGAAAAAGAAACTTATCATAAGATATCACTTATGATGATCCTGTAAACATGGATACACATGAACTGAGTTAGGAAAGAGAAGAGAGTCTCACATTTAGAAAACACTCTTATGCCTGCTTAAGGGGGAAGGAGAGGTGGGGTGATGCATAAAACCAGAGTTTGATATAAGCACAGGTACCGTTCCAAAAACCAAGTATGGAATAGACAAGACCTACACCTTCCTCAGTGAAAGGGACTCAAAACCCCATATTTCCCGCAGAGGAATATATCTGACTAGTAAGAATCTTAAAACCTATGTATTGTTATGTCTCCGTAAGGGAATCAAGTGTGTCTAGACTGGCACAAAGATGGCACCGAGAATCAGCTCAAACCCACTATAAAAAGGAATTTCAAAAACAAAATAAAAAAACAGTGAAATTCTTTACAATTCCTTCAGGGTCTCTGATGAAACTTGGAATGACCCTATCTAGAACGACAGCTTGAGGTGTCATAAGGCTGGACACATGGGACTGAGAGGATTGGTGAGATTCGTGAGCAAATGCAGACCCTTTAAAGCAATAATGCATGGCACCCATTCCATGGGTCCCAACTCTCCAGATTGTAGGGAATATTACTACAGCTATAACATGTATGGGAAACCTAGAGAATGGACACACTGTGAATACGAAAGGTTTCTAAATCTCAATGAATAATCCCTCTCCAGGTGCTCCAGTTTGATATTCTAACTGCTTTACTTTCAACCTCCCAACTTGGAGAGAGAGCACCTTTAACCTCCTGGTTCGCACATGTTGCCAATTTGGCAAAGGATGAAAGGGAAGAGGGAGAACCAAAGAGAGAGTAGCTGTTAGGCATTTGGACGGGCATATGTCACTCTTATTACCCGGGAGGAAGAAGAATTGACCAAAGTCTCAGCCATCCACCGGGAACCAGTATAGGTCCTAAACCAAAATATTGGACTTGCGTTCAGCTCACAAAAAACGAGTTAAAAAATGGAGCTATAGGGCAGAGGATTTCACAAACTGGCAGAGTAATAAAGGACAACTATCATCCAAAAATCTGTTGAGGGAAAGCAACGAGGCGGACTTGAAAATGAGGCAGAATACCAGGAAACAGATTTCAAGTGGTACGTTGGAATCGCCTTTAAAGCACAGGAAGAGGGGCACAACTTCGACAATAATGCACTTGGCCAAAAATGGTGTATGTGTTTTCTCCTGGGTATATGCAGGACAAAACGAATACTCCCATTTTGGGCAAGCAAGCAAGCGGACAATGTAAGTCTGCACTACAAAGAAGTATCACTTCCCGCCGGTCCAAAGGGACATCCACAAAAAGGGTAAAAGCAGAAATTCAAGACAGTCCCTGGAGAAAAGGGAGCTTTGTTATGCTGATGGGCGGGATGTAAATTGTCAACTGCCTCTCTGGATTTGTGTATTGTGTTCCTTAAAACAAGTAAACAACAGAGCTACAGAGCCAAGGGCACTTCCAGTCTAGGGAATATACCTTGGGAAAACTGAAAATCAATAAGACAAAGCCACCCCAAAATTTTGGGCTGCACTGCTTACAAGAAACTTAACTAGGGTACACCTTAAGTATCCCAGGAAATATAAAAATGGTTCAAAAAATTGTGGTACTTTCGTACGATGGAATATCCCTCAGCCAAGATATCAATGTAATAAGACCAGTAGCAGCAAAATGAGTGGCTTCAGGTATGATGTTTCTAAGTGAAATAAGTCACACAGAAAAAGAAACGTATCATAAGATATCACTTATGAAGATCCTGTAAACATGGCTACACATGAACTGAGTTAGGAAAGAGAACAGAGTCTCACATTTAGAAAAAACTCTTATGCCTGCTTAAGAGGGAAGGTGAGGTGGGGTGAGGCATAAAACCAGAGTTTCATATAAGCACAGGTATCGTTCCAAAAACCAACTATGGAATAGAGAAGACTTACAACTTCCTCAGTGAAAGGGATTCAAAATCCCACATTTCACACAGAGGAATATATCTGACTAGTAAGAATCTTAAAACCTATGTATTGATATGTCTCCGTAAGGGAATCAATTGTTTCTAGCCTGGCATAATCATGGCAGCGAGAGTCAGCTCAAACTCACTATAAAACGGAATTTCAAAAACAAAACAAAAAAACAGCGAAATTCTTTACAATTCCTTCAGGGTCTCTGATGGAACTTGGAATGACCCTATCTACAATGACAGCTGGAGGTGGCATAAAGCTGGACACATGGGACTGAGAGAATGGGTGAGATTCGTGAGCAAATGCAGACACTTTAAAGCAATAATGCATGGCACCCATTTCATGGGTCCCAACTCTCCAGGTTGAAGGGAATTTTACTACAGCTATAACATGTATGGGAAACCTAGAGAATGGACACACTGTGAATATGAAAGGTTTCTAAAAGTCAACGAATAGTCCCTCTCCTGGTGCTCCAGTTTCACTTTCTAACTGCTATACTATCAGTCTCCCAACTTGGAGAGACAGCACCTTTAACCTCCTAGTTCGCACAGGTTGCTAATTTGCAAAGGATGAAAGGGAAGAGGGAGAACCAATGAGAGAGTAGCTGTTAGGCATTTGAACGGGCACATGTCACTCTTATTTCCCGGGAGGAAGAAGAATTTACCAAAGTCTCAGCCACCCACCCGAAACCAGTATAGGTCCTAAACCAAAATATGGGACTTTTGTTCAGCTCACAAAAAAACGAGTTAAAAAATGGAGCTATAGGACAGAGCAATTCACAATCTTGCAGAGTAATAAAGGACAACTATCATCCAAAAATCTGTTGAGGGAAGGCAACGAGGCGGACTTGAAAGCGAGGCAGAATAGCAGGAAACAGATTTCAAGAGGTACGTTGGAATTGCCTTTAAAGCACAGGAAGAGGGGCACAACTTCGACAATGATGCACATGGCCAAAATGGTGTATGAGTTTTCTCCTGAGTATATTCAAGAGAAAACGCATACGCCCTTTTTGCCAAGCAAGCAAGCGGACAATATAAGCCTGCACTACAAATAAGTGTCACTTCCCACCGGTCCAAAGGGACATCCACAAAAAGGGTATAAA
Source organism: Mesoplodon mirus (assembly GCF_964341445.2). Taxonomy (NCBI): domain Eukaryota; kingdom Metazoa; phylum Chordata; class Mammalia; order Artiodactyla; family Ziphiidae; genus Mesoplodon; species Mesoplodon mirus. The sequence continues at coordinate 1,556,291 of NW_028295715.1, forward strand.
CCAGAAATTCAAGACAGGCCCTTGAGAACAGGGAGCCTTGTTATTCAGAAGGGCGGGATGTAAATTACCAACTGCCTCTCTGGAGGAGTGCATTGTTTTCCCTAAAACAAGTAAACAACAGAGCTACAGAGCTAAGGACACTTCCAGTCTAGGGAATATACCTTGGGAAAACTGAAAATCAATAAGACAGGGCCACCCCGAAATTTAGGGCTGCACTGCTTACAAGAACCTTAACTTGGGTATACCTTAATTATCCAAGGAAATATAAAAATGGTTCAAAAATTGTGGTACTTACGTACAATGGAATATCCATCAGCCATGAAATCAATGTCATAAGACCAGTAGCAGCTAAATGAGTGGCTACAGGTACGATGATTCTAGGTGAAATAAGTCACACAGAAAAATAAACGTATCATAAGATATCACTTAAGAAGTTCCTGTAAACATGGCTACACATGTACTGAGTTAGGAAAGAGAACAGAGTCTCACATTTAGAAAACACTCTTATGCCTGCTTAAGGGGGAAGGAGAGGTGGGGAGATGCATAAACCCAGAGTTTGATATAAGCACAGGTACCGTTCCTAAAACCAACTATGGAATAGACCAGACCTAAACCTTCCTCAGTGAAAGGGACTCAAAACCCCATATTTCCCGCAGAGGAATATATCTGACTAGTAAGAATCTTAAAACCTATGTATTGATATGTCTCCGTAAGGGAATCAAGTGTTTCTAGACTGGCATATTCATGGCAGCGAGAATCAGCTCAAACACACTATAAAAAGGAATTTCTAAAACAAAACAAAAAAACAGGGAAATTCTTTACAATTCCTTCAGGGTCTCTGATATAACTTGGAATGACCCTATCTAGAACGACAGCTGGAGGTGGCATAAGGCTGGACACATGGGACTGAGAGGATTGGTGAGATTCGTGAGCAAATGCAGACCCTTTAAAGCAATAATGCATGGAACCCATTCCATGTGTCCCAACTCTACAGGTTGTAGGGAATATTACTACAGCTATAACATGTATGGGAAACCTAGAGAATGGACACTCTGTGAATACGAAATGTCTCTAAAGCTCAAAGAACAGTCCCTCTCCTGGTGTTCCGCTTTGACTTTCCAACTGCTTTACTATCAATCTCCCAACCTGGAGAGACAGCACCTTTAACCTCCTGTTTCACACAGGTTGCCAATTTGGCAAAGGATGAAACGGAAGAGGGAGAACCATATAGAGAGTAGCTGTTAGGCATTTGGACGGGCACATGTCACTCTTATTTCCCGGGAGGAAGAAGAATTAACCAAAGACTCAGCCAACGACTGGGAACCAGTATACGTCCTGAACCAAAATATGGGACTGGCGTTAAGCTCACAAAAAACGAGTTAAAAAAAGGAGCTATAGGGCAGAGCAATTCACCAACTGGCAGAGTAATAAAGGACAACTGTCATCCAAAAATCTGTTGAGGGAAGGCAACGAGGCAGACTTGAAAGTGAGGCAGAATAGCAGGAAACGGATTTCAAGAGGTATGTTGGAATCGCCTTTAAAGGACAGGAAGAGGGGCACAACTTCGACAATGATGCACTTGTCCAAAAAGGGTGTATGCGTTTTTTCCTGAGTATATTCAGGAGAGAACACATACGCTCTTTTTGGCCTAGCAAGCAAGCGGACAATGTAAGTCTGCACTACAAAGAAGTATCACTTCCCACCTGTCCAAAGGGACATCCACAAAAAGGGTAAAAACCAGAAATTCAAGACAGGCCCTGGAGAACAGGGAGCCTTGTTATGCTGATGGGCGGAATGTAAATTGCCAACTGCCTCTCTGGAGGAGTGCATTGTGTTCCCTAAAACAAGTAAACAACAGAGCTACAGAGCCAAGGGCACTACGAGTCTAGGGAATATACCTTGGGAAAACTGAAAATCAATAAGACAGAGCCACCGCAAAATTTAGGGCTGCACTGCTTACAAGAACCTCAACTTGGGTACACCTCACATATCCCTGGAAATATAAAAATGGTTCAAAAAATTGTGGTACTTACGTACGATGGAATATCCCTCAGCCATGAAATCAATGTCATAAGATCAGTAGCAGCAAATTGAGTGGATTAAGGTTCGATGATTCTAAGTGAAATAAGTCACACAGAAAAAGAAACGTATCATAAGATAACACTTATGAAGATCCTGTAAACATGGCTACACAAGAACTGAGTTAGGAAAGAGAAAAGAGTCTCACATTTAGAAAACACTCTTATGCCTGCTTAAGGGGGAAGGAGAGGTGGGGTGATGCATAAAACCAGAGTTTGATATAAGCACAGGTACCATTCCAAAAACCAAGTATGGAATAGACAAGACCTACACCTTCCTCAGTGAAAGGCACTCAAAACCCCATATTTCCTGCAGAGGAATATATCTGACTAGTAAAAATCTTAAAACCTATGTGTTGATATGTCTCCGTAAGGGAATCATGTGTGTCTAGACTGGCATAAAGATGGCAGCGAGAATCAGCTCAAACCCACTATAAAAAGGAATTTCAAAAACAAAACAGAGAAACAGCGGAATTCTTTCCAATTCCTTCAGGGTCTCTGATGAAACTTGGAATGACCCTATCTAGAACGATAGCTGGAGGTGGCATAAGGCTGGACACATGGGACTGAGAGGATTGGTGAGATTCGTGAGCAAATGCAGACCCTTTAAACAATAATGCATGGCACCCATTCCATGGGTCCCAACTCTCCAGGTTGAAGGGAATATTACTATAGCTATAACATGTACGGGAAACCTAGATAATGGACACTGTGAATACGAAAGCTTTCTAAAACTCAACGAATAGTCCCTCTCCTGATGCTCCGGTTTGACTTTCCAACTGCTTTACTGTCAATCTCCCAACTTGGAGAGACAGCCCATTTAACCTCCTGGTTCGCACAGGTTGCCAAATTGGCAGAGGATCAAAGGGAAGAGGGAGAACAAATGAGAGAGTAGCTGTTAGGCATTTGGACAGGCACATGTCACTCTAATTGCCCGGCAGGAAGAATAATTATCCAAAGTCTCAGGCACTCACCGGGATCCAGTATAGGTCCTGAACCAAAAATTTGGACTTGCTTTCAGCTCAAAAAAACGAGATGAAAAATGGAGCTCAGGGGCAGAGCAATTCACAAACTGGCAGAGTAATAAATGCCAACTATGTTCCAGAAATCTGTTGAGTGAAGGCAGTGAAGTGAACCCGAAAATCAGGCCGAATAGCAGGAAACAGATTTCAAGAGGTATGTTGGAATCGTCTGTAAAGCAGAGGAAGAGGGGCACAACTTCGACAATGATGCACTTGGCCAAAAAGGGCGTATGCATTTTCTCCTGAATATATGCAGGAGAAAACACATACGCACTTTTTGGCCAAGCAAGCAAGCGGGCAATGCAAATCTGCACTACAAAGAAGTATCACTTCCCACCGGTCAAAAGGGACATTCACAAAATGGGTAAAAACAAGAAAGGCAAGACAGGCCTTGGAGAACAGGGAGCCATGTTTTGCTGATGGGCGGGATGTAAGTTGTCAACTGCCTCTCTGGAGGAGTGCATCGTGTTCCCTAAAACAAGTAAACAACAGAGCTACAGAGCCAAGGGCACTTCCAGTCTAGGGAATATACCTTGGGAAAACTGAAAATCAATAAGAGAGAGCCAGTCCACAATTTAAGGCTGCACTGCTTACAAGAACCTCAACTTGGGTACACCTTAAGTATCCCAGGAAAGATAAAAATGGTTCAAAAAATTGTGGTACTTACGTATGATGGAATATCCCTCAGCCATGAAATCAATGTCATAAGACCAGTAGCAGCAAAATGAGTGGATTCAGGTACGATGAATCTAAGTGAAATAAGTCACACAGAAAAAGAAACGTATCATAAGATATCACTTATGAAGATCCTGTAAAAGTGGCTACACATGAACTGAGTTAGGAAAGAGAAGAGAGTCTCATATTTAGAAAACACTCTTATGCCTTCTTAACGGGGAAGGAGATGTGGGGTGATGCATAAAACCAGAGTTTGATATAAGCACAGGTTCCTTTCCCAAAACCAACTATGGAATAGACAAGACCTACACCTTCCTCAGTGAAACGGACTCAAAACCCCATATCTCCCGCAGAGGAATATATCTGACTATTAAGAATATTAAAACCTGTGTATTGACATGTCTCCATAAGGCAATCAAGTGTGTCTAGACTGGCATAATCATGGCAGCGAGAATCAGCTCAAACCCACTATAAAAAGGAATTTCAAAAACAAACCAAAAAAACAGGGAAATTCTTTACAATTCCTTCAGGGTCTCTGATGAAACCTGGAATGACACTATCTACAACGACAGCTGGATGTGGCAGAAGGCTGGACGCATGGGACTGAGAGGATTGGTGAGATTGGGTGAGCAAATGCAGACTCTTTCAAGCAATAATGCTTGGCACCCTTTCCATGGGTCCCAACTCTCCAGGTTGAAGGGAATATTACTACTGCTATAACATGTATGGGAAACCTAGAGAATGGACACACTGTGAATACAAAATGTTTCTAAAACTCAATGAATAGTCCCCCTCCTGGTGGTCCAATTTGACTTTCCAACTGCTTTACTATCAATCTCCCAACTTGGAGAGACAGCACCTTTAACCTCCTGGTTTGCACAGGTTGCCAATTTGGCATAGTATGAAAGGGAAGAGGGAGAACCAATGAGAGAGTAGCTGTTAGGCTTTTGGATGGGCACATGTCACTCTTATTTCCCCGGAGGAAGAAGATTTACCCAAAGTCTCAGCCAGCCACCGCGAACCAGTATAGGTCCTGAACCAAAATATTGGACTTTCGTTCAGCTCACAAAAAACTAGTTACAAAATGGAGCAAAGGGGCACAGCAATTCACAAACTGGCAGAGTAATAAAGGGCAACTATCATCCAAAAATCTGTTGAGGGAAGGCATCGAGGCGAACTTTAAAGGGAGGCAGAATAGCAGGAAACACATTTCACGAGGTACTTTCGAATCACCTTTAAATCACAGGAATAGGGGCACAACTTCGACAATGATGCACCTGGCCAAAAAGGGCGTATGAGTTTTCTCCTGAATATATTCAGGAGAAAACGCATACGCCCTTTCTGGCCAAGCAAGCAAGCGGGCAATGCAAATCAGCACTACAAAGAAGTGTCAATTCCCACCCGTCAAAAGGGACATCCACATAATGGGTAAAAACCAGAAAGGCAAGACAGGCCCTGGAGAACAGGGAGCCTTGTTATGCTGATGGGCCTGAAGTAAATCGCCAAGTGCCTCTCTAGAGGAGTGCATTGTGTTCCCTAAAAGAAGTAAACAACAGAGCTACAGAGCCAAGGGAACTTTGAGCCTAGGGAATATACCTTGGGAAAAGTGAAAATCAATAAGATAGAACCACCCCAAAATTTAGGCCTGCACTGCTTACAAGAACCTCAACTTGCGTACACCTTAAGAATTCCAGGAAAGATAAAAATGGTTCAAAAAATTATGGTACTTACGTACGATGGAATATCCCTCAGCCATGAAATCAATGTTATAAGACCAGTAGCAGCAAAATGAGTGGATTCTGGTATGATGATTCTAAGTGAAATAAGTCACACTGAAAAAGAAAGATATCAAAAGATATCACTTATGAAGATCCTGTAAACATGGCTACACATGAACTGAGTTAGGAAAGAGAACAGAGTCTCACATTTAGAAAACACTTTTTTGCCTTCTTAAGGGGGAAGGAGAGGTAGGGTGATGCATAAAACCAGAGTTTGATATAAGCACAGGTTCCTTTCCCAAAACCAACTATGGAATAGACAAGACCTACACCTTCCTCAGTGAAAGGGACTCAAAATCCCATATTTCCCAAAGAGGAATATATCTGACTATTAAGAATCTTAAAACCTGTGTATTGATATGTCTCCATAAGGCAAACAAGTTTGTCTAGACTGGCATAATCATGGCAGCGAGAATCAGCTGAAACCCACTATAAAAAGGAATTTCAAAAACAAACCAAAAAAAACAGGGACATTCTTTACTATTCCTTCAGGGTCTCTGATAAAACCTGGAATGACACTATCTACAACGACAGCTGGATGTGGCATAAAGCTGGACACATGGAACTGAGAGGATTGGTCAGATTGGGTGAGCAAATGCAGACACTTTAAAGCTATAATGCATGGCACCCATTCCATGGGTCCCAACTCTCCAGGTTGAAGGGAATATTACAACAGCTATAACGTGTATGGGAAACCTAGAGAATGACACACTGTGAATACAAAATATTTCTAATTCTCAATGAATAGTCCCTCTCCTGGTGCTCCAATATGACTTTCCAACTGCTTTACTATCAATCTCCCAACTTGGAGAGACAGCACCTTTAACCTCCTAGTTCGCGCAGGTTGCCAATTTGGCATAGAATGAAAGGGAAGAGGGAGAACCAATGAGAGAGTAGCTGTTAGGCATTTGGATGGGCACATGTCACTCTTATTTCTCGGGAGGAAGAAGAATTAACCAAAGTCTCAGCCACACACCGAGAACCAGTATATGTTCTGAACCAAAATATTTGACTTGCGTTCAGCTCAGAAAAAACGAGTTAAATATGGAGCTCAGGGGCACAGCCATTCACAAACTGGCAGAGTAATAAAGGGCAACTATCGTCCAAAATTCTGCTGAGGGAAGGCAACGAGGCAAACTTGAAAGGGAGGCAGAATTGCAGGAAACAGATTTCAAGAGGTACGTTGGAATCGCCTTTAAAGCACAGGAAGAGGGGCACTACTTCGACAATGATGCACTTGGCTAAAAAGGGCGTTTGCATTTTCTCCTGAATATATTCAGGAGAAAATGCATACGCCCTTTTTGGCCAAGCAAGCAAGTGCGCAATGCAAATCTTAACTACAAAGAAGTATCACTTCCCACCGGTCGAAAGGGACATCCACAAAATGGGTAAAAACCAGAAAGGCAAGACAGGCCCTGGAGAACAGGGAGCCTTGTTATGCTGATGGGCGGGATGTAAATTGCCAACTGCCTCTCTGGAGGAGAGCATTGTGTTCCCTAAAACAAGTAAACAACAGAGCTACAGAGCCAAGGACACTTCCAGTCAAGGGAATATACCTTGGGAAAACTGAAAATCAATAAGTCAGAAACTCCCCAAAATTTAGGGCTGCACTGCTTACAAGAACCTCAACTTGGGTACACCTTAAATATCCCAGGAAATATAAAAAAGGTTCAAAAAATTGTGGTACTTACGTATGATGGAATATCCCTCAGCCATGAAATCAATGTCATAAGACCAGTAGCAGCAAAATGAGTGGATACAGGTACGATGATTCTAAGTGAAATAAGCCACACAGAAAAAGAAACGTATCATAAGATATCACTTATGAAGATCCTGTAAACATGGCTACACATGAACTGAGTTAGGAAAGAGAAGAGAGTCTCACATTTAGAAAACACTCTTATGCCTGCTTAAGAAGGATGGAGAAGTGGGGTGATGCATAAAACCAGAGTTTGATATATGCACAAGTAGAGTTCCATAAACCAAGTATGGAATAGACAAGACCTACACCTTCTTCAGGGAAAGGGACTCAAAACCCCATATTTCCGGCAGAGGAATATATCTGACTAGTAAGAATCTTAAAACCTATGTATTGATATGTCTCTTTCAGGAAATCAAGTGTGTCTAGACTGGCATACACATGGCAGCGAGAATCAGTTCAAACCCACTATAAAAAGGAATTTGAAAAACAAAAAACGGAAATTCTTTATAATTCCTTCAGGGTCTCTGATGAAACCTGGAATGACCCTATCTACAATGACAGCTGCATGTGGCATAAGGCTGGACACTTGGGACTGAGAGGATTTGTGAGATTGGGTGAGCAAATGCACACCCTTTAAAGCAATAATGCATGGCACCCATTCCATGGGTCCCAACTCTCCAGGTTGAAGGGAATATTACTACAGCTATAACATGTATAGGAAACCTAGAGAATGGACACACTGTGAATACGAGTAGTCTCTAAAACTCAACGTATAGTCCCTCTCCTGGTGCTCCAGTTTGACTTTCCAACTGCTTTACTATCAATCTCCCAACCTGGAGAGACCGCACCTTTAACCTCTGTTTCACACAGGTTGCCAATTTCACAGAGGATGAATGGGAAGAGGGAGAACCAATGAGAGAGTAGCTGTTAGGCATTTGGACGGGCATATGTCACTCTTATTTCCCGGGAGGAAGAAGAATTGACCAAAGTCTCCGCCACCAACCGGGAACCAGTATATGTCCTGAACCAAAATATTGGACTTGCGTACAGCTCAGAAAAAAAACAGTTAAAAAACGGAGCTCAGGGGCACAGCAATTCACAAACTGGCAGAGTAATAAAGGACAACTATCGTCCAAAAACCTGTTGAGCGAAGGACACGAGGCGGACTTGAAAGCCAGGCAGAATTGCCGGAAACGGATTTCAAGAGTTACGTTGGAATCACCTTTAAAGCACAGGAAGAGGGGCACAACTTCGAAAATGATGCACTTGGCCAAAAAGGGCTTATGCATTTTTTCCTGAGTATATTCAGGAGAAAACGCATACAGTTTTTTTGGCCAAGCAAGCAAGCGTTCAGGCAAGTCTGCACTACAAAGGAGTATCATTTCCCACCGGTCCACAGGAACATCGAAAAAATGGGTAAAAACTAGAAATTCAAGACAGGCCCTGGAGAACAGGGAGCCTTGTTATGCTGATGGGCGGGATGGAAATTGCCAACTGCCTCTCTGGAGGAGTGCACTGTGTTCCCTAAAACAAGTAAACAACAGAGCTACAGAGCCAAGGGCACTTCCATTCTAGGGAATATACCTTGGGAAAACTGAAAATCAATAAGATAGAACCACCCCAAAATTTAGGCCTGCACTGCTTACAAGAACCTCAACTTGCGTACACCTTAAATATCCCAGGAAATATGAAAATGGTTCAAAAAATTGTGGTACTTTCATACGATGGAATATCCCTCAGACATGAAATCAATGTCATAAGACCAGTAGCAGCAAAATGAGTGGATTCAGGTACGATGATTCTAAGTGAAATATGTCACACAGAAAAAGAAACTTATCATAAGATATCACTTATGAAGATCCTGTAAACATGGCTACACATGAACTGAGTTAGGGAAGAGAAGAGAGTCTCACATTTAGAAAACACTCTTATGCCTGCTTAAGTGGGAAGGAGACGTGGGGTGATGCATAAAACCCGAGTTTGATATAAGCACAGTTACCGTTCCAAAAACCAACTATGGAATAGAGAAGACCTACAACTTCCTCACTAAAAGGGACTCAAAACCCCATATTTTCCGCAGAGGTATATATCTGACTAGTAAGAATCTTAAAACCTATGTATTGATATGTCTCCATAAGGGAATCAAGTGTGTCTAGACTGGCATAAACATGGCAGTGAGAATCAGCTCAAACACACTATGAAAAGGAATTTGAAAAACAAAAAAAAAAAAAAGGGAAATTCTATACAATTCCTTCAGGGTCTCTGATGAAACCTGGAATGACCCTATCTACAATGACAGCTGGAGGTGGCATAAGGCTGGACACATGGGACTGAGAGGATTGGTGAGATTGGGTGAGCAAAAGCATACTCTTTATAGCAGTAATGCATGGCACCCGTTCCATGGGTCCCAACTCTCCAGGTTGAAGGGAATATTAGTATAGCTATAACATGTATGGGAAACCTAGAGAATGGACACACTGTGAATACGAAAGGTTTCTAAAACTCAACGAATTGTCCCTCTCCTTGTGCTCCAGTTTGACTTTCCAACTGCTTTACTATCAATCTCCCAACTTGGAGACACAGAACTTTTAACCTCCTGGTTCACTCAGGTTGCCAATTTGGCAAAGGATGAAAGGGAAGAGGGAGAACCAATGAGAGAGTAGCTGTCAGGCATTTGGACGGGCACATGTCACTCTTATTTCCCGTGAGGAAGAAGAATTAACCAAAGTCTCAGCCACGCACCGAAAACCAGTATAGGTTCTGAAAAAAAATATTGAACTGGCGTTCAGCTCACAAAAAACGAGTTACTAAATGGAGCTCAGGGGCACAGCAATTCACAAACTGGCAGAGTAATAAAGGACAACTATCGTCCAAAAATCTGTTGAGGGAAGGCAACGAGGCGGACTTATACACGAGGCAGAATAGCAGGAAACAGATTTCAAGAGGTACGTTGGAATCACCTTTAACGCACAGGAATAGGGGCACAACTTCGACAATGATGCACTTGGCCAAAAAGGGCGTATGCGTTTTCTCCTGAATATATTCAGGAGAAAACGCATACGCCCTTTTTGGCCAAGCAAGCAAGCGGGCAATGCAAATCTGCACTACAAAGAAGTATCACTTCCCACTGGTCATTAGGGGCATCCACAAAATGGGTAAAAACCAGGAAGGCAAGACAGACCATGGAGAACAGGGAGCCTTTTTATGCTGATGGGCGGGATGTAAATTGCCAACTGCCTCTCTGGAGGAGTGCATTGTGTTCCCTAAAACAAATAAACAACAGAGCTACAGAGCCAAGGGCACGTCGAGTCTAGGGAATATACCTTGGGAAAAATGAAAATCAATAAGACAGAGCCACCCCAAAATTTAGGACTGCACTGCTTACAAGAACCTCAACTTGGGTACACCTTACATATCCCTGGAAATATAAAAATGGTTCAAAAAATTGTGGTACTTACGTATGATGGAATATCCCTCAGCCATGAAATCAATGTCATAAAACCAGTAGCAGCAAAATGAGTGGATTCAGGTACAATGATTCTAAGTGAAATATATCACACAGAAAAAGAAACTTATCATAAGATATCACTTATGAAGATCCTGTAAACATGGCTACACATGAACTGAGTTAGGAAAGAGAACAGAGTCTCACATTTAGAAAACACTCTTATGCCTTCTTAAGGGGGAAGGAGAGGTGGGGTGATGCATAAAACCAGAGTTTGATATAAGCACAGGTACCGTTCCAAAAACCAACTATGGAATAGACAAGACCTACACCTTCCTCAGTGAAAGGGACTCATAATCCCATATTTCCCACAGAGGAATATATCTGACTAGTAAGAAACTTAAAACCTATGTACTGATATGTCACCATAAGGGAATCAAGTGTGTCTAGACTGGCATAAACATGGCAGCGAGAATCAGCTCAAACCCAATCTAAAAAGGAATTTCAAAAACGGAACAAAAAAACAGGGAAATTTTTTACGATTCCTTCAGGGTCTCTGATGAAACCTGGAATGACCCTATCTACAATGACAGCTGGATGTGGCATAAGGCTGGACACATGGGACTAAGAGGATTGGTGAGATTGGGTGAGCAAAAGCATACCCTTTATAGCCGTAATGCATGGCACCCGTTCCATGGGTCCCAACTCTCCAGGTTGAAGGGAATATTAGTATAGCTATAACATGTATGGGAAATCTAGAGAATGGACACACTGTGAATATGAAAGGTTTCTAAAACTCAACGAATAGTCCCTCTCCTTGTGCTCCAGTTTGACTTTCCAACTGCTTTACTATCAATCTCCCAACTTGGAGACACAGAACCTTTAACCTCCTGGTTTGCACAGGTTGCCAATTTGGCAAAGGATGAAAGGGAAGAGGGAGAACCAATGAGAGAGTAGCTGTCAGGCATTTGGACGGGCACATGTCACTCTTATTTCCCGTGAGGAAGAAGAATTAACCAAAGTCTCAGCCACGCACCGAAAACCAGTATAGGTTCTGAAAAAAAATATTGAACTTGCGTTCAGCTCACAAAAAACGATTTACAAAATGGAGCTCAGGGGCACAGCAATTCACAAACTGGCAGAGTAATAAAGGGCAACTATCGTCCAAAAATCTGTTGAGGGAAGGCAACGAGGCGGACTTATAAGCGAGGCAGAATAGCAGGAAACAGATTTCAAGAGGTACGTTGGAATCACCTTTAACACACAGGAATAGGGGCACAACTTCGACAATGATGCACTTGGCCAAAAAGGGCGTATGCGTTTTCTCCTGAATATATTCAGGTGAAAACGCATACGCCATTTTTGGCCAAGCAAGCAAGCGGGCAATGCAAATCTGCACTACAATGAAGTATCACTTCCCACCGGTCATTAGGGGCATCCACAAAATGGGTAAAAACCAGAAAGGCAAGACAGACCATGGAGAACAGGGAGCCTTTTTATGCTGATGGGCGGGATGTAAATTGCCAACTGCCTCTCTGGAGGAGTGCATTGTGTTCCGTAAAACAAATAAACAACAGAACTACAGAGCCAAGGGCACTTCGAGTCTAGGGAATATACCTTAGGAAAACTGAAAATCAATAAGACAGAGCCACCCCAAAATTTAGGCCTGCAATGCTTACAAGAACCTCAACTTGGGTTCACCTTACATATCCCTGGAAATATAAAAATGTTTCAAAAAATTGTGGTACTTACGTACGATGGAATATCCCTCAGCCATGAAATCAATGTCATAAAACCAGTAGCAGCAAAATGAGTGGATTCAGGTACGATGATTCTAAGTGAAATAAGTCACACAGAAAAAGAAGCTTATCATAAGATATCATTTATGAAGATCCTGTAAACATGGCTACACATGAACTGAGTTAGGAAAGAGAACAGAGTCTCACATTTAGAAAACACTCTTAAGCCTGCTTAAGGGGGAAGGAGAGGTGGGGTGTTGCATAAAACCAGAGTTTGATATAAGCACATGTACCGTTCCAAAAACCAACTATGGAATAGACAAGACCTACACATTCCTCAGTGAAAGGGACTCAAAATACCATATTTCACACAGAGGAATATATCCGGCTAGTAAGAAACTTAAAACCTATGTACTGATATGTCACCATAAGGGAATCAAGTGTGTCTAGACTGGCATAAACATGGCAGCGAGAATCAGATCAAACGCAATCTAAAAAGGAATTTCAAAAACAAAACAAAAAAACAGGGAAATTCTGTACAGTTCCTTCAGGGTCTCTATTGAAACCTGGAATGACCCTATCTACAATGACTGCTGGATGTAGAATAATGCTGGACACATGGGACTGAGAGGATTGGTGAGATTGGTTGAGCAAACGCAGACAATTTAAAACAATAAAGCATGGCACCCATTCCATGGGTCCCAACTCTCCAGGTTGAAGGGAATATTACTACAGCTATAACATGTATGGGAAACCTAGAGAATGGACACACTGTGAATACGAAAGGTTTCTAAAACTCAACGAATAGTCCCTCTCTTGGTGCTCCCGTTTGACTTTCCAACTGCTTTACTATCAATCTCCCAACTTGTAGAGACAGCACCTTTAAACTCCTGGTTCGCACAGATGGCCAATTTGGCAGAGGATGAAAGGGAATAGGGAGAACCAATGAGAGAGTAGCTGTTAGGCATTTGGACCGGCACATGTCACTCTTAGTTCCCGGGAGGAAGAAGAGTTAACCAAAGTCTGAGCCACCCACCGAAAACCAATATATGTCCTGAACCAAAATATTGCACTTGCATTCAGCTCACAAAAAACTAGTTAAAAAATGGAGCTCAGGGGCCCAGCAATTCACAAACTGGCAGAGTAATAAAGGGCAACTATCGTCCAAAATACTGTTGAGGGGAGGCAATGAGGCGGACTTGAAAGCGAGGCAGAATAGCAGGAAACAGATTTCAAGAGGTACATTGGAATCGCCTTTAAAGCACAGGAAGAGGGGCACAACTTCGACAATGATGCACTTGGCCAAAAAGGGCGAATGCGTTTTCTCCTGAATATATTCAGGAGAAAACGCATACGCCCTTTTTGGCCAAGCAAGCAAGCGGGCAATGCAAATCTGCACTACAAAGAAGTATCACTTCCCACCGGTCATTAGGGGCATCCACAAAATGGGTAAAAACCAGAAAGGCAAGACAGGCCCTGGAGAACAGGGAGCCTTTTTATGCTGATGGGCGGGATGTAAATTGCCAAATGCCTCTCTGGAGGAGTGCACTGTGTTCCCTAAAACAAGTAAACAACAGAGCTACAGAGCCAAGGGCATTTCGAGTCTAGGGAATATACCTTGGGAAAACTGAAAATCAATAAGACAGAACCACCCCAAAATTTAGGGCTGCAGTGCTTACAAGAACCTCAACTTGGGTACTCCTTACATATCCCTGGAAATATCAAAATGGTTCAAAAAATTGTGATACTTACGTACGATGGAATATCCCTCAGCCTTGAAGTCAATGTCATAAGACCAGAAGCAGCAAAATGAGTGGATTCTGGTACGATGATTCTAAGTGAAATAAGTCACACAGAAAAAGAAACGTATCATAAGATATCACTTATGAAGATCCTGTAAACATGGCTACACATGAACTGAGTTAGGAAAGGGAACAGAGTCTCACATTTAGAAAACACTCTTATGCCTGCTTAAGGGGGAAGGAGAGGTGGGGGGATGCATAAAACCAGAGTTTGATATAAGCACAGGTACCGTTCCATAAACCAACTATGGAATAGACAAGACCTACACCTTCCTCAGTGAAAGGGACTCAAAACCCCATATTTCCCGCAGAGGAATATATCTGACTAGTAAGAATCTTAAAACCTATGTATTGATATGTCTCCGTAAGGGAAACAAGTGTTTCTATACTGGCATAAACATGGCAGTGAGAATCAGGTCAAACCCACTATAAAAAGGAATTTCAAAAACAAAACAAAAAAACAGGGAAATTCTTTACAATTTCTTCAGGGTCTCTGATGAAACCTGGAATGACCCTATCTAGAACGACAGCTGGAGGTGGCATAAGGCTGGACACATGGGACTGAGAGGACTGGTGAGATTGGGTGAGCAAATGCAGACCCTTTAAAGCAATAATTCATGGCACCCATTCCATGGGTCCCAACTCTCCAGGTTGAAGGGAATATTACTACAGCTATAACATGTACGGGAAACCTAGAGAATGGACACACTGTGAATACGAAATGTCTCTAAAACTCAACGAATAGTCCCTGTCCTGGCGCTCCGGTTTGAATTTCCAACTGCTTTACTATCAATCTCTCAATCTGGAGAGACAGCACATTTAACCTCCTGTTTTGCACAGGTTGCCAATTTCACAGAGGATGAATGGGAAGAGGGAGAACCAATGAGAGAGTAGCTGTTAGGTATTTGGACGGGCATATGTCACTCTTATTTCCTGGGAGGAAGAAGAATTGAACAAAGTCTCAGCCACCCACCGGGAACCAGGTCCTGAATCAAAATATTGGACTTGCGTTCAGCTCAGAAAAAACGAGTTAGAAAATGGAGCTCAGGGGCCCAGCAATTCACAAACTGGCAGAGTAATAAAGGGCAACTATCGTCCAAAAATCTGTTGAGGGAAGGCAACGAGGTGGACTTGAAAGCGAGGCAGAATAGCAAGAAACAGATTTCAAGATGTACGTTCGAATCGCCTTTAAAGCACAGGAAGAGTGTCACAACTTCGACAATGATACACTTGGCCAAAAAGGGCGTATGTGATTTCTCCTGAATATATTCAGGAGAAAACGTATACGCCCTTTTTGGCCAAGCAAGCAAGCGGGCAATGCAAATCTGCACTACAAAGTAGTATCACTTCACACCGGTCAAAGGGGACATCGGAAAAATGTGTAAAAATCAGAAAGGCAAGACAGGCCCTGGAGAACAGGGAGCGTTGTTATGCTGAAGGAAGGCATGTAAATTTCCAACTGCCTCTCTGCAGGAGTGCATTGTGTTCCGTAAAACAAGTAAACAACAAATCTACAGAGCCAAGGGCACTTCCAGTCTAGGGAATATACCTTGGGAAAACTGAAAATCAATAAGACAGAGCCACCCCAAAATTTAGGGCTGCACTGCTGACAAGAACCTCAACTTGGGTACACCTTACATATTCCGTGAAAGATAAAAATGGTTCAAAAAATTGTGGTACTTACGTTATGATGGAATATCCCTCAGCCATGAAATCAATGTCATAAGACCAGTAGCAGCAAAAT
This sequence comes from Mesoplodon mirus, assembly GCF_964341445.2. Lineage (NCBI taxonomy): Eukaryota > Metazoa > Chordata > Mammalia > Artiodactyla > Ziphiidae > Mesoplodon > Mesoplodon mirus. Next base: position 1,572,276 of record NW_028295715.1, read on the forward strand.
GAATGGATTCAGATATGATGATTCTAAGTGAAATAAGTCACACAGAAAAAGAATCTTATCATAAGATATCACTTATGAAAATCCTGTAAACATGGCTACACATGAACTGAGTTAGGAAAGAGAACAGAGTCTCACATTTATAAAACACTCTTACGCCTGCTTAAGGGGGAAGGAGAGGTGGGGTGTTGCATAAAACCAGAGTTTGATATAAGTACAGGCACCATTCCAGAAACCCAATACAGAATACACAAAATCTACACCTTCCTCACTGAAAGGTTATCAAGACCCCATACTTCACACAGAGGAATATATCTGACTAGTAAGAATCTTAAAACCTATGTATTGATATATCACCATAAGGGAACCAAGTGTGTCTAGACTGGCATAAACACGGCAGTGAGAATCAGCTCAAACCCACTATAAAAAGGAATTTCAAAAACAAAACAACAAAACAGGGAAATTCTTTACAATTCCTTCAGGGTCTCTGATGAAACCTTGAATGACCCTGAGTACAACGACAGCTGGATGTGGCATAAGGCTGGACACTTGGGACTGAGAGGATTCGTGAATTTGGGTTAGCAAATGCAGACCCTTCAAACCAATAATGCGTGGCACCCATTCCATGGTTCCCAACTCTCGATGTTGAAGGGAATATTACTACAGCTATAACATGTACAGGAAACCAAGAGAATGGACACACAGTGAATATGAAAGTTTTCTAAAACCCAACTAATTGTCCCTCTCCTGGTGCTCCGTTTTGACTTTCCAACTGCTTAACTATCAATCTCCCAACTTGGAGAGACAGCCCCTTTAACCTCCTGGTTTGCTCAGGTTGCCAATTTGGAAGAGGATGAAAGGGAAAAGGGGGAACCAATGAAAGAGTAGCTGTTAGGCATTGGGACGGGCACATGCCACTCTAAATTCCCGGCAGGAAGAAGAATTATCCAAAATCTCAGCCACCCGCCGTGAACAATTATAGGTCCTGAACCAAAATTTTGGACTTGTGGTCAGCTCACAAAAAACGAGTTAGAAAATGGAGCTCAAGGGCACAGCAATTCACAAACTGGCACAGTAATAAAGGACAACTATCATCCAAAAAATCTGTCAAGGGAAGGCAACGAGGCGACCTTCTAAGCGAGGCAGAATAGCAGGAAACAGATTTCAAGTGGTTCGTTGGAATCACCTGTAAAGCACAGGCAGAGGGGCACAACTTCGAAAATGATGCACTTGGCCAAAAAGGGCGTATGCGTTTTCTCCTGAATATATTCAGGAGAAAACGCATACGCCCTTTTTGCCAAGCATGCAAGTGGGCAATGCAAATCTGCACAGCAAAATAGTATCAATTCCCACCAGTCAAAAGGGACATCCACAAAATGTGTAAAAACCAGAAATCCTAGAGAGGCCCTGGAGAACATGGAGCCTTGTTATGCTGATGGGCGGGATGTAAATTGCCAACTGCCTCTCTGGAGGAGTGCATTGTGTTCCTTAAAACAAGTAAACAACAGAGCTACAGAGCCAAGGGGACTTCCAGTCTAGGGAATATACCTTGGGAAAACTGAAAATCAATAAGATAGAGCCACCCCAAAATTTAGGGCTGCACTGCTTACAAGAATCTCAAATTGAGTACTCTCTAAATATCCCGGGATAGATAAAAATGATTCAAAAAATTGTGGTACTTATGTACGATGGATTATCCCTCAGCCATGAAATCAATGTCATAATGCCAGTAACAGGAAAATGAATGGATTCAGGTACAATGATTCTAAGTGAAATAAGTCACACTGAAAAACAAACTTATCATAAGATAGCACTTATGAATTTTCTGTAACATGGCTACACGTGAACTGAGTTAGGAAAGGGAACAGCGTCTCATATTTAGAAAACACACTTATGCCTGCTTAAGGAGGAAGGAGAGGTGGGGTGATGCATAGAACCAGAGTTTGATATTAGTACAAGTACCATTCCAAAATCAAAATACGGAATAGACAAGACCTATACCTTCATCAGTGAAAGGGACGCAAAACCCAATATTCTGCACAGAGGTATATATCTGACTAGTAAGAATCTTAAAACCTATGTATTGATATGTCACCGTAAGGGAATCAAGTGTGTCTAGACTGGCATAAACATGGCAGTGCGAATCAGCTGAAACCCAGTACAAAAAGAAATTTCAAATACAAAACAAAAAAAAACAGGGAAAATCTTTACAATTCCTTCAGGGGCTCTGATGAAACCTGGAATGACCCTACCTACAACGAGAGCTGGATGTGGCATAAAGCTGGACACTTGAGACTGAGAGGTTTGGTGAGACTGGGTGAGCAAATGCAGACCCTTTAAATCAATAATATGTGGCACCCATTCCATGTGTCCCAACTCTCCTTGTGTAAGGGAATATTACTATAGCCATAACATTTACGGGAAACCTAGAGAATGGACACACAGTGAATAGGAAAGTTTCTAAAACTCAACTTATAGTCCCTCTCCTTGTTCTCCAGTTTGACCTTCCAATGGCTTTACTATCAATCTCCCAACTTGGAGCAATAGCCCGTAAAACTTCCTGGTTCGCACAGGTTGCCAATTTGGCAAAGGATGAAAGGGAAGAGGGAGAACCAATGAGAGAGTAGCTGTTAGCCATTTGGACAGGTACATGTCACTTTAATTGCCCGGCAGGAAGTAGAATTAACCAATGTCTCAGCCACCCGCCGGGAACCAGTATAGGTTTTGAACCATAATTTTGGATTTGCTGTCAGCTCACAAAAACGAGTTGAAAAATGGAGCTCAGGGGCACAGCAATTTACAAACTGGCAGAATAATAGAGGACAACTATCGTCCAAAAATCTTTTGAGGGAAGGCAGAGAGGCGGACTTTAAAACGAGGCAGAATAGCAGGAAACAGATTTCAAGAGGTACGTTGGAATCACCTTTCAAGCACAGGAAGAGGGGCACAACTTCGACAATGATGCACTTGCCAAAAAGGGTGTATGCGTTTTCTCCCGAGTATATTCAGGAGAAAATGCATACGCCATTTTTGGCCAAGCAAGCAAGCAGCAATGCAAATCTGCACTACAAAGAAGTATCCCTTCCCACCGGTCAAAAGGGACATCCACAAAATGTGTAAAAACCAGAAAGGCAAGAGAGGCCCTGGAGATCAGGGAGCCTTGTTATGCTGATGGGCGGGATGTAAGTTGCCAAATGCCTCTCTGGAGGAGTGCATTGTGTTCCCTAAAACAAGTAAACAACAGAGCTACACAGCCAAGGGCAGTTCCAGTCTAGGGAATATACCTTGGGAAAACTGAAAATCAATAAGACAGAGCCACCCTAATATTTAGCGCTGCACTGCTTACAAGAACCTCAACTTGGGTACACCTTAAGTATCCCAGGAAAGACAAAAATGGTTCAAGATATTGTGGTACTTACGTACGATGGAATATCGCTCAGCCATGAAATCAATGTCATAAGGCCAGTAGCAGCAAAAAGAGTGGATTCAGCTACGATGATTCTAAGGGAAATAAGTCACACAGAAAAAGAAACTTATCATAAGATATCACTTATGAAGGTCCTGTAAACATGGCTACACATGAATTGAGTTAGGAAAGTTTACAGTGTAACTAATCTTATCATAAGTTATCACTCATAGCGGGAATGTACACATGACTACACATGAACTGAATTACAAACACAACAGAGTCACACATTTAGAAAACATCTTCTGCCTGCTTAGTGGGAAAGCCGAGGTGGGGTGATGAATAAAACCACAGTTTTAAATTAGCACAGATACCGTTATATAAACCATGTATGTAATAGAAAACACCTACTCCCGGCACAATGAACTGGACTCAACACCCCCTATTCATTGCAGAGGAATATGTCTGACTCTAAGTATTTTAAAACATATGTATTCTCATGTCTCCATAAAGGAATCATGTGTGTGTATAACGGCATGAATACAGCACTGAAATTCAGTTAAACCCACTTATAAAAATAAATTTCAAAAGCAAAATGCAAAAACAGAGAGAAAGTCTTAAAAATTATGTTCAGGGCCTGTGATGCAAGCTAGATTGACCATCTTTACACCCACAGCTGGATGAGACATAAGACTGGACACTTGGGGCTGACAAGATTGCTGAGGTTGTGTGAACAAAAGAACACCACTTAGAGCAATACTGTGTGCTACCCATTCTAGTGGTCCCAACTCTCCAGGTTTAAGGGAATCTTCCTACAGTTAAAACATGCATGGGAAACCCAGTGGATGGTACACTGTGTAATTGGGAAAGTTTTCTAAAAGGTACCTCATTTTTCCTTTTGTCATGCTCGGCTTCGCCATTCCATCTGCATTACTCAAAATCTCCCCACTTGGAGTGTCAGCGCCTATACCCTCCCATTATGCACAGTTTGCAAACTGTGCAGAGGATGAACAGGAAGAGGGGAAATAAATGAGAGATTAGCTGTAGGTATTTGGATGGGCACATGTCACTCTAGTTTCCCATCAGGAAGAAGAATTAACCAAAGGCTCAGCCTGAAGCCCCGGAACCAGTCTAGGGCCTAAAGCCATCCTGCGGTATTGCAGCAAGCTCACAAATAGGCGAGTTGTAAAATGGAAATCAGGGGCACAGCAATTCACAAACTTGCAGAATTATAAAGGACAACTATCATCCAGAAATATATTGAGGAAAGGCAGTGAAGAGGATTTGAATGCAAGGCAGAATTGAAGGAAACAGATTTCAAGAGGTAGATTGGAGTCGTCTTTAAAGCACATGAAAAGCGACAGAATTTCGACAATGTTGCCCTTGGCTGAAAAGGGATTATGTGTATTTTCTTGAATATATTCGGGAAAAAATGCATATGCACTTTTTGGCTAAGCAAGCCATCAGGCATTGCAAATCCACACTACAGAGAAGTGTCCCTTACCTCCAGTCAAAAGGGCCATCCAAAATAGTGTAAAAACCACAAATGCAGGACAGGCCATGGAGAAAAGGGAGCCTGGTTACGCCGATGGACAGGATGTAAATTGCCAACAGCCTCTCTGGAGAACTGTATGTTGTTTTCTAAAACAGAGCTACAGAGTATAGCACACTTCCACTCATGGGCGTGTATTTTGGGAAAACTAAAAATCCACAACACACAGCCAGCCCAAAGTTTAGGGCTGCTCTGTTTTCAAGAACCTCGACTTCGGTACACTTTATATATCCCAGGAAAGGAAAAAAAAATGGATATAGATGTTGTGGTACTTATATACAATGGAATGTCACTCAGACATAAAATCAATGTCATAAGGCCAATAGCAGCATAATGAGTGGCTTTAGGTACGATGATGCTAAGTGAAATGAGCCACAAAGAAAAAGAAACTTATTGTAATATATCACTTATAGAGGAAATGTAAACATGGCTATACATGAACTGAATTTCAAAAGAGAACAGAGTTACACATTTAGAAAACACACTTATGCCTCCTTAAGGGGAAAGGTGCCGTGGGGTGATGTGTAAAAGCAGAGTTTGAAATTAGCACAGATCCTATTCCATATACCAAATAGTTAATAGACAAGACCTACTCCTTTCTCAATGAACTGGACACAAAACACCCTATTCACTGAAGAGGAATATATCTGACTGGTAATAACCTTGAAACCTATGTATTTATATGTCTCCATAATGGAATCAAGTGTATGTAGATTGGCATAAACACAGATCAATGGAACAGGACAGAAAGCCCAGAGATAAACCTACATACCTATGGCTATCTCATCTATGACAAAGGAGCTAAGGATATACAATGGAGAAAAGACAGTCTCTTCAGTAATTGGTGCTGGGAAAACTGGACCCCTACACATAAAAGAATGAAATTAGAACACTCCATAACACCATACACAAAAATAAACTCTAAATTGATTAGAGATCTAAATATAAGACCAGACACTATAAAACACTTAGAGGAAACCATAGGCAGAACACTCTATGACATAAATCACAGCAAGATCCTTTTGGACCCACCTCCTAGAGAAATGGAAATAAAAACAGAAATCAACAAATGGGACCTAATGAAACTTAAAAGCTTTTACACAGTACAGGAAAACATAAACAAGATGCAAAAACAACCCTCAGAATGGGAGAAAATATTTTCAAATGAAGCAATTGACAAAGGATTAATCTCCTAACTTTACAAGCACCTCATGTAGCTCAATATCACAAAAACAAACAACCCAATCCAAAAACAGGCAGAAGACCTAAATAGACATTTCTCCAAAGAAGATATACAGATTACCAAGAAACACATGAAAGGATGCTGAACATCACTAATCATTAGAGAAATGCAAATCAAAACTACCCTGAGGTATCACCTCACAGCAGTTAGAGTGGAAATCATCAAAAAAATCTACAAAACAATAAATGCTGGAGAGGCCTTTATTGGAGAAATTGGAACACACTTGCACTGTGGTTGGGAATGTAAATTGATATGGGCACTAGGGAGAACAGTATGGAGGTTCCTTTAAATAACTAACAATAGAAGTACCATACGACACAACAATCCAAGTACTGGGCATTTGCCTTGTGAAAACCATAATTCAAAAAGAGTTATGTACAAAAATGTTCATTGCAGCTCTATTTGCATTAGCCAGGACATGGAAGCAACCTAAGTGTCCATCGACAGATGAATGGATAAAGAACATCTGGCACATATATACAATCAAATATTACTCAACCATAAAAAGAAGCAAAACTGAGTTATTTGTACTGAGGTGGATGGACTTAGAATCTGTCCTACACAGTGAAGTAAGTCAGAAAGGGAAAAACAAATACTGTATGTTAACAGAGATATATGGAATCTAATGAAGAAAAAAAAAAGATTTTGAAGAACCTAGGGGCAGGACAGGATTAAGGACACAGACATAGAGAAAGGACTTGAGGACACCGGAAGGGGAATGGGTAAGCTGGGACGAAGTGAGAGAGTGGCATGGACATAAATACATTACCAAATGTAACACTGATAGTTACTGGGAAGCAGCCACATAGAACAGGGAGATCAGCTCGGTGCTTTGTGACCACATAAAGGGGTGGGATATGGAGTGTGGGAGGGAGATGCAAGAGGGAGGGGATCTGGTGATATTTGTATATGTATAGCTGATTCACTTTGTTATACAGCAGAAACGAACACTCCATTGTAAAGCAATTATACTCCAATAAACGTGTAAAAGGAAAAAAAAAAAAGAAAGAAAGCCCAAGGATAAACCTACACACCTATGGTCAACTAATCTATGACAAAGGAGGCAAGACTATACAATGGAGATAAGACAGTCTCTTCAATCATTGGTGCTGGGAAATATGGAAAGCTACATGTAAAAGAATGAAATTAGAACACTCCCCAACACCATACATAAAAATATAATCAAAATGGATTAGAGACCTTAATGTAAGACCGGACAGTATAAAACTCGGAGAGGAAAACTTACGAAGGATACTCTGACGTAAATCACAGCAAGATCTTTTGATCCACCTCCTATAGTAATGAAATAAAAAAGAAAACTAAACAGATGGGACCTAATGAAACGTAAAAGCTTTTGCAAAGCAAAGGAAACTACAAACAAGACGAAAAGACAACCCTCAGAATGGCAGAAAATATTTGCAAATGAATCAATGGACAAATGATTAATCTCCAATATATATAAACTGCTCATGCAGCTCAATATTAATAAAACAAACAACACAATACAAAAATGGAAGATCTAAATAGACATTTCTTCCAAGAAGACATAGAGATGACCAGTACGCACATGAAAATCTGCTCAACATCACTAATTATTAGAGAAATGGAAATCGAAACTACAATGAGGTATCACGTCACACCTGTTAGAATGGGCATCATCAGAAAATCTACAAACAACAAATGCTGGAGAGGGTGTGGAGAAAAGGAACCTTCTTCCACTATTGTTGGGAATGTAAATCGATACAGTCTCTATGGAGAACAGTATGGAGGTTCCTTAAAAAACTAAAAATAGAATTACCATATAATCCAGCAATCCCACTACTGGGCATATACCCAGAGAAAACCATAAATCAAAAAGACACATTCACCACAATGTTCACTGCAGCACTATTTACAATAGACAGGTAATGAAAGCAACCTAAGTGCCCACAGACAGACGAATGGATAAAGACGTGGTACATATATACAACGGAATATTACTCAGCCATACATCGGAATGAAATTGGGTTATTTGTAGAGACCTTGATGGATCTAGAGACTGTCATACAGAGTGAAGTAAGTCAGAAAGAGAAAAACAAATATTGTATATTAATGCACATATGTGGAACCTAGAAAAATGGTACAGATGAACCGGTGTGCAGGGCAGAGATAGAGACACAGATGTAAAGAACAAACATATGGACACCAAGGAGGGAACGCCATGTGAGGGTGGTGGTGGGATGAATTGGGAGACTGGGATTCACATGTGCACACTTATATGTATGAAATAGATATCCAATAAGAACTTGCTGTATAAAAGAAATATATTTTAAAAAAACTAAATAAATAACATTTAATAAAATAAAACAGAAAAATAGTTTTTCCCTTCACATAGACGTCTTTATATTAATGCATTATTTCCATGTATATATCTCCAAATTAAAAAAAAAGAGGAATAAATAAAATCTAACTTGAACCAAAAAGAAAAAAAGAAAAAAAAACAAACAAACAAACAGAACTCACCAGTTATAGAGTGGATAATCGTATCAGGGCACTTGCTCCAGTGGTAAAAAAATTCTTAAGTTGGTCAGAGGTGGGAAATTGTCTCCCATGCAGTCAGCAGTGCTCGCCCCCACAAGGAGCATCCTCATTGCAAAGCTGGGGGAATGTGTCGAGGCGTCTGTGAGTAAATGTGAGCTGAGCCCCAGTCCTGCTGCAGCTGAACTCTTCCCACCCTTTCCAGGTAAAACACCTGAATATGTACAAGCACTTGCAAGCCTAGAGGAAGGGCTGTGGAGCCACACTAGCGAGAGCACGCAGGCCGACTTGGTGCCTGCAGGCCAGCCAGGATGGTCCTGGCCCCAGATGCTCTTCTGGAAGCTTTCCATTTCCCTGCCTGAGATACCCCTCCTTCCACAGCACCCACTGCTTTTTTACTTCCTCACCTCTGCCTGGGGAGAAATTCCAGTGGCAGGTATGGGTGACACATCCTCTTCTTTAGCAGGTGGCAGCCTGGCAACTCCTGCAGAAAGTCCAGCAGAGCCCAAATCACACTGGGCCACCCACAAAGCCACGGCCTCTCCCTCCGTACCACCACCCCAGCCCCGACACTGCTGACAGGGCGGGGAATATGGCGTCAGGCACAGCTACAGAGGCTCTTGCTGACTGGAGAGGTGTTTATATTGACCTCAACACAGGCACACCTGGGGAGGGCAGGCAGGCAGTATCAGGCTGCCCAAATCAGCCAATCCTCACCCCTCAGGGGCTCGCAGTTGCAGAAAATGAAACTTGTTAAACGGGCCAGGCCCAAGGAAGAGGTGAGGGCTCCTGAGAGTCAGGATAGACAAGGGGCTGCAGCTGCGACTTGTTTTCTTATCATTTTATCTGGTCCATGAGTGGAAAACAACTTCAAGAAGACCGTATCCTAATGAGAGGAACCCAGGAGTCAGGGAGAGGAGTGATGGTGGGTGGAGACAGAGGCCTGGTGCCCTGGCTGCAGTGGAAGTGTCTGGAAGACCAGGCAGAGAGAGGCTGCACAGAGTGATAGCCAGGGTCACAGACCTGTCAGAGCTGCTGTTTGTTAGTTCAAGTCCTGCTCGGAGGTGTTCTGTGTCAGCTGTGAGCGACAGGTGAGCTGGGGGTTCTCTGCAAGGTGGGCTATGTGCACAGTTCCTGTGTGTCCAGCCCTGCTGGGGTACCTGCCCAGGGGAGTTCCGTATCCTGGGAAGGGCCTGACTATGAGAGCCCCATGGGCTGCTGGGTAGCTGCACAGGTGAGCTCCATACCCGTGGAAGGACTTGACCACGAGAGCCCCGTGGGCTGTGGGGTGGGGGGTGCAGCCCAGGTGAGCTCCATATCCTGGGATTGGCCTGACCACGAGAGCCCCATTGGCTGCTGGAGACCTGGTAAAGGATATCAGGACAGTCAGTGAAGCCACTGAGGATATACATCCAGTAGCTCCTATTTCCTACACCCTGCTGCTCATTCTACCATCCACCAGGCCATGGCATTCTGTATTAGACTTCAATGATGCCTTCTTCTGTATTCCATTCATCTCAGAGTCACAAGAATTTTTGGCTTGTGTGTGGCAGGACACAACATGCAACACAAGCAATAATGCTGGGCCGTCCTGCCCCAAAGGTTCAAAAATTCCCACACCATCATTAGGGAAATGTCCTCTAAAGACCTAAAAGTTCTACCTCTGTAAAAGGGAACCCTCCTTCAATATGCAGATGACATTCTGATCGCCAGACCTACTAAAGACGCCTCTGAACTACCTCGCCAAGAAAGTATAGAATGTGTACAAGAAACAGGCTCAAATATCCCAGGCTCAGGTGACATGCCTGGGCTTCATTCTCACAGATATTTGGAGGAATGCATCCCAGGATAGGGAAGAAGCCATTTGCAGCCTTACCTCTTCTAAAACTAGAAGACAGCTTAGGGGTTCCTGGGGAGGCCAAGGTTTTCTGCATCTGGATCCCTAACTACAGTCTAATAGCTGGGCCTCTACATGAAACACTGACACGAAAAAATGATGATCCTTTTGTATAGAATCCAGAAGCAGCCTTTCAAGAATGGAAAGAGCAGTCAATTCAGATCCTTGCCCAGGAACTCACTAATTTAGCTAAACCCTTTGACCTTTACATACCCGGTCAAAGGTTAATCACCCTTGGAGCCTTAGTGCAAAAACTGGGACCACTTGAAATGGAGCAACACAAGAAAGCCCTTCAGGTATGATAAACTATGGTCCCCAAGGGCTTTGCCCAACGACTCATCAGGCCAGGATACTGGGGTATCTAAAAAGCTAGAAATCAGCAGCCGCAAGGCCAGCTCCCTCCTAAGGGAAAAGGACCGCACGTCGTGATCCTAACCACCCATCATGCCCTGAAGTTGCAGGGGTCGCTCTGTGGACACACTGACCTCGAGTGAGGAGGCCTTCCAATTCCAACCTCCAGAGAGACAAATGGGGGCATCGGGCCCCCAAGATGACTTGTGTGACCATCACTTGACCTGGAGTTTCTCTCAGAAAACAACAAGACTGTGCCCCGAAAGAGAAGACTACGGCTTGCAGGACTTACTGCACCCAGAGGGGAGCTAATAAGCTTGGCGGGGGAAACGTATATCACGCTTTCACCATAGAAAACCCTACAGACACCGCGGTGATGGTGGCCAATATGACCAGCTGGACTGCTGTCAACTTCTAAAGGCCGTTGACTCAGTGGACGTCATGTTCCTGGATCACCACTGACCCTGGACTGTCTGGGAGTTGCGCGGGCAGGGCTCTGACACATGGTGCTGTTTGTACATTAATTCAGGGACCTAATTAAAGAAAGCACAGACTAGTGGTCAGAGCATCTAGACTGGCAAAAACCGTCAGCCTAAGGTCAGCGAACAAATGTGGGGTGGGGTGAAACCTGCCACCACAGCATCTTTGCGCATCTCTTTCCTGGACCCTTAAAGGTCATTAGAATCTATAACACTTCCAATGCTGGTGCTCAGGCGGACGAGAAGTGAGGCAGGAGGCTTTGGAACAATCAACCTCACCTGGAGGCTGGTGGGGAGACGTTTTGCCCCCCCCCAGGTATCAAGGCTGCCACCACAGCATGAAGCAGTTACAAAAGAGGGGTCTGCACCCTCAACACCCCAAGAATGAGGAACGGAACAAAAAGCAGAGGAGGTGTTCGTCTCCGGCAACGTTCATTAAAAATTCCTGGGAGATAAGAAGAGAATCCTGGCAATAAAATAAAGTCTAACATGTTTTTCCTTTGTGCTTTGTCTAATTTCACCTGCTCCTAGGGTTCCGCATGCAGAGGTCCCACACCCAGCACTTCAGACCCGATTTCATAGTGCAGAATGGCTGGGTCGACACCTCAGCTAGCGGAGTCCCATGCAGACTCCACGGCATAGAGCCTGAGCTGCAGCCAACCCAGCCTTCGAGAGCTCCATCCCCTAACTCCCACTGACGCTGCCGGGATCCCTACACAGTAGCCCAGCCCATAGCCCGTGGGGGAGTGCACGCTCTCACCTCTCCATTCGGTTTTCAAAATAATGTTTCCTTTGCTTCTGAACCAAACTCAGTCTTGATCTGTTGGCTCCAATGACACTGGGCTCGGGGACTCCTGTTGGGGTACACTCTGGAGGATCAGTGACAGAAATTGAGAACATTGTAACTTCAATGAACAGATGTGTGAGCCAAACTGTAGTTAACATAGAGCAGTGTATAATGCTCGGGTAAAATAAGATGTTTCTAAGACTTACATTCGATAATTCCATCACTTTACTATAAACAAGTTCAGTGAAGACGTCTGTCTTATTTGTCAGGTCAACATTAGAGAAATGAAGTGATTTATTTCCATGGTTGTACATCGAATACTCTTGGCTGAAGCTTCAATCTTGTTTTGAATGTTTTTCCATTGAAAAGGATACCTCTCTTTCAGCTCCCCCATTCCTGAGAAGTATAAAATCTTATAATTTATTATTACCAAAGGGGAAAGGTAGGAAAAGGGATAAATTAACAGTTTGGGATTAACACATACACACTGCTATGTATAAAATAGATCATCAACAAGGAATTACTGTATAGCACAGGGAACTACACTGAATATTTTGCAATAACCTATAAGGGAAAATAATCTGAAAAAGAATCGATATTTTTATTGACATAATCTATCAATGACACATAAAATGTAACCTAAGCAAGGCCGATGGTGAGCGCTTCTGAACCTGAAGATTTCAATCATCTAAAATTTGGGCTCTGCGGATTTCCCAAGGCCCTTAATGGACATACGTGTAGCCGTAGCTTAAAAATTCCCCAGTTTGGGGTTCGGGGAGGCACTGATTTGGAAAAATCCCTGGTGTTCTCCTTACATGCACGGGACCCTTCCTACAGCTAAAACATGCCTGTCACACCTAGAGGATGGTACACCGTTTGATCGCAAAGAGTTTGGAAAAGGCACCTCATCTCCTCATCGCCTGGTGCACGGGTTCACCCCTCCAGCATCTTTCCTGACAATCTCCTTACTTGAGGATATCAGCACCGTCAACATCCTGTTGCACACAGTTTGGAATTTGTCCAGAGGATGAAGCGGAAGGATGAGAAAAATTTAGAGACAAGTCTTAGTTGTTCAGACAGGCAAATGCCACTCTAATTTCCTATCTGGAAGACAAATTCATCAAAGGTTCTAATTGCCCATGGAAACAGAATAGGGCTAGAGGAAATCCCGCTGTTTTGTGTCCAGTTTCCAAAAACACAAGTTGAAAAATGGAACTCGGGGGCAATAAAATTCATGAAACTGCAGAGTTGAAAATATCTATTGTCGAAAAATGTCTTGAGGTAAGTCACAGAAAATGACTTGTAAGCAAGGGAGAGTGGCAGGAAACAGATTTGAAGAGGTAGAAAGGACTCCCCATTAAAGCACAAGAAAAGGGGCTGAACATCGCCAATGATGCAGTTGGCCCAAAAGGGCGTATGCAATTTTTTCTGAATATATTCAAGTAAAGACCATACACACTTTTTATCCAACCAAACAGGTGGGCACTGGAAATCAATACTACAAAATGTATCACTTCACATCAGTCAGAAGGGCCATCCACATAAAGTGTAAACACCAGAAATGCAGGACAGGGTGAGGAGAAAAGGGAGCCCTGTGAGGCTGATAGTGGAAATGTAATGTGCCAACGGCCACTCTGGAGAAGTGTATTGTGTTTGCTAAAACATCTGAAAACTGAGCTACAGAGCATAGGGCACTTGCACTCATGAGCGTATACCTTGGGAAAAACAAAAAATGACAGAAAACAGGCACTCCAACGTTTACCACCTCTCTGTTAAAAAGGGACTCCACTTGATTATAAACTAAATGTCCCTGGAAGGATAAAATGGATAAAAGAGATGGGGTACTTATGTAGACTGGAATATTACTCATCCCGAAATAAATGAAATAAGGCCAGTTGTAACAACTCTGGAGGAGTTACATACGATCATTCTAAGTGACACATGTCAGAAAGAAAAAGACACATATCATAAGATGTCACTTAAAGGTGGAATCAAAAATGGCTACACATGAAATAAACTACAAAACAGAAACATAGTCAAATATGTAGAAAATAGACATAAGGCTGCTAAATGGGAAAGGTGGGGAATGGTGAGGTATTATCCAGGAGGTTGAAATTAGCAAAGATACCATTCCAAGTACCGAATTGAATAACTGGCAAGGCCTACACGGTACCTCAAAGAACTGCACTCAGTCCACTTAAGTCACTGGAAAATAATACATATGACTCGTAGGCATCTGAGAAAGAATTTATTGTTGTCACACAGTACATGAATCAAGTGGATGTACAGCAGCAAAAAACAGAGCTTTGAAAATCAGCTGTAACCAATATAAAAATAAATTTAAAAATATTTATAAAAACAGTGAGACAGACAAAAATTCTTACAACTTTTGTTGAAGGGCTACGATGTAACATGGATTGAACACATGTAGACCCACAGCAGGATGATATATAAGCCTGGAAGCTATGCACGCTGAGAGATGTTAGAGAGGCTGGGTGAGGAAATACAGACCTTTTAAAGTAATACTGCCTGGTACCCATTCCATGGGTCCCAAATCTGCACTTTCAAGGGAATCTTCTGACAGTGAAAACATGCCTGGGAAACCGAGATGAATGTACACCTTTTGCTCAGGAAAGGTGTCTAAAATGCACCTCATTTTTGATCTCCTGGTGCTGGGGTTCGCCATTCCAGCCACATTACTAACAATCTCCCCACTTGGAGAATCAGCACCTTTAACCTCCTGTTTCACACAGTTTGCAATTTTTGAAGAGGATAAATGGGAAGAGGAGGAACCAGTGAGAGATTAGCTGTAGGAGTTTTGACAGGCACATGTCACTCTAATATCCCTTTAGGAAGAAGAATTAACCAAAGGCTCAGCCTTCCTCCCCAGAACCAGAATAGGGCCGGAATCAATCCAATGGTTTGGCGGCCAGCTCACAAAAAATGCAAGTTGCAAAATGGAGCTCAGGAGCAGACAATTCAAAGACCTGCAAAGATATAAATGATAACCAACGTCCAAAAATATATTCAGGTAAGGCAACGAAGAGGTTCTGAATGAGAGGCAGAATTGCAGGAAACATTTTTCAAAAGGTAGATTGTACTCACATTTAAAGCATGTGAAAAGCAGCAGAATTTCTCAAATGATGCAGTTGGGCAAAAGGGTGTATGCGTTTGTTTCGTGAATATCTTCAGGAAAAAAACACATACAGAGTTTTTGGCCAACCAAGCAAGAGGGAAATGCAAATCCGCACAATAAAGAAGTCTCAATTTCCACTGCTCAGAAAGTCCATCCAAAAAAATGTGTACAAATCAAAAATGCAGGAGAGGCCATGGAAAACAGGGAGACTAGTCACACTGATGGGTGGGGTATAAATATCCAAGAGCTACTCTGAAGAAGTGTATGCTGTTTCCTAAAACATCTAAAATACAAAGCCCCCGAGCAAAGGGGACTTCAACTCATGGACATATAACTTGGGAAGACTAAATATCAACAAGACACAGGCACCCCAATGTTTAGGGCTGCTCTGCATACAAGAACCTCAACTTCGGTACACCTAAAGTATCCCAGGAAAAAGAGAAATGCATAAAGAACTTGTGGTAATTTTGTACAATGGAATATCACTCAGACGTGAAATCAATGTCATAAGGCCAGTAGCAGCATAATGAGAGGATTTAGGTATGATGATTCTAAGGGAAATTAGTCACACAGAAAAAGAATCTTACCATAAGATATCACTTAGAGAGGGAATGTCAACATCACAACACATGAACTGAATTAGGAAAGAGAG
The DNA here is from genome assembly GCF_964341445.2 of Mesoplodon mirus. NCBI lineage: Eukaryota > Metazoa > Chordata > Mammalia > Artiodactyla > Ziphiidae > Mesoplodon > Mesoplodon mirus. The sequence continues at coordinate 1,588,293 of NW_028295715.1, forward strand.
CAGCGTCTCACATTTAGAAAACACTCTTATGCCTCCTTAAGGGGAAAGGATAGGTGGGGTGATGCATAAAGCCAGAGTTTGATATTAGCACAGGTACCATTCCATAAACCAAATACAGAATAGACAAGACCTACACCTTCCTCAGTGAACGGGACTCAAAACCCCTATTCCCCACAGAGGAATATATCTGATTAGTAAGAATCTTTAAACCTATGTACTGATATGCCTCTCTAAGGGAGTCAAGTGTGTCTAGACCGGCATAAACACGTCAGTGAAAATCAGCTCAACCCCATTATAAAAATGAATTTCAAAAACAAAACAAAAAACAGCGAAATTCTTACACAATTCCTTCAGGGGTTCTGATGAAACCTAGAATGACCCTCTCTGCAAAGACAGCTGGATGAGACATAAGGCTGGACACTTGGGACTGAGAGGACTGGTGAGATTGGGAGAGAAAATGCAGACCCTTTAAAGTAGTAATGCATGCCACCATTCCATGGGTCCCAAATTTCCAGGTAGAAGGGAATATCACTACAGTTATAACATGTATGGGAAACCTAGAGAATGGACACCCTGTGATGGCGAAAGGTTTCTGAAAGTCTCCTACTTTTTCCTCTCCTTGTGCTACAGTTTGGCATTCCAACTACTTTACTATCAATCTCCCAACTTAGGAGAGTCATCCCCTATAACCTCCTGGTTCGCACAGTTTGCTAATTGTGCAGAGGATGAAAGGGAAGAGGGAGAACAAATCAGAGAGTAGATGTAGGCCTTTGGACGGACACATGTCACTCTAAATTCCCGTCAGGAAGAAGAATTAACCAAAGCCTCAGCCACCCACAGGGAACCAGTATAGCCACCCCTGGAACCAGTATAGTTCCTGAAGCAAAATTGTGGATTTGCGGTCAGCTCCCAAAAATGGGATTTGAAAATTGGAGCTCAGGGGCAAAGCAAATCAAAAACCTGCAGAGTTATAAAGGACTACTCTCTTCCAAAAATCTGTTGAGGGAAGGCAACAAAGCGGACTTGAAAATGAGGCAGAATTGCACAACACATATTTCAAGAGGTAAATTGGAATCGCCTTTAAAGCACAGGAAAGGCATCACAACTTCGAGAATGATGCACTTGGCCAAAAACAGGATATGAATTTTCTCCTGAATATATTCAGGAGAAAAGGCATAGGCCCTTTTTGGCCAATGAAGCAAGCGCACAATGCAAATCCACACTACAAAGAATTGTCAATTCCCACCGTTCAAAAAGGACATCCGAAAATCTGTAAAAACCAGAAAGGCAAGATAGAGATGACAAGGGCATAAAGCAATATGATCCCAAGGGTCATGGAGGATTGTGATGACAAGCGCATGGAGCATTGTGATGACAAGATTATGTATCATTTTGCTGTCAAAGGCATTGTGATGACAAGGTTCATGGAGCACTGTGATGACAAGCGTCATGGAGCATTGTGATTACAGGGTTCATGGAGCATTGGGATGACAAGGGCATGGAGCATTTTGATGACAAGATTCCTGGATCATTGTGTTGTCAGGGTTCATGGAGCGTTGTGATGACAGTGGTCATGGAGCATTGTGATGACAGAGGTCATGGAGCATTGTGATGAGAACGTCATGGAGCATTGGGCTGAAAATATTCATGGAGTATTGTGATGACAGGGGTCAAGGAGCATTGTGATGACAAGGTACTGGAGCATTGT